>NW_022146076.1:0-547694 GCF_002938485.1 Sitophilus oryzae
GTTCTTATGTAAATAATCCTCATGCAGTAATAGGATTGAATCACTGGCCAAGCTTATCCTTTACAGATATTCTACATGTATACCAACAATGTAGTATTTAAGAATGTTAAATCCGTGCAATTGCAAATAAGTATAGGTATAGAAGATTGAATCTTTATTAATTGTTAATTACATTTTTTAATTCAAAAAAATATCTGTCAATGTCAATTATACTACTCAAAACAATTATCGCATATTTGAATAAAAGTCATTTTTATACATTTCCATTAGTTGCAAAAGTGAAAACAATACATTCTTATGGAGCCGATCGCCCCAATATTTGATTGCATTGCGTAGCCTCAGGCTATAGGCTAACAAGCACTTTTTAATCGGCCGACTATTTAGTTGCATATTTGTAACCAATATATCCTTATGGAGCCGCGCTCACATACAATCAAATAGTCGGCCGATCGGCTCATAATTATGTATTGATTTCACTTTTGCAACTAAATAGTCGCCCGACTAAAATAACAGGTCAGCGCGTAGGTATTGTTTCGAATTTTCCTTCACATTATCCAAACTATTTAAAACCGTAAGTCAGAGAATTCAAAATGTCTTTTTTTTTTCAAATTAATATTTTTCTTTAGAAAATATGCGATAATTGTTATGAGTAGTTTATTTTATTCCTTAAATTTGAATTTTTTTTCTTTTTTTGTTCGTTATTTTTTATTTCTTGATCAAAAAAATTGTGTTCTACCAGGTCAGGTCAAAATCTTTTAATTGGCGTAAACCGAATAACAGGTACTGACTTGCCTAAAGCACTGACTTGCACAAAGAATCGTTAGTTGTCCGTACCTGTATATAACTACTGAGTAAAAAAATATAAATTGACGACGTTTTTTTTATGTAAAAAAGGTTTTTTGGTAAAAATCGCTACGAGTAATGGTTCTCAAGATATTTGGAATCGAAATTATCAATACCTGTCACCATTGACATAGAAATGTTGACTAAATAGTTATTAGACTGATATCATAAATTTGAAATTTTTTTGTGCCAAAAGTTCAACAGAAACTGTTTAATCGTCATTTTTCCGTAGAAAAAATTATGATTAATTTAAAAAAAATAAAAATTTCCCAAATTTATTATTCAACGTGTTAATTTTTTTATCAATAATGAGATGTATTGACTATTTCCATTCGAAATATCTTGAGAACGGTTGCTCGTAGCGATTTTTAACAAGAGACATTTTTTACGTAAAAAGTCATGAAAATATATATTTTCTAACTCAGTAGTCTTATATAGGTAAGGACGAAAAGTTATTACTCTTCAAAGCAGTTAAAACAGATGTAGATAGCGCCCCATATAAATAGGACTCATAAGAGAATTTCGCGTTTTTTTAGAATCGATTCTGAACCGTCATAGGACGGTGATGCACATGCGCAGTTGGAAATAAGCTTACGCGTTCGACGAACCAGTGTTTAGGGACCACTGTTGAACTAAAAAATTTGGTATTATAACGGTTTGGGATAACCCAAATTTATAACGCAGGCAGTTCTAGAACTAGACAAAAAGAGTTCTAATAGATCCTCTCTTTGAAGCGATAATCGTTTTAGAATTAAATTCGGACTTTTTTCTGTTAGTGCTCTATCCTAAAAAAATGTATTTTTAGCGTTTTACACTCCAACAAAGATTCCAACTAAATATTTATGCGATACCAAAATTTGTCAGAGATAAGGTTAGCGTTCGGGTTTCCTAGTTCGAAGTCCTAAAAAAGTCCGAGAACGGTTCTTGAATTTAACCACTGCGCATGTAGTTCTGCGCATTCTCAGAATGATTCTAGGACACTTCTCAAAAACGAACCTGAATAAAGCTATATTAACATCAAAATCAATACCTCATGTAAAAATAACCTCCAGACACCAATTTTCATCCAAATATTAACGTTACTTCAAAATTATTTGGAAAAAAAAACGAAATAAATATAAAACTTCTACACACTGTATCTCCGAAACTAAGTATTTGAGGACATACATTTATACGAACTTTGTTACTTATTTTTATCTGCATAACATGCTGCCGAAGTTTCCGGAATACAGTTCTGACCACCCTGTATAATAAGGGGCTTTCTGGGACAATTCAATCGTCCTGTATAAGTACCACTAAACGTTAATAATTATACATATAACACAATGTATATATCTACTTAGCCCTATCCTTCACTCACCCTGTATATCCTCCAATTCGGCTATAAAATTACTTATTTTCCCCAACAAGTTTATTCTGTCTGTCAGAAAATATTTCCGGTTTCTGAAGACTTGCGTAAAATTTTTAATAGAAAATATATTGTTATTTTTACTCAACGTAAAAACTAAACATTAAAAAAAATAACGGCTGGGTAAAAAGCTTTTCCTTGTTACACTTTTTCTTTATTTCTTTTAACAAATTTTTATTAAGGATATCGAATCAATAACCTTGGCTAAATCATGTTAAAAGCTTCTTATGCCAATAAAAATAAAACTAACAACATAAATTACGTTATTATTATATTTTTTGGCAAACGTAATTTTATATAATTTATTACTCTATGTTCAAGCAGCAGCAGTATCAATATTTTTAGAAATTTCAGGAACACATAAAAATATTTTAATTTTAAATTTCCATCATACATCATTTTCAAATTGATATGTTGAAACTCATTTAGAAGTATTTTTTGTAAAGTAAAAAACAGAGGAGTATTTATTATTTCTATGTAGTTATTAAAATATAAATTATCAAAGTTATATTGAAATATTTCCCTGTTTTGAAATATTGAAATAACTGTGTCTGTTAGCCTGCTAAATTATGATTTGTTCTACCTCTTTAATTAAATTGCATTCATTAAAACAAAATGAGCAAACCGTGCACCAGCACCGTGTTATTATTACACAAAAAGGATAAAAAATAACAATTATTTTATTCCTTATTAATTTTTGTGCTTTAAAGTATAAAATATATAATATTACGGACAAATAAAAAAAATGTAAAAATAAAAAACAAATGCAATAACAGTTGGACCGGTTGCAATAACAGTGGCCGGCCGTAGCGCAAGCAGAGTGTATCGATCTGCGGTGCGAGAGATGGGATGGTACTGGGTTCGATCCTCCGCCAGTACGGTCGCTTTATTTATTTAAATTATTATTATAGTTATCTAAATAGAGTGACCAGCGAGCCGCCACCTCAAGGAAGGCAATGGCAAACAACCTTGAGTATATTTGCCTTGTCCAGCCTCTCAAAGAGTGTCGTTCGGATTCGGCGATAAACTGTAGGTCCCGTGTACTTGTGAAACACTAATGACACACATCACAAGTACATGCGAGAGGTAGCCGTTGCTCTGTATAAAGTATGGCACTGTAAGAAGTGTTATAATAAAGATGACTTATAACTCAAAAAAGGTGTACCCAACAGATCTGTAAGGTTGCAGTGATAAACCCCCTCCCCCTACTATACCATTCTACATTTTCTAGCTATTATCACAACTTTATATTGCGCCATTTTTTTACAAATTGTAGATAATCGAATATAGTCTTCTATATTGTTCGTACCTTACCTTAAACAGTTCATTTCATTTAATACTCATCCAGTTGTTTATAATTTATTCTCCTATTTCCCCGTTGCTTGAAACTAATAAAGATTTATCTCCTCATTCATCATATTTTTCAAAATAACACACCGTAGCTGTAACACCGTAGCTCTCTAATACCGCCCCAACTTAACAATTGATCACGATAATGCCATAAATCCTCAACAAAATTATTAGTAAATAGCCCGCGGAATCGTTGGCAACATTTCAATAGCGCAAACCTTCAGATTCACCCTGTAATTCTAACCTATATCCTCGAGGGTTCAGCAGACCCGTTATAACTGTTCGAGCGAGTAGTAAAAAAAACGAAGGATTGTGAAACGTTTTTGCATTAATTCCCAGTTATACATACGCTGGTATAATGAAATAAATAGATACACTGATAGAAAAAGAATGGAATAGAAGTTGAAAGAAGAGAAAAAAAATATAATTTTAACATTGAAAATGTTGTCGGTCCCTAATTGGGGCTCTAATGTTGTATGTTAAATGGAAGCTGTATGTTAACTGGAAGCATTTTAGAAAAGTATATAGAGTTCTGGGTGTCCCCAATAAAAGTTACGCATCAAAGTTGGATTTTTTATTGAACACACCATATATAAATTGATTTTCCGTTTCTAGGTGAGTTTCATTCATATTTTAATTTCATTTCGCAAAAGCTAAGCTTCCAAAGTGTAAAGGTGCGCATATCGACTGCCCACACGGCTGCCTCGCGAGCCATGTTCGCCGTGGCAAACCAATTATCTGCCTCGCGAGCCAAACTTTTGGAATTCATTTTGTAGTGCGCGGCGGCCTCGCAAGGCAACCGATCCAGCCTTTCGCGCAGTTGTTCGCAAACTGCCACCATGGACGTCCGTGCAAGAGCTTTCATTTTACTTCATCACATCATTAAAAAAAACGAAACGAAAAGTGCGTTGGTGGATGAAGAAAATGTATAGTAATAGGATGCAGTATGGCATTAGTAGACTTATGGACGATGTACAATATGAAGTCAGTGATGACACAATAAAAAATTTCACAAGGATGTCAACCAGAAATTTTGCGTAGTTAAAAATATTAATTGAGCCATACGTGAAGAAAATGGACACTAACTTCCGAGATGCGATTCCAGCTAGTAAAAGATTAGCTATAACTTTGATGTTTCTAGCCACAGGAGACTCATATACTAGCTTGCAATACCTTTTTCGAGTGTCAAAACAATCAATTTCAAGAATCATCCAGAAGTTTGCGACGCATTATGCGAAGCTCTGAAGGATTATATCGTTCCATGGCATCTTGCCTCAGCGACTTGTTATGGTAGTGTGGATATTTGCTGTTCTAGAGTAATTCTCTAGCACCATATAATTGAATTAGAAGTCGGCACTTTTCATTATCCATGGTTAAAACTGCGAAAACACCGCACGCGCCGCCGTCTGTTGTGGAATATACAAATTTTGTTTTATTCTGCAGCACGAGCCAAATTAATCGCCACAAACCGTCCCAACTGCACTGAAAGCACTAACTGAACCTCCTTTGCCGCTGACCCAAAAACCGACAAAGATTGGTTCGCACCGCGGCAGATTCGAGCGAACATTAGTTCAAGCTGCCTCGCGCGGCAACTCGGTATCCATTGAGCGCGGCTGCCGCGCGAGCGAATGTTTGAGGGTTTGCCGCGGGCAGGCGATACGCATCTTAAGGGGTTTGACATATTTCAGATTTTACGAAAATGAAGAATAAATTTTAATAACTACTTAAATTATAAATTACCCTGTATAACTTCATATATAATATATATCAATATATTATATAGTTGATATTTAATTACAATAATCATTGTATGTTAAACCAAATTAAAATTTGACCTAAAAAGTTATACAGGATGAGAAAAAATTAATATTGAACACTAATCTTTTCTAAAAGCAAGTTACTCCTTTATTTTAAATGGAACACCCAGTATATTATTCTGGTTTTCAATAAAGAATTTAGGTATATGTATATCTTCAAAATACTATTAAGGTTGCCTACCCCTCAGACAAAGATTTTCCTAGATGTTTTCATTTTTATGATTTTGCGCCAGTAGATCTTTATTATTTGATAAAATTTACGTGGCTGTGATACACCTGTTATTAATTTAACAAAAATGAAAATATGTACATTAAAATACTAATCCGTAATCAAAAGATACACATTTAAAACAAATTTTCAATGCATAAAATTACTCTCCTTTCAAAAGATCTTTTCATGTTAAAAGGAAAAACTAAGCCACAGCCACAGTCATTTCTCTCATGTTGTGGACAATAGTTGATCGAGTTTTGTAAACACTGTCTTTTACATATCCCCATAAAGTCCAAATCAGATAAATCAGGAGCCTTTAAGTGTCCTATTAATTGGTGAATTCACAATGCAGTAACAAATTAATAGAATCATATCAATTTTCTCTGATGTCGGACAAGTTTCCATTTTCGGCAAATTTCTGAGATTTTTTTGTTTTAGCTGACACAAAATGATGAATAGTTGTTAAAGTTGAACTAATCTGAGAGCTGTATGGCTGTATATGTTCTGTTAACGTCAGGCAAATCACAGCCACCTAGTTTTTATCAAATAAAAAAGTTCTACTGACATTAAATCATAAAAATTAAAACATCTAGAAAAGTCTTTGTTTTGAGGGGTAGGTAATACTTGATAGTATTTTCCCCATTGGAATACCGGAATAATATATTGGGTGTTCCATTCAAAATAAAAGAGTAACTTGCTTTTAAAAGTGACCAGTGTTCAATATTAATTTGTCTCACCCTGTATAATTTTATGGGTCAAGTTTTAAATTGATTTAAAGTACAATAGTTATTTTAGCTACATCTTAGGTTATACCTCACAAATTCCAATTTAGGTAGCCTTTATTGAAATGTAAAAATTGTTCTTCATTTTTAGAAAATGTTAAATATGTCAAAAATCTTACGTCAGGATGTGTCAATAAAACTCACCTTTATTTTTCTCCTAGAATCCGAAAACCAATTAATATATGTTCCATTACAAAAAACACAACGTATGTGTAACTTTTTGTGGGGGCACCTTGTAGAACTCTCTATATTTTTAAAAAATGCTCTAAATTAACCTACATAATATGCTCTCAAAATTTGATTTCAATACAAACTGTCGATCTCCTTGGAACCTCCGTGTCGTATGAGAGGCGCCACCCTGTATATAAATAGGTATAAATTTTGCAGAAATAATTGGCATTTCAATCTTTTAAATACAAATAAATTGTTTTTCTCAGTGTACATATACTTCTCGCTTATGAATGTATGCAAATGTGCATTCACAGAGAAAGTAACTAAGGAAGTAACTGAATTGTCACATGTGCGTGTCCGGCTTAATTACATTGAGACGTTTATGACGCCTATAAGTAAGAAACTTAACAGTAGTCTGTAGTAAATTAGCGTTTAGTTAACGATAGTTAGCGTTAACTTAACCATAATTTAATCTCTAAATGGGATGGCTATGTAAACAAAAGTACCTTTCAACCTATTTACTGTGGCTGGACAAGCAGCAATAATAAGTAATAATAAAATTTACCAGAAGACATAAAATAAATTTTAACAAACATTATACAGGGTGTCCCAATATTCTGTGGAAATAGAACTACTACGTAATTTTGGAATCAAAATAAGTTCATTGGACAAAATTTACCTTTATACAAAACTACTTCGTTTGTCCGTCAGAGGGCATGAAACTTTAACAAAATAAACGTATTTTTCCAGATATTTTAAGAACCGTAATTCCGATTTGAATGAGATTTTGGGTGTCTATGTTTTGCTAAGAGCTTCAACATTTGACTTTCAACAACAACAAAAAACTATTTAACTATTAGGTGGTGATAATTCCATTATAATCCATTTTAGACAAAAAGTTGTCAGATAAAAGTTGTAGATAATCATATCCTTAATGAGATTCTTCTTCTCTTCTTTCTCAGCCTGGTTCCATCCAGTGTTGGATATAGACCTCTTCTAGGTTTTTCCATGCTTCGCGATCTCTAGCCAATCTTATCCATTGTCTTCCTGCCACTGTTCTGACGTCATCGACTTATCTCATTTTTGGTCAGCCCACACTTCTTGTTGTTCCCCTAGGTCTCCATAGAGTGACTTTTTAGGACCATTGGTCTGGACCCTGTCTTGCCACATGTCCTATCCATTGCCACTTCAGACTTGCCACTCTTTTAACAACATCTATTAGTTTAGTGTTTTAACTTATGTGGGTGTTCCTTATTTTTTCCCTAATGGTGACTCCTAACACGATTCTTTCCATGGCTCTTTGTGCTACTCGTAGTTGTTCTGCTGTTTTTCGGGTAATTGCCATAGTCTCTAAGCCATACGTAAGCACAGGTAGAATGCAGCTATCATAAGCTTTTTTCTTTAGGTTGTTGGGCACCTTTTTATCCAAACCAAATGCTACCCATACCAAATGGATCCTGCGTTTGATCTCCGTATTTTGGTTCTCTTTACCCAGCTTGATTTTATGACCTAAATATTATAATAGTAGTATTATAATAAGTACTATAATACCTAGATTCAATTTTAATGAGATTATCTGGTTTTTTTTCTAAAACCTGTAATTTTTGAAATATGACACAAATATATGTTTTTTTTTTAATGGAAATCATAGTTGGCCATGACTTCATAAAAAGCACCATTGTTTAGGCTTTCCAGCGATATAAGCTATAATTTGCTTTTTTCAAAACATTTCAGGGGCAATTCTTATCTTTTTTGATTAATTTTAATTTAGTTGGTATGAAAATTTTATTTTATTATGATTTATAACTTTATAAAGACAGGCATGACAGAATGTTTTATTCAACGGTTTAACGCATTAAAACGAATTAAACTTGAAAACTAATACCACTCCAGACAATTTCTAGATCGAAGAACACTAAATCACCATTAATTAAAATGACTTTTACTTTACTGGACGCGCGTTTCGCTAACTTCATGCTAGCATCATCAGCAAATGAATAAAACAAAATCAATGAAAAAAAAAAAACATGGTTAGCGAAATGCGCGTCCAGTGTAAAAAAGTAAAACTGTTTGGTGTATTGTAGTGATTTAAGTGTTTATTTGCTGTGTAACACCAAAGGTCCCAACCCCCAACTGTAATCATCTGAAATAGATTAAACTAAATACTAAATATTAGAATGGAATTAGGAAGCATTTTTAAAATAACCGGAATTTATTTTTCTGAACATCTAGGTTTCTAAACTTTTCAAATCCTTTCAAAATCCGAAAGGCGATATGTTTGTCCTCACAGAACTGCAATTCTTTTCCCATTAAACCGACTCTCAATCTCCAATAGTTTCAAGATACCCTGAGAACATCATAAACACACTGTGTATATGCATCGAAATATTTTGCTTAGAAACGGAAAAGAAAGAAAATCTAAAACAATAAACAACCTGAGAGTGAGAGCTTGCTTCCGGAATTGTTATGACAAAATTTATCATGTGTTAAAAGATTCTGAATTCAGAAGAGGGCGACATATTTCCAATGGTCAATACTATGATTAATGTCCTCGTAAATCCAATAAGCATCTTGCACAAGTATCCCAGTTAAGCTTTTATGTCCCACAAGGATACAGCTACGTCTTGTTGTGTAAGGGCATATTTGCATAAGTTATTGATTTGTCCGTTTAGCATTCAGGATGCAGCTACGGAAGCAAGGAATAAGGGTTAGTGTAATGTTTACCCGTAAACTTGGGCCATAGAAATGGAAATAATGATGGGTTTTTGATGAGTGAAGGTCAAACAAAACTTGCCGAAGGAGGTAATTAGGAATATGTACTACAGTTTTTTTCTATAAGAGCAAAACCAGTTTAAGATTTCAATGACGAACTACTATTAAAATATTCTTCAGACACATTTTATGCCTAGATTTATTTGAAAGTCGAAATTATTTATTTATAAAGTTCTCAACTCTTAGATAGGCAGCTTTATCAATATCTTTTGTTTTGGAAATTATTCTTATAACTAATTTAAGTTCATTTATGGCTCTCTATGCAGAGAAGACCAGGCTACTAGTAACATAGCAAGTTGCCGGGCGAATTTACGTTTACCCAATTTGCGTTCGTACTCGAGACAGAGTACGTAGATCGCCGAGTAACGACAGAAACCGTCGGCTCTTTGGATGTGGACCAACTTTCTCTCTCGACGTTTGACAGAGACTACGTATTTAACTGCCCAACTTATGAAGTGGTCCTATAAACATGGTATACACTGCTCACAATTTGAAGTGGAATTAATTATAAAAGTTTTATATATCGTTTTTGTTTTGTTTTATCTTTTATTTCTAAATCGTATAAAATATCTAACTTATAAAAATAATTAAAAACGATTTGTTGCCTGAGGTATACTTGAAATAAGGTACATAGAGATATTTGATAAATGGCAACAGTGGCAACTTCTCTTCTTCGTATGACAGATAACCTACTTATTTCGCGCAGTCGCAAAGAAAATTGAAAACGGGATTGTCGCTACTCGTCGGTTTAGGTTTGGTTACTCTGCTCGAGATTCACTGCCGGGTAGTCGGCTAGTCAGGGCAGTACGCAGTTAAAAGATAGTTGCCGGTCGGTCGTGACAGACTAAGAATACGACGCGAGGAGTGCCGAGTATTTGTTATTTTCATTTTAAGTGTTTACCTCTGCCTAAGGCAACATTTAAAATAAAAATACTTTAAAAAAAAAAAAAAAAAAAAAAAAAACCAAACAAAAAATAAATAAATACCCAAAAAAACTATAAAATGTTACTTCCAAATAAAAAAGCTTATACTACAAGAAAGACCACCTTCTTTGTGCTTAGACAGTCATAGTGGTCGTAAAATCCCTCAACTAAGACATTAAGAAGGAACATATTAGGGTTATAGTTTGGAAATCCTCTCGTATTTTTGCTTGAAGCTCATCCAGATTATTAGCTCTATTATGACCATACCATAGACTTAAATAAAATATATAGACTGAGCATCTCATTCATAAATAGCTTGAACATGCGGTCAGACACTGTCTGTTATTGTTGTGTTAGTTGTTTTTAGGTTATAACGAGTGCGACAAGAGCGATAGATAGGTTGCCTCTGTCGCATACTCTGTCGTAACGGTCGTCCCTGACGACTCTGCCGACAAACACAACACTGTCTTTCGTTCTCAAGTACACCTGAACTCCGCATAGTTAATTTTTTTTTATTTTAATGAAGCTATAATTAAATTAAAAAATATATCGTATTTAAACTTTTTTTATATTTTATTAAGATTTAGGACAGGTTTTTTTTTAAATAAACTTTAGAAAAAAATAACAATTTTAGAGTCCAAAAAGATACAAAGTAATAAAATACATGTTATAGAAGAAATTTTATAATCGAAATAGTAATTTTTTGAAATTATTAATAAATTAATTTTATAGTCAAACATTTACAACCCTAATATTAATCAAAACAGGATCTCCACAGATATAATAGAATCGGCGACAGGAGAGAAAAAAATACATTGTTGTAATTTTTTTCTAGTTAAGTGATGTCTTATTATGTAAATTAGAGAAAACATAAATTGTCTCCATTAAAAGCAAAGGAAGGTGATAGGTGCAGATAAAATAAAACTGGACATTATTTAACTCAGTACTGTCTTTATTATACCGGCAAACTCATAAAAGTTTATCCCCATAATTTTTTTTTTTATATTTCAAATAAAACAAGATTAGCATATGAAATAAACATCATTACTCTATTCAATTGTTTTGTCACTTCCTCGTTTCACCGGAAATGACTATAACTTTTAATTTTTAAAACGGCATCCTCGGTATATTTTTACCTATTCAGATAGAAATGACACCTGAATGAATGACATATCATATGTCAACTTTGACATTTTCGTTGGTTTAATTAATATCATTGTAACACGGTTCATAACGACAATTTGACTGAAATACCAAATGTGCGGTAATATTCAGGCAAAAAATGCTTTTTTTCCAAATAGGCAATGAGCCATCCCTGTTCTATTTGAAAATATTGCGATATGTATGATTAAAAATACGATTTGTACATCTTTTAACCGGCCTAGACAAGACACGAAACCTATTAGACGATTAAAACTACCGTATGATAGAAAAAAAAAAAAAAAAAAAAAATTTTAAAATAGATATAAGCTAAGCGACAATGTCAAAGAGTTACATGATATGTCATTCTATCTAGAGTGTCATTTTTTATCGAATAAAGTAGCAATATACTGAGGGTGCCTTTAAAATCAAAAGATGTAATTATTTCGGTGAAACAGGAAGAGACCAAAAACAATTGAATATTGCCGCCAATAAATCCTGAATTTATATCATATATCTACTAACATATGTCTATTTTTTTATCTGAAAAATAAAGATATAGTTTATTTAATTTTGAGACGACCCGGTATATGTTACAAAATATTGTTTCAGCAATGTATTAATATCATTTTTAAAGTGGTATGTTATTTTAGATTCTGAAGATAATTTTTTAGAATAAACCGGAATATATTTTTAATAAAACATTATTAATTATTAACAGGGTTAGAATTATGATTTTGTTACAATGTAAGTAAGTAAATAATGCAATGTAAAAGAAAATTTATTTTATATTTCCATTTAAATATTATCATAATATTTTCTACAACAACGCCACTGCCTCCCAATGGGTAAATTGAGAGTTGCCTACAGGTCGAAAGTAGTTTCAAGACTTAAATGGATTATTTAAGTCAAATTTCTTGCAAATATGGCATTGGCGAACCATATTTTGAGTAGTTCTTGAACAGAAAGTCAATAAAAGGCAACAAATACTTAAGGACTACAAGCTAAAAAAATGCGTTAAAACAGCCGGGGAGATAGCGGCAACAAAGCTTTACCGCACTCGTGCGACACGTACCACAAGGTAATAAATGAACGAATAGGCTCCCTCGCCTCTAATCGGTGTTGTCATATTGTAAAAGAACTTATCCTTATTACATCAGACACTGACTTATAATTTGGTAGTATAAGGACTATTTAATACATCTATGGAATATTAAAAACTATACTTTATTAAACTGTAGTATTAATATATCAATATATGTGTATAACAAGAAAAAATATTGATAACATAAAGACGTGACAAACAGGGCTGAGAAGGCTCTGGTCGACTGTACCCAGAAGTAAACATGTACAAAAAGAATCATATGTTGAGATGTAAATATGTAGTCTATATTTATTTGTAAGTCTATGGACATTCACTACTTTGGGGTTTTGCTATTAACCCTCAGCACAAAAGAAATCATTGGGAGAAAGATCTAGCGGGCCACAAAATAGTTCCATGTCCATTAATTAAACGGTTAAACACTTGCTTTAACTCCTGCTTCATTAATCAACACATCAGCTTTTTGTGTTTTTGTGCTGACACGCACCCATGTGTTCTGAAAAATTGCCACAACTCATAGTAGGTAAAGATAGAATTGCTCTGTTTACAAAAGTTTGTGGAAAATTGTTTGTATATCCCCATAAGACCTATTTTGGAATAATAATATATTTTAAATTTGAATTTCTCACGAACTTCGTAAACATCCATTATTTCCATTTTAAAAAAATTTAATGAGAACGTCATATATGTATTCGTTTTGGCTATTAAACACGAATAAATACAAATTATTTTTTTTTTATTTTATCGCATTTGCTTTTTATCTGGCGGAAGGGTATAGGTTAATTCGTCTGGTTCTGCCTATGTTACTACTACGGTGTCCGGTCTGTGCTAGTATGTCCCCGGGATTGTCTTTACAAAAGATTTTTTTTTTCTTTTATTATTGTTTTTGCGAAAAATGCATTCTTCATAAAAAGTTTTTGCTATAAATATTAATCCCAGTCCAAACTTTTTCATTTTCCATAAATTGTTTAGAGAAAATAAAAAAAATACATGAAAATATAGTTGAATTTCTGAAGAAATTTAAAAACGTATAAAAAAATAAAATATGAAAATACCATTTTTGTTTTTGTCGAGGTTTTGTGATATACTTATTGATGAAATTTCAAGCTCACCCCTATAACTCTTTTTTTTTTTTTTCAGATAAGAAACGATTTAGAGAGATTATAACAGGATTGATTGACGCATAATTCATTTTGTCGTTTCCTGTTTCACTGAAATGACTACAACTTTTTTTTTTTTTTTTTTTTTTTTTTTTTTTTTTTTACGAAGTCTGTTGTGAAATTACACTCTGAATAGAACTGAATAGAATGGCATACCATATGTCAACTTTTGGACATTTTCGGATATGATTTATTTGAAATTGTAACACACGGTTTATAATGACAATTTGACTCGAAATGCCAAGTGTGGGTACCAAATTATTCAGAAAGATCAATATAAAGATACTCTTGTCGTTCTATTTGAAAAATCTGAGATATGATTAAAATACGATATTAGAATCTTTTAACCGGCAAGGAAAAAACACTAAAAACATTAGACGTTCAAATCTATTTTCCAAGGCTCCTTGATTAAAAATTAGTGTTTTAACATAACCATGGTACCCTAGATTGAAATTTAAAAGACGATTTTTTATGAAAATGCTGCAAAGCCTGTACATATCGAACAGCAACAATATACCGAGAGTGCAAAGAAAGTGGTGAGTGAAATTTAAAAATACGATTTTTTAAGCAAAAAATCGTGCCGATATATGATATGTCATTCTACTCATGTTCAGAGTGTCATTTTCTATCGAATAAAGTAAAAAATATATCGAAGGCCAAAAACAAAAAGGTAGTGATTTATTTTTAGAAGTGACCAAAAACAACTGAAATGTCAATCAATCCTAACGCATATTTAATACTTATGCCTAACATATCATATCTCGTTTTTTTTTTTTATTTTTATCTGAAGAAATAAAGTTATATATTAACTTATAAAAAAAAAAAAAAAAAAAATATGTTCAATCAAAACTTTTATCTGTTACCAGTTATAATGAGAAGGGAGAAATACAAATATTATTAGTACTTAAGAAATTCAACTTAAAGTAAAAAGGTGGTAAAAATTAAAAAGCTTTCTCGCCTCAGATAAGCCTTTCTAAAACTTTAGGTTTTAAATTTCGGAAAAAGACGGAACTATCAAAATATATCAAAACAATAAATGCGTTTAAAACCCAGTTTCTAAAAGAAACTTTGCTTTAGAAAAAAAAAAACTTTGGATAAAATAATTCATGAAACTTTTTTCTTGGTGATTTCTTCTAAACGGCTGGTCATCTAAATTTTAAAAGTTGATTGAGAATGGAATGGGTAAATTACTCTAGATTAAATAAATGTAGAAAAGTTAAGATCCAAAAAGAAGCAAAGAAGTAAAGAAGCAAGATCTATAAAGAATCAAATATTACACGATAAAATATAAAAAAATTAGAAAGACTAAAGGATGTTTTAAAATACTGCTCTTTTTTAAAGTCAATATATTTATACATAAAGGTAACAGCAGTTATAGCTTTTAGTAGCAAATTACATTAAATCATAAAAATTTTGTTGAAAGAAACATTTTTTCAATTTTCGAAAATCAAAAACAAAACAAAGGAAAATTGTTATGTTTGTCGTTAAGGGAGGACCAACTCCAACTCCCACGACAGGTTTCTGAGTCTACTAGTTTCCTTGGAAATTCCAGACAAGTGAACAGAAATCTGGACAAAATCCGGACAAATGAACTCTGAAATCCGGACGTCGCAAAAAAATTAAATTAATTTATGAACTTTTTATAGGGAAAGAAAAAATATAAACCAAAAAACATTCATTTTCCAGGAATGCACCAAAAGCGAAAAACTTAAGCGTCAAAGTATAGAAATGGGTACTTTCAACCCATGCGTCCGTTAAGTCGAGCTCTAGCATCGTAGATATTTAAATATTAAAACAAAGTAACTAAATTAATCTAACTGTAACTGAAATATTTTACCAAGGTAAGTAGGTACAATTTGTTATACCGGGTGCGTCTCAAAGTGGCTCACTCCTATAACTTTCTTCGTACAGCTATTTTCCAAGGCTCCTTGATTAAGAATTGGGCTTTTAATTATTATACACCCTATTTGAATTTTAACAGATGCTATTAAGCTGAAAATTTCAAAGTTGACATATGATATGTCATTCTATTCAGAATGCCATTTTATAATAAAATATATTTAGGGATTCAGTGGTAACAATTAAAAGCAGAATATTTCCAGTCAGTGGTGGAACAGGAAGTGACCAAAAACACAACATGAATACCAATCGATCCTAATTTATGTCATATACTAACATACCAAATCTCGTTTTTATCCGAAAAAATAAAAAAAGTTATAGGGTGAACCATTCTTGAGACGCACCCATTGAGAGAGATTAACTTACATCATATATAGTGGCTCGAACGGTATTCCGAAACTTCGGCAGCATAATATTCTGCAGATAAAAAAGAAGTAAAAAAGTTCGTATAAATTAGTAGTGGGAACTATCGACTGAATACTATCGAATAGATCTGATAGTTGCAACTTATCCAATAATTTGATAGTTAGTAAGAAAACACTCGTTGAAAACTATTCGAACAAAAATTATCGAATAGATCCGTCATCTGCCTGAAATATTGTATTCTAGCAATTCGGCAGCAAAAACCATTCATTTATAAAATTCATTCATTTATGAAATTCATTTATTCGTCAGGATCGATTATAATAAAATATTAACTGAATTTTTAGTTGTCGCCCGGCGACGTAGGTTTCTTTCCGAGAAACCTGACAGCGGTCGGTGGAAATGCTATGAAAGAAGCCGGCATCTTGATTTTTTGCGGAGTCAGATAAAAATAAGGACACATATTTTTTATTGAGGTGCTAGTATTACACAGAAAATACATTATGAAGGGCGCTGTTGCCATATTTTGGTATTAGTTGATATTAGCAAAGAATATTATTGTTTGCCTTTAGTTAGTTAGGATAGTATGTCTATGTTAAATTCTTTGAATTCGCGGTTAATGTCAAGCAGTGACTGCCGCGGCGACGCTATCCCTTCACTGTCGCCCGTGTCCCGCCTCTATACATGCGTGAGCACAACAATTAAAAAGAGTTGCAATCTATATATTTAAAGATTAGAATCTAACATTAACTGACATCATTCCGCTCTCGGAATGTACAAGTTCCAAAACATAGGAAAATGGAGAGGTCATGATATAGGTACTTAATAAACAAAACTTAATTTTGTATTTTAACATATTAAGATTATGCTATACATAATGTATAATACTAACATTGTTAAACTTCGTTACGTTTCAAAGGTTTTGGATTGAGATTCAGTACACTCGACCATCTCCATGCGAGTTGCTGAAATAAAGACAGGAAGGACGTTAGTCAGACAAGAGTCAGACTACTCTGACGTCAATAACAGTTTACTTCTATTGATAACAATTCATTGAATGGCACAGTGGGAATATGTACTCAGTAGGCACGTATTCACGATGGGCTATTTTAAAATCACAGAGTTTCTCTACTGACACGATGGAAATATTGCACGAGGCACATATTTACGATGGGTCAGTTTAAAATCACAAAGTTTCTCGACTGACACGATGGAAATATTGCACGAGGCACATATTTACGATGGGTCAGTTTAAAATCACAAAGTTTCTCGACTGACACGATGGAAATATTGCACGAGGCACATATTTACGATGGGTCAGTTTAAAATCACAAAGTTTCTCGACTGACACGATAGAAATATTGCACGAGGCACATATTTACGATGGGTCAGTTTAAAATCACAAAGTTTCTTGACTGACACGATGGAAATATTGCACATATTTATTGATAAGGTCATTTAAAATTACTGGCTACCATCAGATGGAAAGAAAAGACATTCAAAAAAATAACACAAAAAAAAAAAAAAAAAAAAAGTAATAAAATAATTTGATTTAGGATTTATCAGTTAATTAATTAAATAAATATTAAATATAATATATTTACGATGGGTCAGCTAATTATTTACTTTTAAAAAATAAAAAAAATGTTATAAAATTAAACTAAATAAAAAAAAACAAAAAATAGTTTTTTTTTTTTTTTTTTTATTTTTTTTCATTGAGCCTAATTTACAACTTACAACTGTTTAGTTCTACCAGATTCTGAAAGTCTTCAGGAGTCTAATCAGATGGCCAGTAACGCAACTGGTCCTTAGAACACTAAAGCTTTGTTTGCGCGGCCAACTTCCGGATTGAATATCGCTCATTAGCCAATAACTGTTTAATGGCATAATGTCCCACAAAACTTTGTTTCAAACTGGACGATTTCGACTTATTCTTAGTAAATTTGTTATTGTTCGCAATGTACCGCTCGATTGAAAATCATGGCGGTGTCAAGCGTTATTTTACAAAGAAACTGGCTTTCAACAAAATCAACAGGTTGCAAAGCGTTATTTTACGGAGAATTCGCAGTATCATCATCATATTTCTTGCAATAATTTCTACAATCTCAAAAAAAATCGAAAATACTTTTTAAGTTTTCCTAATGGCTACATCTGGAGAGATAATCACAAATACTGATAATTCAATTAATCCTTTCTTTTACATAAACAACTTGCTTTCTACTACGTTCGTAGTTTCAATATTTTTACACATTTTTCGTAACGTCAAGTAATACTCGTAGATTAAGTCAGCGTTTCAATATCTCGAACACCGTTATTTATTCTCGTGTTTTTTTATAGTACTTATAGTTATTTATCAGTGAAATTAATACCTCTATAACATGTTTTTTCTAATATTCCAGTGATGCCTTTTATAAAGCCGTCGATTAAGAGGCACAAAATTCGAAACTCTCATGTCAGGCGGTACTTAAAAGCGCACGACTAGCGTTTCTTAGTAACAGTCATATTTAAGTTACTGATCATACTTAACAAATTGATCCATGAGTTAAAAATAAACAATGGTTAAGGCCCCACAAACAGATCTTTTTTCCAGTTGTAACGTAACACCGTTTGTCGGAAAACAATCTTAATAAATCAAAACGGCTGCCTTTCGACTTCTTGACACAAAAGCTTTTAGTAAAAAGAAGTTGGCTATTTTTTTTGAAATATTATTTTAACAAAGTATCTTAAGTTTCTGTTTCGGTCATATTTCTGTATGCGTAACTAGCACAGTAGGCCATAAGTGACAAACATTTTCAATTCGACTTCATCTGGAATAGTCGGCCCCGTTGAAACAGTCAATTATTTATATTCATACTAAAATTGTTAACTCATCAATACTCATAAGCTTGAAATCGCTACACAAAAGAAAAGAGTAAAAAAATATCTGACTTCGTAAAATACTGACAAAGCACCGAATATTATAAACAGTCGCCAAGGTCCTTATAGACACTTTCCATTAGATTCTGCGTTGAGAAAGATATGGAACAAAAATTTAACTGATAAGTTTCTTAGAACTGAAATCCGATAGCCCTGGAATCGACTTATTGGCTTCGCTTTATCAAATGCCCAGCCTTTCTTGGTACTTTTCTTCAATCTTTAGTACAAATAAATTTATCATAACTTTTAATTAGTTTTGTAATACAATCGATACCAGAAAAAATATCGGATATGTTTTTTAATAGTTAAAACATGGTTAAAACCACGCTGCGGAATGTGGTATCTGTCGTTTAAATAAACTGAATTTATGCTATTCGACATCTTAAAAATTCTGTACATTAATTATTTTAAAAAAAAAAAAAAAAAAATCTGTATTTTTTTATTTTTTTTTTTGTCTGTTTTAATTTAATAATTACATGTTTATCGCATTGTCAGAACCTATTACATTTATTGATGATCGTAAGTTTGGTTTGAATATGGCATATAAAACTGCAAAACTCTACTAAAACTACGGAGCTATAGATCTAAAATTCAGTTCTAAAACCTGTATCATTAGCTTGGTTTCTAAAAGAACTTTCACAGTATTAACTTCGTACTTTGATGTTATTAATATCACTTTTTAAATTGTCTAAACCTTTTCTCAATATTTTCTGAAACAACAAGAGAGCAATTTAAATTTCTCAAGTTTTATAAGAATAACAGCTATGAGTATAGTTTTGAAAGTTATATGCATCAATCATGAGCTTACTCCAGAGAAAAACAGCTGAAAAATTTGTTTGCATGTTTCATGAGTGGGCTTCATGCAATAAACCATCGCTTAGCATATTTAAGTAAAAAGGGCCAATTCTACTTACGGTTTCCCGATCAGACCAATGAAATTCAGTCGCATACCAATTTATTTTACAAACCACTCGTATAGGCGGAGTTTCCAATGCCCGCCGTTGAAGATGGGCAGATTCGATTGTAGCATGCTTGGCCATTGCTAATTTAATTAGCATAAAGTCACACAAAATTCACAGGCAAACGAAAAGCACCCGGGTTTATTACCCCACACCTGATGTTAAATTCTTTTGAATTCGCGGTTAATGTCAAGCAGTGACTGCCGCGGCGACGCTATCCCTTCACTGTCGTTCGCGTCCCGCCTCCCTGGCGCACATGCGTGAGCAACCAAATAACGCATTAAAAGAGCGCCAACTATATTAAAAGAGAATCTAAACAATATATTCTGCATTTTTTATTAATATTCTGTTGTTACACTGCAATAGATTTCAGTTATTTTGGATGTGGAAAACATTTTATGTTTTTAAGCAAAGATCAATGAATAAATAATAATAACAGTAATAATTTGTTATACTATTAACAACAAAAATTTAAAATCATTTATAGAACATTTAAGTAGTAGCAAATATAAAAATAAATTAGATGTCAAACATTATATTAGGTCCTATTTAAAATAATATAGTTATAAAAAATAAAAAAAAAATAAATTACTAAAGAATAATAATAGAACTAATTTGTTATATTAACAACAAATTTTAAATCACAGAAATATAAACATTTATTAATTTTCGAAGCATGCAGTGTAATGGAAGGAAAATATAAATAAAAAATTAAAATCAAAATTATTTATAGTACTTTTATTATTCAAAAAAAAAAAAAAAAAACGATGGCTATGAAATGGCGATCGCTGTCATTTTAAATGTAAAATGATATGCAAAATATCATCGATCATTTCAAAGCCAACTGACGCCGTTTTTTTCGATTATACGGTATTACTATTTAAAAATTATATTTACTTTTACTGGCATTTACTTAAAAAATAAATTAAATATTTCTTCGCAAAAACTAGCATGGTAAGAGAATTAGCATAAACAAAATACAAAATATTTTTTTTATTAACTTTTTTAATTATGTGTAAACTTTCTATTTAATTTTCTCACCCTCCAAAAGTTCAGTTCGATAACCATTTACTTTAACTACATTACTTAAATATGATTATATCAATTCATATTATTACATCTAAAATACAAATATGTATTTTTAAAATTAATTGTAAGTTCATCTCATCTCTTAAAAATTGCTACTCTCAAAATTTCCCATTAAAAAATAGACTATATACCATATATATAAATTAAATAACTGAAAGATCGGACTACGGGAAACCACACAAATTTTCGAAAAAAAAAAAAAAAAAAAAAAAAAAAAAAAATAACAAATTAAAAAATACATTATTTTAGTATTTTAAATATTTTTTTAATGAACGCAAAATAGCACAGTATTTATACGGCGAAGTTTTAAAAATTTGGAAGAACTATAATAATAATGCCACTGACGCACACAAAAAATCAAACGAATACTAAATTTCATTTATCAAAAGCATTCGATAGTCGTGGCTCAACGATAACTATTTAGCCGCACGGCGAGGTTGTCACATATAATATGCTTTAGTATACAAATGAATGAATGATATTATTCGAATAAAACCATATTCGATAGTTGAAATCATTCTTTCAGTAACCATTCGATAGTCTAATTCATTCGATAGTTCCTATCGCTAGTATAAGGGTGTCCTAGTCGTTTAGTTTCGAGATACAGTGTAGAAGTTTCATTTTTTTACTGATTTTTACAATATTTTGTCACATTTGATAAATTTGGTGTCTGCGAGTTTTGATATGAGAAATTTGATTTGATGTCAATATGACGCCTACTTTTTAGAGGGCACCACCTAAGGCGCGTTTGAAGAGTAATAACTGTCCGTACCTGTATAAAACTACTAAGCAAAAAAACATACATTTACGACGTTTTTAACGTAAAAAAGGCATTCAGACAAACGCTACAAATAATAGTTCCATTTGAACTAAATTATCAATACCTGTCATCATTGACATAAACCAAACATGTTGACTGAATAGTCAATAGACTGAAATCATAAATTTGAAATGTTCAATTTGAAAAAAATCCCACCGATTACTCATTCAAATAACTATCTACTGAACATATGTTTATTTTTTGTCAATAATGAGATGTATTGACTCTTTCCATTCTAAATATATCGAGAAGGCTTGCTCGGTAACGATTTTTACCAAGACATTTTTTAAAATGAGCGAAAGAATATTTTTCACTGTAGTTCAATACAGGTACAGAGAAAAAGTTATTGCTCTTCAAGACACAGTTAAAACACATGTAGATGGCGCCTCTACAAATAGAAGTCATAATGACATCAACATCAAATCCTCATGTCAAAACTACCATTAATTTTCATCAAAATATTGACGCTATTTCAGAATTAATTGAAAATCGAATAAAAATACTCCTGTATCTCCGAAACAACATTTTAGGATATACCTTTATTAGAAGTTTTTACTTCTTTTTATATGCAGAATATGTTACCGAAGTTTCGGGAATACATAATTTGACCACACTGTATAGAAACAAATGAAAACTTAATGTTAAAGTCAGATATTTTAATGTAGGATGCTTGTGTATGCGAGATCTGTATTTTCTAATGGTTTGAGACAAATTTCAAATATCGCTGATTCTACTTGTTTTAAAACTGAAATGAAAATAAAAAAAGAAAGTAAAAAAATCAATTCGCATTGCGCTATTACCAAGGGACTCTTATGTTCTTACCACAGACTCCTTATTAATAGCAATATTTAAATCCAGTCACAAGGCCATTTAATAGATATTACCCAGATAATGTGCAATGGGACACCGACCAAGATTTGCTTTCACTCGATTTAAAAATAGCGCACTAAACATATTAAATGAGACGTGATGGAGTCAGGTTAAATTAATGAAATTATTGATGTGACTCACATCCTGCTAATGAATAAGTGGGAGGGGTTAATCTCTGCGACCCTAGAGATCTATTGTGTCCCCCCTTCTTGAGTTATAACTCATCATACAGTCCCAGGACTTCCTACGGAGACCCGTGTCCCTCACAGTCGAGGAGCTACGACCCAGGCCGAGTAGACAAAACGGCAGCTTGTGTAGCCTGTTGAGTCTAGAGGTAGGCTCCTGACCTTTGGAGAAGGTGGTAGCTTATTTGTCACTTGTGGAGGATGGTCTCACGCAAGTGTCAGCCACCTCTCCTGTAGTTCCCTTTGAGGTTTGGTCCCTTTGAACTTTCATTGTTACTGATCCCAGTGTCGCTAGGGGTTTCCCCACAGCTTCACCGGTGATGTTTTTATTACTATTATCAGATCTCATAATGTTCCTATGAGTCGCTAGGGACAGTCGGTCCACTTCTACAGAGCCCCGGATGTAGAAGTAAGTGGCGGGAATACAATGGGGTGCCTCTGGTGCCACAAGGTTGAACCAGCCCCGCCTGGTATCGTTATATGTCTTGGTGCACTTCCCTGGCCACGACACTTCAGTCAGGGACAAGACGATGAGCGAGATGCTTCTTAGACCATGCCAAGTGCTAGAGGGGATTCCCCTAGCACCTGAATAGGAGCTTCCCCACCAACAAGGTCTTGCATCTCCTAGGGGAAGAGACTCACATCCCTACAATGAATTAAGTCAATCAAACTAAAACATTAAATTACCACAATACACATAAAAAACTTTATTTCTTTGCACTGGACGCCCATTTCACATGTTAGCATCATCAGCAGATGATGGTAACATGGATTAAGATTGGTCTTAATCAACTGCTGATGATGCCAACATTCTTAGCGAAACGCGTCGAAAAGTTTTCATGTATTGTGAATTAACAAGTTTATTTTGCTCTTTAACACTAAAGGTTCCAACTGTAATCTCCGATAACTGGATAATGAATTACCCTGACAATTGCAATATTATGCACTCGTATACAAGGTGGTCCGTACTGTATTCCGAAAACATCCTGGCAGCATTTTCTGCAGAGATAACAGTACACAAGCCAGTATGTCTTAAGGTGATTAGTTTCGGAAACTTCGGGAGCATATTCTGCTGATAAAAAGAAGTAAAAAGCTTCTTATAAATGTATGTCCTAAAATGCTTAGTTTCGGGAGATAATAGGGTGTAGAAGTTTCATTTTATTTTTCCAAATAATTTGTATAACAATATTTGGATGAAAGTTGGTGTCTGGGAGTTTTACATGAGAGAAAATTGTTTTTGATGTCAATATGACTCCTACTTGTACAGGGCGCCACCTACATTTGTTATAACTGCGTCTCAAAGTGGCCTACCTCATAACTTTTCCTATAGCTATTTTCCAAGGCCCTGATTAAGAATTAGTGTTTTTAACATAGCCATGGCACCCTAGATTGAATTTTAACATACGATTTTTTATTAAGCGAGAATTTCAAAAGTTGACATATGATATGTCATTCTATTCAGAATGTCATTTTCTATCGAATAAAATAAAAATATATTGAGAGTGCCATTTAAAAATTAAAAGTTATAGTCATTTCCAGTCAGTGGTGAAACAGGAAGTGACCAAAAACAACTGAATATGTCAATCGATCCTGTCAATCGAGATATGTTTATTTTTTCTCAATAATGACATGTTATGACTATTTCAATTCTAGATATTTTCAGAACGGTTGCTCGTAACGATTTTTATCAAGACATATCGAGACATTTTGTACGTAAAAAATGACGGAAATGTATACTTTTTCACTTAGCAGTTCTATACAGGTAGGGAGGAGAGAAAAGGTATTACTCTTCAAAACAGTTAAAACACGTGTAGGGTGGCGCCCCCTACAAGTAGGAGTCATATTGACATCGACATCAAATTTCTCATCTCAAAGAACACCCAAACACCAATTTGTATTCAAATATCGACTACAGTTCAGTGTAGTATTTCCCATTACGCACAATACGCATACAATATATAATTGAGTCAAGTCGTCAAAAAATAATAAAAAACTGCAACGAAGGCAACTATTAATACAAAGCACAAAAAACTTACAAACATTCTATAAGGATGACCTGGAAGATGCTCTTACAAAACGAGATTGCTTACAATTTAAAATAGTAAAAGAGACCATATTCAATCTACAACACTGCCAAACATGTGCTTTCATATATTCGAACTCATAATTTGGAAGCAGTTTTTCCAAATATGGTTATGGAAATTGATCCTGCTACATTGCTCACGGAACGGTCCATTTTCTCCATCACTTAAACGATTAAAAACTATTAAAGCCACTAAGACAAGATCTTAAAATACCTTAAACTATTTTCGTCATGACTATATTTATGATTATGAATAACATAAGCAACATCAGCGAATGGAAAAGATGCATATAAAGTCCGCCGGACGTTATCATAAAGGCCGGCGGCCGTTAAGTTTCTAATGTAATCAACGTCTTCACCTGCAAACCAAGACTGTTTATGTCAGTTGGACTTTTCAAAAAATTGGGAAAATAACCAATACAATTTGCGCGATAATTCGTTGAAATACAGGAGAAGCGCTCGGCTACTCAATATTTTACTTCCGACTAGTAACCAGAGAGAGAATCAGCAGGAATATGACATTTTTTTGAAGTGGCGGCAGGTTAGAAGTATAAACAGCGTAAAAGAAGCGGTATTGCTGGCTTATTCTAAAAGAATGTCTGAAATGTATTTTCCTACATCACTGGACAAAGAATCCATGTGAAGCCTTGCGTTAGAGTATATAAACATCGACATCAAGGTAAAAAACAATTATATTCTTCGATAAATTTAATCATACTCATGCTAAATTATTTTTTCATAGATGGTAAAACTGTTCACCTCTGAGGCGCAAAAACGAAAGTTATTCACCAAAAAAAGCCAAAGATCTGTCGGAGAATGACATAAGATAATTTTCTACCTGGATGCCGATGAATACACCTGGTTACTCGAAAAAATTGAATTGGTGCTTGGTATTCTTAGAGCTTGTAGGCGCAGCGAGCTTGGTCACTCACAGTTGATGAATTCGAAGATCGGATAAAAAATATCTTTCTGCATTAAGAAATAACCAAAATAAGAAAGATAGATATTCTATTTCCAAAACGCCCTTTCTTTTAATGCCCTTATGTTTATATAAAAAATACATCAACCTGAGTCCTCGTAACTTTGACAATCCAAAATATTTCATTGGTTACAAGAAAGGCAAGTGTGTTAAGCAAATTGTCGGTATACATACCATCGAGAGCGTACCGCAGAAAATCGCAAAATTTTTGAAACTTGGAGAGAATCGCAGAACTTTATTACAGGGCATTCATTTCGGTAGATCATCAGGCAACCATCTCGGCCCAAAATTGTGTGTCTTACTATCCCTAAAGACCTAGCATGATGAAGTCCTTCAACCAGTCGGCAAACTTAATAGAAAAATCAGTTTTCCAAAAGAATGAAAATAACAAATCAACTTTTTCATCTGAACCTCCAAAATAATGTTTCTTTGAGTGGATAGACAAATATTCGCCATTTCTGATCATCCTCTTCTATAAAATCGTAAATCCCTGGGAGAAGGATACAGATTTCTAAGAACAACAAGTGCACTTTTAATTTCCATGTTCGTTATCATGAAAAATGAATTTTAGTATAACATTATGTATTTTATCCTTTACTTGTGTTACTGTTCAATTAAAAATTTGTATTAAATAGTAGTGTTTATGCTCTAAAAAATCGCAGTATACGAAAAATCTAAGCAGAACACGGACCGAAAACAAATACCGCTTATGCTTATGATCCTCCGCTATCGCCCGATTCACAAACCAGCCCGCGTTATTTTTGATTCTATCGCGGCCTTATTACTTTAATAACCGATTAACGATAGAATATTCCCACAATTTTTTTTTTTTAATAATAATAAAAAACACTATAAGGGCGGAGTTTTACCCAATTTAAATTTTGACACAAAAATATTGTAAATCACAATTTTTATAAAAAAAAAAAGTAAAAATTATTTTATTCTTTTTTATTTCTAAAAAAAAAAAAAAAAAATTACTTATTAAAAATAAATTGACAATAACACTGTCTGCCTTTTTTTTTTGGTTCGTATTATATCGCTAATATCATAGGCTCTCGTAAGGCGTAGAGTTTTTTGAAGCTGACGTAACGCGGAAAATTTGGTAGAATCCCGCACTGCTATAGTTCCCGAAAATTATTTGGTAAAAAAAACTGAAACTTAAAAATAATTTTCTACACCTTGTATCTCCGGACCAACGCAAGCATTTGCGAACAATAAAATTATACGATCTACTTTTTACTTACTCTTTATCTGCCAAGAATCATGATGCCAAGTTCCGGACTCTACATTCGACTCGCCCTGACCTTTTGTTCATGTAACAATCAACAGGGCAATTTAATAAAGCCTCACACCAGAAGTTAATAATCAATTAATTAAATTTCATACCACTGCTAACTAGTTATATTACAACATATCATCTCAAATTATCGATACAAATAAATGCAACGGTTTTGTCACTTAACAGTTGTGTTCTATAAATCGCGACAATTACCATTAATGATCGGCGGATTACAAAAACACTTAAACTAAACACATTGCCTACATGGAAAATAAACTAACTCACCTCGTTTACATATTTGCACACATATTATCCAACCCCCCTTTCTAAAACATAACAAAAGCCAATAAAGATGAATATAGTATTGATATTTGGAAAAAAACTATTCCGATTCGCTTAATAAAATGTTTAACTGTAACTGCACGCTTTTAGTAATGATTTTGTCAGTAATTAGTCCACTTTTGGTTTGACTGTAAACTGAGCTATTCGGAACATGCAGTGGCATTGGGGAAATATTCGAAATACTGCAGAAATAATTGCGGATTCCATTTTCGTGCGGTGGGCGAATATATAGGTTTAGTGCCGAATTTTCAACATCCGCGTTTTTGAAATATTTAACTAAGAGTTATTTGGCAACATGTTTTCAATTATCTATGTAGGAAGTCGAGTTAGGTTGTATTTTTATTCTACAGGTTTGTGCTGTGCTGGTCCGTACTGGTCCGTGTAGGTATAGTGTGCGCGATCTTTTAGTGGTTTGCTTTTTTATTGGAACCCGAAGATAAACAAAAGCCAAATACCATATAGAGGTTGATTCAGGGTGATGGTAGACTTCAGAGCTGCAAGCTCACAGAAAACTTAAGTCTTAGTTTAAGTCATTTTTCGAAAGCTCACTTAAAACTTAAAATTTAAGTATTTTTCAATACGATTTGTGATTTAAATCTTTATTCTGGAATTGAAAAAGACTTAAAAGTCTTTTTATAAAAGGCTTAAGTCAGATTTTTATATGTTTACCTATACAGGGTGGCCCATCGAAAACGTTCCGCAAGGCATAACGAGCAGGGTAATTTTTTTTTCAGAAAATTCAAAAACACGTCAATTTTGTTTGTGAGGGGGACAACTTTTGCCCCAAAAATGATTGCAAAATCTTCAACCCTCTAAGCGGGGGTGTCATCCCCCAATTTTTTTCAAATGGGAAGGGGGTCAAGTGGTACCACAATGAAAAGGGCTTTCTATTCTCTAAACTTTCCGGCTTCGTTTTTGAAAATCGGTCGAGTTATTGAGAAAATATGAAGGATTGAAATTTGAAAAGTTTATTTAAACATTTATCAGAGTAAATAATAAGAATAAATTTCTTCGACCAATTGGCTGTTTTTTTTTATTATTTCTAGATGTTTACGCATTTTTTCACTTGCCACAAGGTTGAACGATCAGGTGCGGTAGTTGCTAGATAGCTGTTCTGTGACTTATACGTTGAAGTTCTTCTCAATATCGTTAAATTTTTTAGGCTGTACTTAAACTGCCGTTAAACGGTAGCTTACTAAAATGCCGTTAATAGGTATGACGTCGTTGATGTGACGCACTTGACGGCTTTATGAAATATAGGAATTTTATAAGGACTAACGAACGCTATCCACCCCACCAAATAACCAACTTAACCAACGCAGCTAACCGCGACACTGATAAAAAAATTTAAAAAACAAATATAAATTAGTAAAAACCAACCAACCCCACCAAATAACCAACTAACCAATGAATTAACACCCTCCAAATAATCACGCTAACCAACCCGCCAAATAACTAAACCAATCCAACCAAAAAGAGTGAAACCAATGCAATAAGATCACGCTATAAGCAAAAAAAAATATAAAAAAGTGTTGGTCAGCGTGAGATTTGAACCCCGGACCTTTCGCTCACGAACAGATAGCCTCAGCCACGGAGCCACAGGTGCTCTTGCAATATGCTTATGGCTAGGCATTACTTTCCGCCGACATGAACGACGTCACAATATCTATTAACGGCATTTTAGTAGGCTACCGTTTAACGGCTGTTTAAGTACATCGAATTTTTTAACAATTATTATGGTGTACTCACTTGCAGAAAAAGTGGAAATAATCGAACTTTATTTTAAAAATAATGAATGTGGCAATCGGGTTGCGCAGATATTCAATGAACGCCATCCTGACAACCATAAAGGTGGTTGTAAGGCAAAATTTTTCGCGAGTTAGTAGCAAAGTGTCCAAAGGATATTAAAAAAACGGAAGTTCCACCCGTACAAAATTCAGTTGGTACAAGAACTCAACGAAGACGATTTTGATCGTCGCTTGCAATTTTGTGAAACTATGAGTGAACGAGTGGCGAATGATAATAATTTTCTATTTAATGTGTGTTTTTTGGATGAGTGTACTTTCTTTTTGAACGGTGTAGTTAATCGGCACAACTGGTCGGTACTATACTAGGCTGAAGACAACCTCAGGGTTTTTTCACGAGGTGCACACACAAAACCCTCATAAATTGAACGGTTGGGCTGGTATTTTTGGAAATTCTATTGTGAGTCAGTTTAACGATATTGAGAAGAACTTCAACGTACAAGTCACAGAACAGCTATCTAGCAACTATACCGCACCTGATCGTTCAACCTTGTGGCAAGTGAAAAATGCGTAAACATCTAGAAATAATAAGAAAAAACCTGAAATTGGTCGAAAGAATTTATCCTTATCCTTTACTCTGATAAATGTTTCAATAAACTTTTCAAATTTCAATCCTTCATATTTTCTCAATGACTCGACGGATTTTCAAAAACGAGGCGGGGAAATATAAAGAATAGAAAGGTCTTTTCATTGCGGTGCCACTTGACCCCCCTTCTCATTTGAAAAAAGTTGGGGATGACACCCCCGCTTAGAGGGTTGAAGATTTCGCAATCATTTTTGGGGCAAAAGTTGTCCCCCTCACAAACAAAATTGACGTGTTTTTGGATTTTTTGAAAAAAAGAATACCCTGGCCGTTATGCCTTGCGGAACGTTTTCGATGGGCCACCCTGTATAATTCATTTTTAATAGCAGCATTTGTTTTTTAAACTGTTACATACTATTCAATACATGTTTTGAACAAAAAAAACATGTTTGTAATTGTTCTGAAAATTAACCGTTTTATTTTAGTACGAGAGCTAGCAACGTCGGGAAAATAAGTATTTTAAGACGTCTGGCTTTTTGATACATCTTTTACTATGCTCTCTAGAACAGCATGCGGCATGCGGCCCGTCTGGCTGCCGGTAAACGTTGCGTTCCCTACTGCGCATTGAAAGAAGATCCTATATTTTTATTAGTCCTTTAAATTCTAGTATTGAATATAAATCGAACATGTCTCCATAGCTCAGTGCGCCGAGTTTCCGAACAGGAACCGAAGATTCGAACGAAATTCGATCCGAAGTTCAAATCCGGGTCAGGTCAGACTTTTTTATTTTTATTTTCGTTTATATTCTGATAGTAAAGTATTAAATATTTGTTTTTTTTTAATTACCAGAATTATTTAATACTTTACTGTCAGAATATAAACGAAAATAAAATAAAAAAGTCTTTGACCTGACCCGGATTTGAACTCTGAATCTTCGGTTCGTGGTCGGAAACTCTACGCACTGCGCTATGGAGACATGTTCGATGTATATTCAATACTAGAATTTATAGGACTAAATTAATAAAAAAATATAGGATCTTCTTCCGATGCGCAGTAGTAAACGCAACGGGTATCGGCAGCCAGACGGGCCGCATGCTGTTCCAGAGAGCATAGTAAAAGATATATCAAAGAGCCAGACGTTTTAAAACACTTTCTCGAAAACGTTGACTATTAGACTATTTTATGTGGTTTTCGTCTACTTCTTCTTTACGTGCCGTCTCTTTCGTGGAGGTTGGCGATCACATTGGCAAAATCTTCACGATTCTCGGCTTTCCTTATAAGTTCTTCAAAAGTTAGGTGAGTCCAGTTTCTGATGTTTCTCAACCAAGATAGTTTCTTCCTGCCGAGACCTCTCTTTCCTTCAATCTTACCCTTAACTATCAATTGTAAGACGTGGTATTTTTCTTTTCTCAATATATGCCCTAAGTATGATGTTTTTCTTATTTTTATTATATTGGGCAATTCCCTCTCTCTGCTTATTCTGTTGTAGACTTCGGTATTTGTGATATGGGCTGTCCATAGAATTTTAAGCATTCTTCGATATATCCATGTTTTGAACGATTCGAGGCGATTCATCTCCTGAACTTTCAGTGTCCATTTTTCCTTTTTTTTTCTTTTCGTCAACAATAAATTAATAATATAAAAGTAATCTAAGGAAATCGACATTCGGTAATATACGAAAATTTATATTAATTTTAAAAAATAGGTACTTAATGAAACTGTAAAGAAATTTTAAATAAATTAATCTCCTGATTTCGCTAACACTAAAATCGATGTATCGGAACCTTTAAAAGCAAATATCTTGAAAACAGTTCACAGGTTTCGAACTTAATGAAGACCACCTTTTTTACATAAAAAGTCCTCTAGCTTTAATTCTCAATAATTATTGAAATTACTGTATCTATAAAGATAAAAGAAGTACAACCAGTAGTACATCTACCCTAATGGAAAGTACCCTTTCAGGGCTGTTCTGCGGAATTTTACATTATCTTCATTCGCTTGGGCATTAAAATATATGTGTTAGAGTACCAAATTTCAAGAAAAACGGTTTACCGATGTTCTTAAAAATAAACAATATATATCATTTTTAGTTACTCTTTCGAGTGCTGTAACTTCTTGGGAAAGCATTTTAGGACATATATTATGTTCATGAACTTTTTGTTTTATTTTTATCTGTTGAATCACCCACCGAAATTAGATAAACTATTTTTTGACACCCTGTATTAAAATATTAATAAAGTGCATTATACATACAAACAGCTTAAAAGAATCAATCATTCTATACATTTCTGCAGCGTATAAATCAGCACAAATTTTACTTACATTTTAGAAGAGAATGGCCACATTTTCTGACGGCAAACCTCTTCATTTTTATAGCCAACACACTATTCAAGTTTCAGAATAAACATATAGTTTTAACACGATTTTTTGAAACAGAACTTTATCACAGCTTAATATTAAATAATAATTAAATAATAATCAATTTGTGTTATTTTTTACCGATACTATTTACAAATCTACCGACGCGAAGCGCGACGCGAATTTTGATGAAGAAAAACAATTGAATTACTTTTAACAAAAATAATTAAAGTGGCGCCATCTATGAACGAAATTAGAAATTAATTTTTTATTGTTGTGGCGCCATCTATGAAGTAAATTGGAAATTTATCTTTTTAATATTTCATGGCTTTCAAATTTATTGTAATTTTTTGAATACAATTTCTTTTTAAAGAAAAACAGAGTATAGATAGATATCTATATTCTGTTTTTCTTTTACAGACTGAATTTTTCAGCCTGTTTGCTATATATTAACTTTGATAAATTATTGTTTGTACCAATAAAATTTACATACAGTATGAAGTATGACCCCAGATTATCTTTACAAGAGGAAAAACTTTTTTATTATTGACATTTTGAGAAAAATGAATTGTTCATAAAAATGTTTGCTTGTCCTGAAATAAAAAAAAACATGAAAATATGGTTGGATTTCCTAAATAAGGTTGAAAAGTCCTAAGAATCAAAACACGTTTCTTTGGTAATATAATTTCGATTTCATTCTTTGGTAGATGGTTATTATTAATTTTGATTAACGTCATATTTTTTGCTGTTGTTAAAGTGTCATATCTTCCAATAACTATTATATCAATAACTAATAATATTATTATTATTATTATTTATACCCTTTCCGTGGCATTAAACTAAATAAATTTTGTGCTTATTTTTAGTTTTCATTTTAAAGCAGCAATAAATATGACGTTAATTAAAAAACTCTATCAATAACAATCTATCAAAGGATGACCATAGCTGACCATAGAAACGCTTTTTGAATTTTAGGAAAATTTAACAATATTTTGACATTTTTTTTAAATTTTCTCTAAAACGGTAAGGAAATTTGGAAAAGTATAAACGGGATGGGATAAATCATTTTTGAACAAGCACACATGTTTATAAAGAATGCATTTTTCTCAAACTGTCAATAATAAAAGTTTTTTGTCTTGTAAAGACAATCCAGGGTGACATACTGTATACCTACATTAAAAATACCAAGAAGAGATATGGAAGAGATCATAACAAATATATTAATTAAATGCAAAAACAGTACCATAGAGTAAGAGAATAAAATAAATCTTACAAATACCTACGAAACCCTTTTATTGGACCAAATAATGTTACAATTCATCAAATTTTCCATACATTCAGCTCAACTTAATTTTTTACATATAAAATTATAACACATTTGTTTTAATATTGTAAAGTGAATTAACTCAAAAAAATGTAAAATAAATAGTGACCAGTCTAATTCTAAACATCTTTATAAAATGTGACTTAAACCAATTAAAACTTAACATTAGACTACTGCTTCAATGCTTCTTGAAGCTTTCTTCTCACTGCAGAAACTCGTTCTTCTTGTTTTTTAATATCTTCTTCGGATATATTCACAGACTGGACTAGAGGTTGCTTTGGGTCAAGAAAAACACCAGGATTTTTCTCTAAGGAAGTCTTTGTACCTGTCTGCCCTAAGATACATGTTTTAAATTACCACAAAATAGATGAAATAATATTTACCAACCTGTAACAGAACTAGACGAAACATGCAGAGCTGTTGCTACACTCTGTATGATGGTCTCTTCAGTAACATTGGGTCCCACAGGCTTCAATCCTTTTGGAAGTTGCATGCCTTCGAATTCAACACCATCCACATCACAGGCTCTGAGTCCTTCAAGTCTCTTCTCCCAAAATAATTGTTTTGGCTTTTCTTGATTCCCGTTTTTATAATCTAGAAAAATATATATTAAGTAAGTATGAAATGGCGTCATCAAGTTTAGAACCAGGAAATGAAAAATAACCCTTTATTTAAAAAATTGCCGAGGTTTCGACATAATATTCTTGTCTTTTTCAAGGCTGCAGTACAGATAAAAAAACCCTACTTAAACAATAAAAATGTACGCGTGGCTCAGAATTCCTATTTTTTTATTTTTATATAATCAATCTCTGTTTAAAAAAGGCTACACATTGGAAAATACCACAAATACAACAGCAAAGCAAGAAAGAAATTTATAAAAGAAAAACATATTATACACAGAAATAATTAAATATACGAAAAATGCAAAGACATTATTTATGTTTTCCTTTTTTAAGCTTCTTTCTTTTGTTTTGCTGTTTATTTATATATTGTATTTCCCAATGTGTACTGGCTTTTAAACAGATATCTATACTAATATATAAAATCCTTAAGTGACTGACTCACTGATTAATCACGATCCTGCTGAAACCACTCAACGTAAGAAGCTCAATTTTGGCATACCGGTTGATTCTAGGGTGTAGAGGTTCAATAAGGAGGGATTTTTCGAAATTCCAGTTCCAAGGGGGTGAAACCACCCTTTAAAATTGTGAAACCACCCATTTAAATTATAAACCACCCATAAAAAAATTACAATATTTTTTTATTTAACGGTCAAGTTTCCGAAAAACGCTTAAACACGTATATTTTATTTTGTTTTTTTTTACATATTTTAAGATTTTTTAAAAATGTATACAGGGTGTTTCGAAAAAATGTGAGAAAATTTTATCCAGTCTGTATGTTAATGGAAATTCTTGCTTTGCTTTTTCTTCACCATTACAAATGATTAATTCGACGCGAACGAAGTCGCGGGTACACGCTAGTTGATTATATAAAAATTAAAAAATAGGACTTCTGAGCAACACTAAAATGCATACATAGTCTCTAATACATATATAGGGTGGCGCACCTCATTCGCCTCGGTTGATTATACGAAAACGGAAAGATGTAGAAACAAAATATTTTATGGGTACATGTGGGAAAGCGACGTGCATAATTTAATTTTTTGATCCATACCAAAGTTATGTTTTTTCTTATGGAACACCCGGTATTTTATTTCATTTTTGGATTCTTGGGCATAAAATAAGGCATTTATTATAAGGGTTTAATATGTTTAAAAGCTTTGGTTTTTGAAATATTTAAAGATATTTAAATACCTATGCATGCTATAATAAAAAAGTTTGTCAACACCTCTTACATTACTTTTCAGAATTAATTCTTGTGCTGACTTTCAAGCCAGAGAAATAAACTTTACTAAAAAACTTGATTGCTTCGTTAAATTTATACAGGGGCATCAAAAATAGCTGGTCTATTTTAAATATTTATTTTACATAAAAACGTCGTTTTTTCAAATTCAACACCCTGTATTTTTTAAATAAGTCGAAGCAGATTTAAATGCTCTTTCAAGGGGTTAGCCTGAAGGGTTTATGCTCAAAGATATCCAAACAGGAATTTTCTTGACAAGCGTACTTTTGAAAAACAACTTTCCCTATTTCGCAGAGCTGATAGTGTGGTATATGAAAGACCTATTAGGCAGAAACCTGTCGTTGGAAGTGAAGAAAATGAATTTGCCTTAATTGGTTCTTTTATAGAAAATCCAATATTTCTACAAGTCATTGTAATATAAATCAAAAAGAACTACTTTATTTTTCTTGATAAAATAATGAATACTTACTTATTAAACTATTGTAGAAAAATTAAATAAAAGTAAACTGTTATAAATTTAAAGAAAGTCCATAAACCAATGTCAACTTTGAAAATAGCTAGTGTCACTAGAAAATTGCCATGGCGACACCAGCCATCTTGATTACAATTTTATTGAAAAATCGCTTTTTATTCAAAATCTGAGCCAAATAGGTATAGGAAACCCTAATACAGTTTGGAAGAGCATTTAAATCTGCTTCGATTTATTTAAAAAAATACAGGGTGTTGTATTTGAAATAACAAAGTTTTTATGTAAAATAAATATTTAAAATATACCAGCAATTTTTGATACCCCTGTATACATTTAAGGAAGCAATAATTTTTTTTAGTAAAGTTTATTTCCTTGGCTTCAAAGACAGCACTAGAACTAACTCTGAAAAATAATGTACAGGGTGTTGGCAAACTTTTTCATTATAGTATACATATTTAAATATCTTTAAATATCTCAAAAACCAAAGCATTTAAACATATTAAACCCTTATAATAAATGCCTGACTTTATGCCCAAGAATCCAAAAATTAAAGAAAATACCGGGTATTCCATAAGAAAAAATATAACTTTGGTATAGATCTTAGTTCTAACACACCCTGTATATTTGAAAATAATTTTAAATTATGCACATTGCCTGTCTACATATACCCATAAAAAATTATGTTTCTACATCTTTCCGTTTTCGTATAATCAACCGAGGCGAATGAGGTGCGCCACCCTGTATAGTCTAAGTAGTTTTTTTTCTCTGTATTGCAGCCTTGAAAAATATGAGAATATATGTCGAAACGTGAGCAATTTTTTAAATAGAGGGTTTTACATTTCCTGGTTCTAGAGCTGCAAACGCCATTTCATATACAGGGTGGTCTGTACTGTATTCTGGAAACTTCGGCGGCATATTCTGCAGATAAAAATAAGTAAAAAAACTTTATATAAATGTATGTCCTAAAATGCTTAGGAGATACAGGGTGTAGAAGTTTCATATTTATTTCGATTTTTTCCAAATAATTTCTGAAGTAACGTCAATATTTGAATGAAAATAGGTACCTGGGAGTTTTTTGACATGAGAAATTTCATGTTGATGTCAATATGACTTTTTTTTGTGGGCGCCACCTACATGTATTTTAACTGTTATGAAGAGTAATAACTTTTCATATGTACCTGTATAAAAAACTACTGAGTGAAAAAATATTCATTTCCGTGATTTTTTACGAATTACGAATTTTACGAAATTACAAATTATTTGGAAAAAATCGAAATAAAAAAGAAACTTCTACACCCTGTATCTCCAAAACTAAGCATTTTAGATACATTTAAACAAACTTTTTTGCTTATTTTTATCTGCAGAATATGTTGTCCAAGTTTCCGGAATACAGTTCGACCACTCTGTATAGAACAGAAGAACGCAAATCTAAAACGTTATGTCGTATATTGTAAGTTTGATGTAATCAATATGCATGAAATGAAAAATAATCTTATTTAAAATGTGAAACAAAATATCTGGTAAAACAGGACAAGGCAATATTTACAAGGCTTCCCAGAGTAATATTAAGTATCCACCGAGAAAGTGTAAATTTGATACCTTCAAAAACCCCTATTTTTAATTCAACCAGGTATCGTAAAATTACCACCTCCTACCATTTTCATTAATATCCTGTAAAATCTGATCAATTTACATTCTAGTAAGGTATAGTTTATGTAAAAACAACTATTCAGAGAACCTTCTTTGATATTTATGTTAAAATAATGTATAAAATTATTAATAAGAAAATTTACAGCCAACAGTTTAAATTTTATTAAAAAAATTGTCTATGCACTATGTGCACATATTTGAAGTGAAACTTCTTACTAACAGCTATTAAATAAAAGGATTTGAAGGATACATATTGCATAAAATGATCATTCTGCTTTCTGTTATATGTGTTTAGATCTCTACGGCTTAGCATTTGTTGACCGTTAAGTTATTTTACTGTCTTAAAATTACGAGTTTAGTTACCTGATTTAACTTTGCTCTCTTGCGTTTTATAAACTGTAACGGGCTGCTTAAAAATCGAAGCCGTTTGTCGAATCGGAGGCACTAAAGAGGCATCGTTTCTCATGCCCCTGCCGCTGTAATACAAATCGACTTTGCCCACCTGCAAACCGGTCTTGCGTAGCACGTCCTCTCGTTGGAATCGTTTCGGTAATTGGACGCATTCGTAGCGTGTTTTTTCAATCGTGATTCCACTCATTTTAAGCTTGAAATAATCAAAAACTTTGTACACAAATAGTAAACAAAACAATGGTCGAATTGTGAGGTTAGATTTTTTGACAGTCGGTAAAAAAGGGTGTAGTTTAGCTGGGAGCGGACGTGGTGCCAGCTCGCCGGCAATGTCGAAACTGAGAGGCGGGGTCCGAGCAGTTTTCTATTTTGTCGATAGATGAGGCGGCATATATGAATCGCCGCGCTTTCTGAATTTAAATATGAAAATACTTTAGCACGGTAAAAGACTTAAATTTTTAAGTTCCTCTATAATATTATAAGCACAGATTATAAGAGAATGAAATGTAAAATTATTTTTGTGGCTACCAGTTGATTTGTTATGCGGTATAAGGATATGATATGTAGATCAGGTTTTCTTTTTTTCGTTTTATTGATATGAATTTATTTGAGCAAAAAATAGATTAATATGACTAAGCATTAAAATTAAAACGGATATAAGTACTGTAAAATAGTAATTGTTAATGATTGTTACAGTGTATTATTAGTCATTGCAATATCTTGCAATAAATAAATTTAAGTACCTAACAATATTGAAACAAAACATCGTCTGGCAGCTAAATAACAATATTAAATTTGCTTATTTATGTATTTTATTTTCACATGCATTCTTTACATGCGTATTTATATCCTTATTTTTCTACTTAGAATTGATATGTTTGCATTTATTTCTTTAGTAGGAAAAATCCTAAGAATTTGAAAACGTATACCTACTTTATACATAGTATTCTTTTCTATACATTTAATTTATATCTTTTTTCATTATTAATTATAGACTTCTGTACAATCAGAGTATCTCAGTCCAGCGAGAAAATATATCATTTCGACAGACGACATCCAAAAAATGACAGGAAAAATGATATGGTTTTGAATTAAATTGCCAGATTATGATGCTCATAGGTATATTTTTTTCGCTGGAGAGACCATATTTTATGACGTTTTAAATAATGAAGGAATAAATACCATACGATCTATAAAAAAACAGCGTCAAGGCCGGCTGGGAAATGACAATCGATGGTAATTTTGGCGAGGTCAAGCCCAAGACGTCATTTTCTTAGCCCGTGCTCTTCTTTTAATGGCGCTGCCAGTTGGCCTTAAAAATTACCTTTTCTATTGAGTAAAAATTATTTTTAAATGGTGTAGTTTAAAATTTGGGAAAAAATAATTTTTTGGGAATAAATTTGGGTCTGAAATTTGAAAACGTCTTCCTGTAATACGTATTCCTTCTATAATTATTAATGTTCATTTTTGGCAAGGTTTATGTCAATTTTTAGTAAATAATGTCTAGAGATTGACCTCGCTAAAATTATCATCGATTATCCAGCCGTCTTTGACGTCGTTTTTTTTTTAAATCATATGATATATAATAAGTATTTTGTATACAGTTTAGTTAAGAAATATAAATCGCAATTAGTATTTCGAAATTTGTTTTGTCTAACATGAAATACTTAATAACTGCTAATTTTAGCTATATAGCTCATTGCATACTCGATAAATTATTTTGCAATGCAGCGATTTATTATAAATGAAAGTAACTAGTAAACGTATTCCATCTAGCACAACTGAATGAGGTTGAAAATATATTATTTATAATATATTCTAGCATATTCAATTAGCTTTGTTATTTATAGAATTTTAGCATGAAATTGCATACATTAACTTTTTTTGTATATTTTAAAAGAAAAGAATAACAGATTAGAAACAGTTAATACTAACTAAAATGCCTTTTCTTATAATAAGAGCATTAATAAACACATTAACGAAAATGTTTTTGTAAACTTTTTTTTGTAATCTTTAAAAAATTTAAGCATTTTTTAGTGAGTTAATTCATTTTACACAGGGTGCTACAAATTCTAGGTACGAGCATTTGGGATTGGTATCTCGGTAACCGTAACACGGTTAACTTAGGGCAAAGTTGCGCTTTGAGTTGTTCACCAAGAAAAACAAAAATGCCATCAAAAGAGTTTTAAAAAATTCAAGGAGATTTGCCGAGTTTTTTGGGAATAACTGATTTTTTGAAAATCAATTTTATTTTTTCCTGTCGTTACTTTTTAGAAAATCAAAAAACTAACGTCATTTGTAAAAGTGAAATCAATATATCTCAACATTTACAATAAAGAGTACAAAATGCATTCGGAAGTATAAGAATAAAATTTAAATAGCTATTAATAAAATTAAACGAAAAATAAATTTCTGCAATAGGGAGGGTGGTAACCCTTACGAATATATAGCGCACTAAAAGCTAGTTTGTAGAAGTTGATTTATTTATAACAACTACGATTAATATTATGCATATTATTAGATCGCACACTGAGATTTCAAATTCACAATAAAAAAGTTGAAAATAATATTTTTAAATTTCTGACCTGAATATTATTTTATTTGAATCTTCCAATTGGTTCAAATTTCCTTATTCGATATTAATTAGCGCTGATCAATATTGTTGCGATGAATATAATTAGATTAAATAATTTAAAAAATCAGAGTCGGACTTATTTTAAATAATAATTAAATAGTTTTGTTGTTCTTGAGGTACCCAAAACAAAAAAAAGTTTAAAATGTGGCATAGAGATGGGGACATTCCGGGAATCTTATTTTGAGGGAATGTTCCTGGGAACGTTCCCAGGAACGTTCTCCAAATCGGGAGAGTGATGGGAATGGAAAAAATTTTTAATGTTATGAAAAATTGGAAACTTTCCGGGAAGGTTCCCGGAAATATTCCCCAAAGGGCAGAAAAGTGATAAAGTTAAGAAAATATAACTTTCAAAATATATTTAATAACAACAAAATTATATATAAATAACAACAGAAGCAACACAAGTCGATCAAAGAAACAAATTTAGGTTATGTTTATAACCTAGTTTCTCTTCTTCTTTTTATTTGTGGTGTGGCCTGTTTACAACTTTTCCAATGTTTTGATTACTTTCCCTAAATTTAAGAAAAGTTTCCGAAAAGTGGGGAATGTTCCGAGGAATATTACAACTCGCATCAAAATACAACTTTCCCGAATTTCAGTCACTTTCCCGACCTTAGAGGAACGCTCCCGGAACATTCCCGGAACATGGGCACGTTCCCTGAGGCACGTTCCGACTTGCACATCACTAATGTGGCATATCATTGTACTCAGGAGACCGAGTTCTTTCAGAACCTGAAATAAAAAATGCAGGTCCGTATTAAAAAAATAAGTTGGCCTCTGTATCTCATAAATTATCAGCTAATTTGAAAATCTAAAAATACTATCAGATAGCCCTAATAAAGTGGCTATGAGAATGTGCAATTTTATATTTTTGATTTTCTAAATAGTAACCAGAAGAAGAAATAAAATTTATTTTCGAAAAAATCCGTTTTTTCCAAAAAACTCAGCAACCCTTGAAATTTTTAAAACTTTTTGATGGAAACTTGGTAAACATCCTAAAGCTCAACTTTATCTCAGTTTATCCATGTTCGTATCTCTTACGGTTACCGATATACCAATGCATACCTCAAATTTGTAGCAACCTGTATTTCGAAAAAATAATTTAAAGTTATTTATACAAGATGATAAAATGGTATTTTATCGTCGAGCGGGAAAAGATTAATTCACGAGCGATGAAATCGCGAGTGAATTAATTTCGGGAGACGATAATGCAATTCTATCGTCGTGTATAAAACAATATTTTTTCCATAGCGAGTTTTGTTTTAAAAAATATTTAGAAATTATTATTTCAAGGAATTTATTACGAGTAGAAAAAAGGTCGTGCTGGGTTGGCGTTGGTTTCTATGTAATTTGACAAATAAATAAAGTCTCTTTAGTTGTCAGTTTTGAGTCAATAATTTTTAATTCTCTTTCGTGTCTATTGCTGATTGAATTGGAGCCAGAAACAGCTCAAAACGAAAAAAGTAAATTACCAACTGATATTCAGGCTGAGGCGACAAACGCCATATCCAAACTACTTCCAATTAAATCCCGAATAAATTAAGAAAAGGAATACAAACATTTTCAAAAATGAAAGCAATTAAAAAACGTGCGAGAAGAAATAAAGTTTTTAACCCATCCTCGCTGTTAAAGTATCATTGCAGTTAAAGTACTATTTAATCTACTATTTTTGATAGATATAAGGCAATTTTAACAGTTACTATGGAAAAAAATCATAAATTACTTAAATTTCAAGTCTTAAGTCAGCTTTCATGCCATGAAAATGATTTAAATAAAAAAAGACTTAAGTTTGCTGTGAGATTGCAGCTAGCTCTTACACATAGTCTATGTTAATATATCTATTAAGTTAAGGAACCAACTTAATAGATATTAACATATGTATAAGTATATCATGAAATTGCTTAACCCACATTCAGGATTTGATCCGCCAATAAAGTTAATAGAAAACGAGTCTCCCTCGTAATTTGAAGTCGGTACCAGACCAGAAAACAATAGGAAACAAACAGATCCGCGTCTGTATCATTGACGCGCCTAAAAAATGGAACCGGCTTGGAGGGCGCACCGCACCGTTCTTTGTGTTCTACATTTACTAATCGTACCTATATGCTTTTTCGAGATGGAGACCAAAAAAGCCATCGTGATTTTACGGGCAGTACCATGGCAATACCATTTCGTAAACAATATCGCATTGTTCGATCGAATTATCAAGGCCGACGGCGCTTTTATATAACCCACCAAATAAGTTACCGAAAACCTTTAATTTAGTTTTTGTTGTTGTTGTTATTGTTATACCGTAACGGATTGTTGGGTCATAGTAACATTGGTCTTAGATCGAGTGAAAGTACGTTAAAGACTATATTTAATATAAATCGAGGTATATTAAATAGAGTATGTATATGGTATACCTATTTTGAAGAACAAAACTAATTATTTAAGTTCCTTAACGGGATATGTTTCTACTCTACCATGTATATAATTCGCTGGTTTTGGCAAAATCTCACAACACGTATAGCAAGTTTGTTAAAACAATACAAGGAACTCCACAAAGTAGAGTAACCTCTTCCCTACTGTGGCGCTTGGTAGTGAACAGAAAGTACTAGATAAATTAACTCTAGCGGGAATACATTGCATAGGGTATGCAGATGACATAGTCATGATCGCTCGGGGAAAGCATGAGGGCACTCTATGTGATATTATTCGAAGGGGACTCCGGATAACTGAAAGAAGGCGCAGGACTGTCGGGCTGAACATCAACTCAGACAAAACCCGCGGTTGTGCCATTCAATAGGAAGCAAAGTCTGAAAACTTGAAAAGAATCCATCTAGATGGAAAGGAAATACTGCCATCACAGGAACTCAAATATCTAGGAATAACTCTGGACACTAAACTTCTCTGGAATAGGCATGTTAAGAACATTACCAGCAAAGCCATAAAGGCTCTCATAATATGCAGAAGACTGGGGGAAATGGATGGAGTTGCGCTCCTAATATTTTGCGCTGGATGTATAACATGATAGTAAGACCCATGATTACCTATAGAGCAATTGCTTGGTACACAAAACTAGACCAACAGTATAGAGACTGCATCACAGGTGCCATGAGAACATGCCCAACAGTAGCAATGGGGATCATTCTAGACCTAACACCACTGCACGTTGTCGTTGTTATATATGTTACGGTTAAAGTCCGATATCCGGTTAATGTCGACACTAACATGTTAATGTTTGGGTTAGGTTATGTTTTTGGTTGTTTTGTTCTGTGTTATTCTCGAGATTAACCGGGTAATGTCGATATTAACCGGACATCGGACCTTAACCGTAACATATATACCAATGCGACAATTATTAGAATTATCCTCGGAATTATCATTGACGGAAACTGTACTATGAGAATTGTCAGGTCAGGGGCTTAGAACTTTGAGAAACAGTAAACAGTATTAATATTGAGCAATAAAAATGATTGGAAGAGAGAAACGTTTGCTCAGCATGTAAAAGGCCATACCCTAACGTAATATAATGACGCTTCCAAATCCAAAACAGGGATAGGGATAGGTGTATTTGGCCGGAAACTAAATACTCCGATCCAATGGGCATCTACCCCAGCATCCTTCAAGCAGAAATCTACGCTTTCGAGAGATGTGTATAATTTTTCTTAGATAGGAACTATCGAAAAGAGAAAATAGCCATCTTATTCGATGGTCAAGCAGCACTAAAAGCGATCAACTCAGTAACCATCAATTCGAAGTTAGTCAAAGAATGTCTAGAGAATCTGAACAAATTAGGCAATGAAAATAAGATCCTCCTACTCTAGGTGTATAATAGATGGCATAGTAAAAGTCAGCGATCTAAAGTAAGAGCGAAAACTCCACTAATTGGACCAGAATCGTCCTGCTTTCCAAGTGGAAACCAACTTAAAGTGGAACTCAAGGACCTGAAAGACTCGATTCGTAACCTGCAATCCTCAGAACTTAAATTTCTCAAACGTACGACCGAGAAAAGTCTAAGATTTTTCTTGATTTAAGTAAGAACAATCTTCGAATTATCACGTGGTTTCTAACAGGACACTGTCTCCTCAACGAACACCCCAGTAGTTTGAAGCTGAGAAACGACGGCGAATGCTGGCTTTTGTCGAAGCCCTGAGACAGTATAATGAGTTTTAATTCGTTATAATTCAAGAAAGGGGAATACACAATAGATCTGTAAGGTCCCGGTGATTAAAGCTTGATTTTCATGCATCCGTTATACGTTGATACGATGGTCCGACGGTGCTCTGATTGGTCATAGCGTTTTCGCGCCACTTTTCATCCGTAAATATTTTACTTCCGCCCGTCAACGGACCCGTTAATACGATAACGGACGTTTTAATACTTTTTTGACAAATTTAATCTAACCTTAATAAAAATATAAGTAAAATAGCAAAATCGTTATGGATACGAAAATCTTGAATTTAGCATGCAGAGTCAGAGTCCACGCGCGACCTTTAATGTAAAAAATAAAGCGCAACCACCCAAAGGTTAAAAATATTTATAATCCAAGTAAAATATGCTAGATTAATTTGAGGAATTTTAGTAAGAAAATACTTGTACAGCGTTTCGAAATTTTCTCACCGACCAGCATTGCGGTGAACGGCAGTATTGTAGTAACATTATCGTTAAACCCGATACCTATATAAAACAAACGGAAATTGTATCGATGGTCTTCGTTATGTAAAAGTTGAAGCGTAAGATTACCGTGGCAGAATATCAAATGAAAAAGTGAAAACGGAAATGAAGTGTGCGTACGCATCGATTGGAATACGGTACAATATGATATGCAGAAGAGTAATGTAGGTAACACATTCCTGAAAACTCGGGTTCCATACTAAATTAGAATTAGAAATAGAAGAAAAAAATATTCTCAATTTGAAACCATATTCTAACATATGAAAATACGATAAAGATAGTTAATTATATCTAATATATTAAAAAAGATTATTACATCCCTACAGTTACTTAAGATGTAAAAAAATTATAATATATTTTCCTTCAATTGTTTACGTGTCATCAAGCAAAGCACGCTTTATAAGAAGACTTATGATAACATTGTATGTAAAGTTACCGTTTTTCTTTTTTTATTATACTAGTGAGTGAGAGTTGGATTCATGGTGGCATAAAAATCATTACTTCCGGATAAACAGAAGAAATAAATTGGAGGAAATTTCGATCTCTATCTTCTATCAACTATTATGTCTGGAATGACAAATGCCATTGGTTAAGAAATTTGTTTCAAAATGCGCCGAGTAGAGAAATCTGGACAAAATTGAAGAAGACTTATTTTCAATAGATTGGAGATATGCAAATAGAACAGTGACACGTCTGAATCCAAAATGGAGAGATATAGAGACAGATTATTGGTCTCTTCCACTCTCACCTTTACACATCTACTAACTGTAGTCATCTTTTTATATCTAGACTAGCATGTACCCGCGACTTCGTTCGCGTCGAATTAATCATTTGTAATGGTGATGATAAAGCACAGCAAGAATTTCTAATAACATACAAACTAGATAAAATTTTCTCACATTTATGTCAGCATGAGAAAAAACAATATGGCGATATTATTATATTTTGGCAGTTACTAAATATGAAAGATATAAATCATTTTTATTCCATTTCACCTCCTTAGGGGTAGATTTGAAATTTTTTTGTTTAAACGCTCTCTCTAAATTTGCGAAAAATTTTGAAATGTGTAAAAAAATGATATAGAAAACTTGATAATATTTGCGGGGTAATTTCATATCGTTGAAATTTGACTTTCCAAATCAAATCTGTTTGCCAAAAAATAAGCTTTTTACGTCAAGCAGTTTAAGCAGAATCGTGGTTAATCAATTACCCAACTTTTTGGAACACCCTGTATGATTTTTTTAAAAATTTCTAAATATGTAAAAAAACAAAATAAATTATGCGTGTCCAAGCGTTTTCCCGAAAGACTAACCGTTTTTTAAATAACAAATATTGTAATATTTGAGGGGCGTTTTCACCCTCTTGGAATTTAAGATTCGATAAACACTTCCATATCGAACCTCTACACCCCACAGTCAATCCGTTTTCCAAAAATCAGCTTTAAAGTCAAGAAGTTTAAGCAGAATCCTGATTACTCAATGGTCATATTTTATGAAACACCTGTAAAAATTTTTAAAAAATCTTAAAATGTGTAAAACAACAAAATAAAATATACGTGTTTAAGAGTTTTCCGAAAAACTCACCGGTTTTTAAATAAAAAATATTCTAATATTTGAGAGGTGGTTTCACCCCCTTAGAATTCGAGTTTGGAAAAATCCCTTCTTATCGAACCTCTACACCATAAAGTCAATCCGTTTTCCAAAAATCAGCTTTTTCCGTCAAGCGCTTTAAGCAGGATCGTGATTAATCAATGACCAGGTTTTTCGAAACACACTGTATACATTTTAAAAATCAAAAAAATATGTAAAAACAAAATAAAATACACGTGTTTAAGCGTTTTTTTTCGGAAAGTTGATCGTTTTTAAATAAAAAATATTGTAATATTTGAGGGGTAGTTTCACCCTCTTGGAACTGGAATTTCGAAAAATCCCTTCTTATCGAACCTCTACACCCTAGAATCAACCTGTATGCCAAAATTGAGCTTCTTACGTTGAGTGGTTTGAGCAGGATCGTCATTAATCAGTGAGTCACTTAAGGATTTTATATTTTAGTATAGATAACATTGTCAAATCGTACCCTTTTTAAAATGTCTAATAACTTGGAGACTGAACCTTTCGTTTGCCAATAGTCTGTCATTGCCTAGTAGGTACAAAGGGCTATATAATGTTTCTGTCGTTTCTTCTCCTGACTGAATTACATAGTTTCATAGTCTGTCAATTCCATCAGCCTAAAATGGGATTGCAATGCCCTCTTAATAAGCTCAGTATTTAAACAGTTTGGACAGTTTCTCTGTCTTTGTTTTTCAGGTCTTCCGTCAAATATTGCCGAGTGTTCTAACTATTTCATCTGACTCATTCCTGGTAATTTGTGTCTACCCTTCTAGAGATTTATTGGCCACTCATTGCTGTTGGCCATGTTTGTAATTGCTTTAGTAGGGCCTTATTACTTATTCCACCTTCTTTGCGCTTTAAAAATTGTGACATTCTCAGATAAGGTTACTAGGTTTACGCTTGTTTCAGCCCTTAATAGAGAGCTTAAACAAGTGTTTAAGCTCCAACGTCTTCTGTTGTTCAACAGCCATCTGTAATTATATAAGACGGGACTAACTGCAACATTAAAAAAAACAAGCAGACACCAAATGATATCCAACAGCTTAACAAATGAAAGACATGGGCAGTAATAAAATAATTGTATGCATGGCAAGCTTCATTATACAGAATAGTAGAGTAAAGCGCTTTACATGGCTGGCTCCTTAATATTAAGAAAAAAGTGTTATTTTTGAAAAAAGCTGATGATAGGGTGGACCATCTAGAAAACCGTAAGAAAATATTCAAATTTTGATACTGCAGTGCAGGATTCTTTTTGAAAAAATCACAATGGCGCAAAGTTTAGTGGCTATCTTGATCGGTTTCGAAGCTACAGGGGATTCTCAAATTTTTTGTACTTTTGAAGATGTTCGGTAGTTTGTTTATTTCAACCACGAAAAAATTAATTATACATTCTAAAGGCATTTTTCTGTGTAGAGTGCAGTGCCGTAGTCAGACATTTTCGAAAAAAAATTTTTTAGATATTAACTATACTTTTTTTTTTTAATAGAACCCCTGTATATTTTAAATTTCCTGATTCAGCTTGGCATGGGCTTCTCGAAATATATAACACTCTATATTTATTTTAACTATTAACCTGAACATTTCAAATTTTTCTTAAAATATCCAGTTAGTAGTAGGCCGCGAGTAACAAAGTAAACGGTTGTCATGGTGATAGGGACATACCTTTGATGGATGCGTGACATTTCAACAGATTGAAATGTGTGTATTTTAAATAATAAAAAATGAATAAATTTGAAAATTTTGAGAAATATCATACGTTAGAAGTTAGAATGTTATATCGTTGATTGAAGGAAATAAGTTAACAGTTCTTTCAATCAACGGTTATATTGAGTCTAACAAACATAAGCAAATGGCAGCTGATTTATATTTTGAGTGGTATTTTGAGCGCGAGCAACCAAACCCAGCCATTTTTAAAAGGTCGGAAAATAGTTTAGTCCTAGCCACCTAAGTCACTTGATATCACTCCCTTGGACTTCTTTCTCTGGGGCTTTCTGAAAAACGAAATTTATCGAAATGCAAATAGAACATTAGAAGAGTTACAAGATGGTTTTGTTGTGGCTTTGCAAAGTGTAACCAACATACACATTTGAAATGCTGTTAGCGGCGGCGTGCAGAGACGGTGCCAACTCCGTACCATTAAAATATGTTCTTTTGTTTCTGTCACACTTATTTTTTATTTGCTTCGTATTGTTCGAATTTATTTAATTGCTAATACATGGATTAATTTGAAAGTAGATATTCGCTTGTTTCCCTTAATACTCGGCATGACCTGCCAAGAGGAAAGTCGATATCTTTAAATAAATTGGAATTTTAAAGTTAATAGTGAAAATAAATACATAGTGTTATATATTTTTGAGAAGCCCATGCCAAACTGAATCACGAAATTTAAAAAAATACAGGGGGTTGTATTTAAAAAAAAATATAAGTATAGTTAATATCTAAAAAAATATTTGTTTCGAAAAAAGTCTGACTATGCCACTGCATTCTACACAGAAAAGTGCCTTTAGAATGTTTAATTCGTTTTTGCGTAGTTGTTGAAATAAACAAACTATCGAACATCTTCAAAAAGTACAAAATTTAAGAATCCCCCTGTAGCTTCGAAACCGATCAAGATAGCCACGATCTGTTTGGGGCATTGTGATTTTTTCAATAAAATAACCCGAGGCTGCAGTATCAAAGTTTGAATATTTCTCACGGTTTCCTAGATACCCTATAGAAACAACCAAAATGGTCCACCCTGTACATAATACAAGTAAAAGCTGAAACATATCGTACTTGATAGTAAATTGGCTTTCCTTACAACAAAAAAAAATAAATTGACTCTCGTAGAACATTCAAAATCGGTTCACGTCTCCTTCAAACTGAATACAATGCGCATTCCATTTATTCTAAACCATCTAAACTAGAGTCGAGTCCACGAAGAGATCTACGGTAAACCAAGTGCACTAGCCTTTCTTGGTACGACCTTGCAGCTAGTACTGCAAGGCCGTTCGCGAGATTGACCGTCTCTCTCGCCAACTCGGATCGCGGTACCTCTTACTTTATTATGTTTATTATTTTCGTTACGGGCGAAAAGGGAGTACGCTTGATGGTGGTACCGGGGTACTCGACGTTGCCGTAGCTGGTAATTAGCAGCTAGATTAAAGTATTTTGTCTCCAATCTAATGTAATGTAAAAATATCAAAAATTAGCCAGGCGATACCGTGTGGTGGGTCGGAACACGGGACAGGAAACCCCATGTAAATTATGAAAAGGTCAAATATTATCTCTCCAGATGATTTTATGCAAAAATTGTATTAGACTTTTTTGAAGAGGCGTCAAAGTTATACTCTCCAGGGTCTACTTTACCATAAGGCCCGGGCCTTGGGCCCGGTGGTCTGAGCGGCCCGTTAAAGGTTGTAAAATATTCATAATTTCTTGAGTTTTTGATTGGCGATTTTTGATTTTTTATTGGAAAAGAGGGCCCGAATTTTTGCTTGAGCCTTAGGGCCCGATCAGATGAAAAATAGACCCTGTTGCTCTCGTCTAGAATTTCGTTTTATTTGGAATAAGCATCTAAAAGATATTTGCAAAAATGTATCTTCAAATTACTAAAAGTTTATAATAAGGCCCAAAGCAAGCTACAATTAAAATACCAGCAAAAATATGATTTTGTCATTGTCAAATTCGATGTCACATTTTTTTTTGTTTACAAGAATTTAGGTGGTTAACTTTTTCCTGAAATGGAATGATCATCCACAAGAGATTTAGTTGAACTGAGAATAGTTTTCAAGGTGTACTTATGACTTGTTTGCTGTTCATTACTCGATTAAATAATACAATCATGCTGACATAAATACCTGTTTAAATTTTATCCAGGACAATAATAAAGAGGCAGCTATAATTACTATAAGCGAATATAGCAAGACCAAGTCATCTTTAGGATTGGTGTGATCTTGCAGGGTCCAGTTCCTTACTTGGTCATTTCCTATATCATAGTTTTGAAGATGGCTAGTTTAGATTTCTTAGTTCATAGATTACTTAGTTTTCCACTTACCAACGAAAGATATGAAATAGAAAGAAATTACATTAGGAATGTAGCTGAGTGTACTGGATTTTCTCCTTTATTAGTTGATAAAATAATCAGAAAATCGTAGGTATAAGTTTGCGATTTTTGCAAATTCGACTTTTCAAGTGGAGAAAGATACGTCAAAATATTTTTCAATAACGTTTGATAGAGAGTTATTCCGTGGTTTAAAAAGAATTTTTAAGAATGTCAATTATATCAACTGTGTATAGTGTTAATAATAAATTACTACAATTATTAGGTAATCCTAAAGATAAAACACCTCCACTAGAAATGTCGGGTATTCATGAAATTTCGTATAAAAATTGTAATCAGAACTATGTTGAGCTAACTAGAAGATCAATATTAACTAGATTTAAGGAACATATGGCTCAGTAAGATATGGTAGACTGGATAAATCTTGCGTTGCTGAACATATCGTTGATAAAGAACATTGTATAGATATTTATAATTAAAAGTTATTTAAACACGTCTTAAATTACAGGCAATTAGATGCATATAAGGGCGTCAAAATTAATAAATGTAAATATAGTATGAACAGAAATTGGTCAAATTCCTTTCTATTACTCTAGTTTCGGTACGTTACGCTCGGTTGGTTTTGACTTACTTGGCTGTCTTGCTTACTCGATGCCAACTCAGTGCGTATATAAAACTCAATTGGTAGATATTAGTTTAGTTTTAATCATCTGCTGCATGGTTAGCAAAACGCGCGTCCAGTGCAAAAGCAAAATGTTTTGGTGTATTGTGGTGAATTAGTGTTTCATTTTGCTGATAACTTTTAGGGTCATCTCTTCTGGTTTACGAGATGCTGGATCCCTAAACTGAAGTTGGCATTGCGGCTCATACATGTCTCTTGTATATATATAGCCATAGTACAAAATCTAGACTTTTTGGACCCAAATGGAACAGAAAATAGACTCACTTTCATGCAGAGTGTTATCTGGATTCATTTTGGTGAAAATCTCCAGTGAATTGGCAACGTCTCGTTAGCACTCCAGTTGCACTAGTAAAAATTGCTTCTAAGATTCGTCAAAAATATAATTATCCCCTCAAAGTCTTCTCGTTTTCATTGCTAACATGATTTCCTTTATGGGTGTTTAGATCCAAAGCTTATAGTAATCGAAAGAGAGCTAATAAAGGCTAACAAAATGCTCAAATTTCAGCTATCTTTGTCAAAGCCTGAAGGCTTAAAACCAAGCAGTATATTCTTGCGGAGAAAAAATCTTCTACCTGAAAAAAGCTGATTTTTAGCTAACCAAATAATAAAACAAATATTTGACAAAATCAACCAATATGTACTCAAAATCAGAGAATTTTTAATGATATGTGTTGCTGATGCCTAATATCAATAGATTATAAAAAAAGGCCCATAGAAGTGAAATGAAATATATATTTTTGAAGTGAAATTTTTTATGCGCGATGGAAGTAAAAATTCAAGGCCGTGACACACAAGCTAGTGGTAATTGGCCTTGACACATGACCTTGACCATGCCTTGACGCACGAGCGAGCGAGAAAAAAGTGGAAAGGATCGCGCAAACACCAAAAAACATTTCATTTATAGCTAAGAATAGCATTATAACAAGCTTGATACTGTACCTGGGTACCAATATTATATGGTTGTGTACTAGGAAGTAAATTTTCATGGATATATTCATCAACAGGTTTGTAGCTTCTGAATAATGGTCTAGGTAAAGCATCTAGTTCATTTGCTAGCTTAGAATTAGAATTAATAAATTTAGTAACTCGCATTTTCATTTGGAGGACACTGTCTTATTTATTTCAAACCAATAATCAACGAGAATATTCACATAATTAAGATTTATTACTGTGAATCAATATAAATAATGAATAATGAACAAAATAACAAAAACAAACCACATACTACATAGCAGTAGTAGTATTTTGGTTTAATGGCCACAGCTGCCAGGGCTATCTGGCCGGATGATAGAATTTAGACTATTTAGAAGACTATTTGCGGTTGAGGGCTTGGGTCGATTGGAACCAAACTAAGCAGGTGGATAGCGGTACCCGAATGGAGTCCTCAGACGGACAGATGGAAGTAAGAAGAAGTTTCACTTCAAATATGTGTGTTTTTTCATTATATTTTTAAAATAATTGTTAGTTTTTCGTCACTAAAAGAAAATATATATATATATATATATATATATATATATATATATATATATATATATATATATACTCTATATATATATATATATATATATATATATATATATATATAAACGGGATTTGGTGTAAGTATTTGATACTTTTTTCCAACTACAGCCTATTGCTGCCTTCAGTCTCGATTTAGTGCGTCATCAGCTTTTAGGTTACGAGCTTCCATTACTTCCTTAACCGTTCCGTTCCAGGATTTTCTAGGCCTGCCCCTCTTTCTTCTACCCTCGGGAGACCATTGAAAAACTTTTTTTGGCCACCTGTTCTCCGGTATACGCAAAACATGTCCAAACCACTTTAAGCTCGATTTTTCGATTCGATCTAGCACTGTTTCTTCCGATGCATTCATGATACGCCTGACCTCGATGTTTGTCTTTTTTTCCATCCTAGATATACCTGTGCTTCTTCTAAGATAGTCCATTTCAACAACTTGGATTTTGTGCTTCGTATCTGCACTCAGAGTCCATAGCTCTGAACTATAGCAAAGAACTGACTCCACCAATGTTCGTCCAAGTCTCTTTTTAGTTGTTGCAGACAAGTTTCGGTCCCACCAGAGGCTATTAAGATATCCAACAGTTTTTCTTTGCCCAAACCCTTGTTGTTGATAGTAGCACCCAGGTATTTAAATTTGTCTACTTGTTGAATCTGGACGTTATCATCTATGAAACAAGCGTTGGAATTGACAGCTAAGTATTCTGTCTTTTTTAAACTAACCTGAAGTCCCCATTTGTTATATTCTTGGTAAAGCCTCTTAGTCATGAACTCCAGATCGTAAGAGTCCTGCGCAATCACGACCTGATCGTCTGCAAAGCTCAGAGTAAACAGTGTATCTTCCCCAATGGGTATTCCCATACCTTGACATCTCCTCTTCCATTCCCTAAGGGCTACTTCAACGTAAGCATTGAAGATTAGAGGTGATAAGCTGTATCCTTCACTAAAAGCAAATCTGCAAAAAAAAAAGTTGTTTTTTTCTAAACACTACTGCGTTAAATCTCTATGTATCGATAGCGTGTCAAATTTTGGGTCCATTAAACGTTCAAAAATGGCGGTTGTTCTAGATCTCGCAATTTTTAACCAGTTTTCCGGCCAGGTAATTACACCTTTCGATACCTACACTTTATCTGGCAACGCCGGTGGTACTATTAGCGAGCGTAGCGAACTACCGCACGGTACTTGCGGTAGAATTGTTGTTGTGTCTGTCTGCAGCGGTAACGGGTACCGCGCTCGACGACAAATCGCTGTCCGGCTTCGGTGATAGTTCGAATTCCGATGGAGTGTTTTTTTGGACTTTTTGCTCGCCAATATTGAAAGTGATTCGAGTTGTGGTGCTACTGTACTGTTATTTTTGCAATTATTATGGTGGCAAATATGATTTTCGAGTGTGTTATTGAGGAGTACGATTCGGGGTATGTAGAACAAGATCTCTAAGAACAACCATATTACAAAAAAGTAATTTTAGGTGTTTTCTTTCGAAAAAAATTTATTTAAATAATATAATCTACAATAATTATTATGTGTTCCATTATACAAGGTGTCCCAATATTCCGTGGACATAGAACTACTATATACGTATTTTTGACATCAAAGTAAGTTCCTTGGGCACAATTTACCTCTATACAAAAGTGCGTCGTTTGTCCGCTAGAGGGCATCAAACTTTAAAAAATAAACACATTTTTTCAAATATTTTAAGAACCGTTATTCCGATTTGAATGAGATTTTTGGTGTCACAAAAATCAAGAAAAAGTACGGGGAGGGTGAAAACTACCCCCATCCCTACATAAATTTTAGTGTAAATATTTTCCAACTCCACGGACAGCCGATTTTCTTTTCGTAAAATGGTCCGTCTAGCATTTACTACATTGTCTCTTGTAAAACAAGGCCACCGTGAATGCTTTTTGAGGAAAACAATTTCAGAGTTCCAAAAAATGTTTTTTTTTGTCACAACAAGCTATGGAGAAGGTACTAAACATTTATGTACGGGTTAGGGTAGTTCTCACCCTTTCCGTACTTTTTCTTATTTTTTTAGCCACATGTTAAAGCACTTAGCAAAACATAGACATAGACACCAGGAATCTCATTCAAGCCGAAATAACGGCTTTTAAAATATGTGAAAACATGCGTTTATTTTTTTAAATTTGGTACCCTCAAGCGGACAAACGAAGCACTTTTGTATAGAGATAAATTGTGTCCCATGAACTTATTTTGATTCCAAAAATACGTTGTAGTTCTATGTCCGCGGAATATTGGGACACCCTGTAATTTAAGATTTTACCAAACATACATCTCTGGGGTAAGAAATTGGGAAAAGGGCATTTCAAAACACAAAAAAGGATACACAAAATAATTGATTAGTGTGGTTCTTGATAGCAAACATTGGTTTACATGTTTCTTGGACATTTTTTGAACGATATAACAGGAATCAGAAACTAATTTGAATAGTTTCATTGCGTCATCAACTCTCAAGTTATTTTTTTCATTATGTGGCAATCGTAATCGCCACTTATTAGTCACTTTCGATATTGCTCTCATTAATACTTTTATTATTTGTTGTATTCTTATATAATTATTTTGTATTTTACTTACTCTTGCTAGTTGGTATTGTCTAGCAGACTTTAGCAAACTTTGCTTTAGCAAATAACAACTGAAAACTTAAATACCGGGTGGCCAACTAAGAATGGACGCCGGCTGTATCTCAGAAACTACTTATCGTATAACTTTGGGAAAACAAAATTCTAATAAGTAAATCGACCAAGAGAAATAGCTGGAAATAATTTTCAAGTTCGAAAAATATCCGCTAGGCGGCGTTTCTCTGATAAAACCCATCAGAAAACAGAGATTTTCTCAAAAATATGCAGGTGAACAGGTATTTTAAATATTACTATTGTAATCATCGAGAAAGTTGTATTTTTTTTGATATAGAGTATTTTGTTCTATCTCATAAAATATAGTGATGAGGGAAGGTTACACTTGCTTTTATTAAAATAAGTATAACTCTGGTTTGGGTTAGCCGATTTAAACAAACTAGGGCTCGTTTAAAAGAACTTTTCTTCCTTTCATGTATCGTCATTTAGTTATTAATGCAATTCGTCCTTTATTTCACTTGTTTTCGTGTTTTATCTGTTGTTTGTGTTATTTATTATTATATTATAAACTTTATGTCGTTTGGGTCACTTTTCATATAGCACAGGTGCGAATCTTAATATGCACTATTATTGGTCCAAATCTACAATTGATGCAAGTAGTTCAGCACCAAGACCGTTGGTCGGTAAATGTTTAGGCAGGAATTCCAGGGTGGCGAATGATTGGACTTTTTTAATTATCTGAATGAAATGTTAGGGGATCTAGAACTTTGTTAGGGGATCCATCTGTTGCAATTTCATCAGCATGAATGTAGTTGGTGTAGTTGATGCAGTTGTGTCGATTATTTTGCTATGAATGTGTGAGGCTTCTTAGATACTACTTATTTTAGTCGATAGACACGCTGGAGCGGCATATTTCCATGGCCAGCTAGGTCATCGGATTCAATATGCCTGGGTTTTAATTTATGGGGTCGAATCAAGAACGAACATGGACAAATATCAATTAAATGGTATTAAAATGAAATTAAAATATATGTTTTGATATTTTGACGGAACCAATTTACCTCTTTTTGTTTCCTAGCCTACTACTATAATCTGTAGACCTTATAATACTAGGCGACAGCCTAATATGATTTATTTTCTTAATATCTCTCGTTAGAGAGAAGATAGAAAGTTGCAGTTTTCGCTAATATTTTGGAAATTTTGTGCTCTATTTAACAGTACAAAGAAAAATATAGCCTCCTATTTATTTATTTTTTGTACAAAAGCGTAATATCTATTATGATGTCAAACAGCGCCCTCTAGCTACCACGAAAATAAATATGGAAACAAAATGTATACTGAAGATCATTAAGGAAGAAAAGCTCTTTTCAACGAGCCCTAGTTTGTTTAAATGGGTTAACCCAAACCAGAGTTATAATTATTTTAATAAAAGCAAATTTAACCTTCCCCCACCACTTTATTTTATGATATAGAGCAAAACACTCTATATCAAAAAAATTACAAATTTCTCGATGATTACTATAGTAATATTTAAAATACCTGTTCACCTGCATATTTTTGAGAAAAAAACTGTTTTCTGATTGGATATCAAAGAAACGCCCCTACCGGACATTTTTCAAACTTGAAAATAATTTCCAGCGATTTCTCTTGGTCAATTTACTTATTTGAATTTTTTTCTTAAAGTTATATGATAAGTAGTTTCTGAGATACAGCCGGCATCCATTCTTAATTGGCCACCCGGTACCTACATACCAGCAGAATCTCTTCTTGCTTTGTTAAAACCAACCGATTTTAATCTATTGCTCACATGCAACTTCAGCCACCAGGCGACCTTAGTAGGAACCTTTTTTTTCACAAAAATTAAGAATAACTATGTTTATTAATTTAACCTTTTTAATAGATAATTTCGAGGATAATATACACTGTTCATTAAGAAAAAATCTCACATGCTATTTTTCGCAATGCTACATTTTACAAAATACCAGTTGACAGGCAGCCTGAGATTTTTTCAGAACAACGTTAATTTTAGTTATATGTCCGCGCCATAAACTAAGTATGTCACTAGACGGTACCTACCAGACAGTAGTACCAGAAAAAACAATCATGTTGAGGAATTTACTGACAAACCATACAAGAGAAGAGTCGTAAAACTGCTTATTCCCAGTAGGAATAAGCTATGTTGTTGGAGATTGGTCATGTTCCGCTAAAATGACATAGATGCTGAATGCGTGTAAGCAAAGAACTAGAAACGTTAAGTGTGAATAAAGAAGTATGTACAAGACTGAGTTAAAAGTGATTTCAGTAAATTCAAATCCTAGAAAAATAAAATATTAACAAAATATTAATTCTACACTCAGATGCAAAAAAAACGCATTTTTTTTTATTTTTAGCCCTATTTTCATGATTTTTTTTTTGACTGTATATAATTATATCAACTTTAATTTTTAAACTAAGTTTTTATAAACTTTAGTATTTGGCATATTATACAGGCATAATCGAGGGGTTGTTTTTTTACCCTAACTTTAAAACACCCTGTGCAATAATTTCGTTCGTAAATTTTCCTAAAATATAATTTTACTGTCAGAACCATGATTCTTAAGCATTTTGTTTCTTGATTCATGTCAATACATGCTTTGATTAATTTTTAAAAGCAAAATGAACTGATCACGATCAATTTGCAATGTTTTCAATTATCATTACTTTTCGATGTCATTTTTTAATGTTAGGTCAGTAAGCGAGGGTTTTAGGGTCTGAATTCTGTACACCTGCACCGATTGACGTGAAATTTTAACAGTGAATAGTGATATACGTAAGAAACAAAAGTTACATAGTATCGATGTGTGCTTTCATCCTGGGGGTGAGTGTCACCCCTTCTCGGGGGTGAAAAAGAAATCACCAATTTTAATTACAAAAATCAATAAGAATGGGGGATGAATTCTAAGCAAAAAATGTTCTATAACATTTTTTTCAGAAAATATGTTGATTTTTCATTTTAAAAACTGCATATTTTTCTGCCATTTTTATAAATAACTCGAAAACCTGGCGGTTTATCGTAAAACTCATATAAAGCAAAAATGAAGTTTTTGGAATAACTAAATGATTCGTTTGATTACTGTAGGTGTAATAGTAGCCGAGTTATCACTCTGTAAAGGTGATTTTTTATTTTTCGAAAACTAAATTGCAACATTTTACCGTAAAATAATGGCGAAAGAACATATTTTTTCGAAGAAAATGAATATGACCGCTTGAAAAGACCTTTTAAATGCTTTTTTAAACAAGTTCTTAACTCAAAAACTCGCGGAGTTATGATAAAAATAAAATGGTCACTTCATTTTTTCTGAAAAAAATCAACAATAAAATCTATAACCAAAATTATAAAAATAAAAACTATATATATTTAGGTACTAACAATGGGCTCTGCAAGTTTCAGCGGTTTAGAATGCCTAAATTTAGAAAAAAGTTGAAAATAATGAAAATTCTTATTTTTTAAAAAATTTTAATTTTTTTGACATATTTCAAAAACTAAACAAGATACGTAAAAAATGCAAAACAGAGTAAAATTGAAGGTCTTTTTTAGCAATATTTTTGCGCTCTTCCAATTTTTCTGTAGATCTCTTTATTTCGTAGATATTACGGGTTTTAGTTTGACTTGCGTGTAAGGACCACCTTCTTTGAGCCACTAAAACCCAAAAATCTCGTAAAAATGAAGAGTTCAGGACTGTTCAACTATAGAGGTTAATTTGTAGCTCGTGTAATTTCCTACAAATTGATAGATTTTATTTTTATGATTTTAGTCATATATTTTGTTGTTAATTTTCTTCCGAAAAAATGAGGTGGCCATTTTATTTTTATAATAACTCCGCGAGTTTTTGAGCTACGAACTTAAAAAGACCTTTTAAAAAAGCAGATAGATGTAAAAGGCCTTTTCAAGCACTTTAAAAACGGTCATATTCATTTTCTTCGAAAAATGTGTTCTTTTGCCATTATTTTACAGTAAAAGGGTTGCAATTTAGTTTTTGAAAAATAAAAAATCACTTTTACAGAGTGATAACTCGGCTATTATTAAACCTACGATAATCAGCAAATAATGAATCGATTCGTTATTCCAAAAGTTTCATTTTTGCTTCGTTTTAGAGTTATTTATAAAAAATTCCAGAAAAATATGCAGCTTTTAGATGAAAGATCAACATTTTCAGTCGTAAATAACTCGGAAAATATTAATTTTCTGAAAAAATGTTTTGTATATATATAGAATATTTTTTGCTTAGAATTTATCCCTTTATTGATTTTTGCGAGTAAAATGGGTGATTTATTTTTCACCCCCGGGAAGGGGTGACACTCACCCCCAGGGTGAAAACACACATCGCTACTATGTAACTATTGTTTCTAACATACAGGGTCCGGCAATAGTGCGTCGGGCATCTGTAGCTCCTAGAATAAAAAACTTGAGAATTTTGTTTAAGTGCAAATCTAAAGTATGTACCAGGATGTATTTCAGGAAAATATTTTAACTTCTATAGGGTGGCTCAAAAAAGTGTGAGTAGACCTGGATGATTTTTTTTAAATGGAACACCCTGTATATTATTGCATTTTTGGCTTCCTTTCAGATCACTTTGCATAACTCTAAGATATGACTAAATATATTTCGACAGTTTCAGAGATATTAAAAAATAAATCAAAAATATATATTTTTCAGTCCTTCTTAAAAAAAATATTAAAAATACAAGAACTGTTCTGAAATCAAGACTATTTTAGGCATTTACTTTAGATGGTCTGTACTTACTTTGTTATAAATATGAAAATCGTAAATCATACAGGATGTTTAAAATTCTACGCCAAACTTTCTAAAATATAAAATAATTTTTCTTCGTTTTTTTAAATGGAACACCCTGTATATAATTTGTTCAATAGACGGAGAATTAAAAAATGAACATTTTTTGTATTTAGAGTATTTCAAAAATTTTAACGATTTCGCAGATATTTGCAGTTTCAAATTTCATATGGCATTTTCCACAGTAAATTTTTATCAAAGCCACCCAATAATTTTTCTCTCGTATTTTACCATTGACAGCGCCATATTAAATAATACTGCGTATATCTGCGAAACCGTTAAAAATTTTGAAATACTCTAAATACAAAAAATGTTCATTTTTTAACTCTCGATCTAATAAAAAAATAATATACAGGGTGTTCCATTTAAAAAAACAAAGAAAAAATATTTTATATTTTAGAAAGTTTGGCGTAGAATATTGAACATCCTGTATGATTTATTTCATTACCATATTTATAGCAAAGTAAGAACAGACCATCTAAAGTAAATGCCTAATATACTTTTGATTTCAGAACAGTTCCTGTATTTTTAATAATTTTTTAAGAACGGCTGAAAAAATATATATTTTTGATTTATTTTTTAATATCTCTGAAACTATCGAAATATATTTATTCATATCTTAGGGTTATGTAAAGTGATCTGAAAGGAATCCAAAAATGCAATAATATACAGGGTGTTCCATTTAAAAAAAATCATCCAGGTCCACTGACACTTTTTTGAGTCACCCTATAGAAGTTTACATATTTTCCTGAAATACGTCCTGGCACATACTTTAGGTTTGCACTTAAACAAAATTCTCAAGTTTTTTATTCTACGAGCTACAGATCCCCGACGATACAGTCCTGGTTTTAATTAACATTAATATCGATAACAGAACTAACGATATTAAAGAAAACATCTGTAATACGCAAGTGTATAAACAGAAAAAAAGTATATAAAAAATACTCTAATACTTTGTATTGCCTCCCTTGGCTGCTATAACTGCCTGTATAAGTCCGTTCATACTGTCATTGAGGCTGCATATATTATATTGCGTTATGCTTTCGCTTTCCCATTCTTCTTTAAGAAGCAAGGGAAGTTCATTTAACGAAGCTGGTACCGCTTCGCGACCTTTAACATGCGTCTATCCCTCCTACCAAGCATTTCCCAAACGTCAAACATAATGGGCAGTTCAGGTGGATGACACTACTTATGGGAGAACTGGCAATGGTTGAAAACTTGACTACAAGCGATTTTCTAGGAATCTTCCTTACCGATAAATTATTGACAAGAGTGACAGATAAAACCTTGACGTTCTTTCAGTATTCCAGTTCATCTCTTTTTCTTTCTAAAGTGTGCGTTGAAAGGAGACAAAAACAATTTTTGGTGACCCATAATTTGTTATTCGAACACCACTTTTCTCCTTGTCGGGTCGTTGACGTTGACTTGTCGCCATTTTATTTCTTTTGTTTACACGCTGCATTTTGCTTTGCAAATTTAATACATAAATTATTTAGGCAAATATATAGGTTTTTAATAAAACTCCTCGGACTAACGTGTAGGTAAGTGTTGATAATTTTTTTTTCATCTTAACATGCTCATTGTCGTTCTCCTGATTTTAGGTGACAGAAAAGGATCATCAAATCAAATTGAATTTTATATTTTCCTTCCTATTTATCCTTCCTAAATATCAACGAGATGAGCCATCGGAAGAAAGGGACCATAGTACAAAACAGAAAGGTGATCTTTTTTCTTTCCACTTCGGATATTGAAATTATTATATACTGTAGTCGTGTTCGGCATTATGCTCTGAGAAATATAGATAAACAAAGAACAACAGATATAAAGCATCCCAGAGGAAAAGAGAGGCAATACCTGTATGTACTCTCTCTGATATTTGTGAAAGTTACAGCAAAGTATTGTTGTAAATGTCATCTTTTTGATCGACCTGAAAACTTCGAGCAAAAAGATGACACTTTCAACAATACCCTGACAGATATCAGAGACGATACAGGTTTTTCCTCTCTTTTCCCCTGGAATACTTTTAATTTATTATTCTTTGTTTATCTAGATTTCTCAGAGCACTATGAACGAACTCAGCTTGTATGTTTGAAATAATCGTCCAGTTGGCTTAAAAATGATGATCGAAGACATTTCCCATATAATTTTACTTTCAAAATTATGATATATCTTTTATTTCTAAGCCATCTATGACGCCATTTTTTTCAGTTTTGTTATAATTAATTTTGTCTGTTGATCTACTTGTAACATTATTCTTTTAATTTTATTAATTTATTGTGGTGAAATTAATTTCTGTTGTATATTTGATATTGATATTAAACATTTTTAAAAAATGGTGTATTTTTTGTGTTTTTGTGTATGTCATAATTAAAAATAAATGAAGAAATAAAATTTGCTATTTTTTTAAACTTCCCGCCATGCGTGACAATTTAGTCCGTAGTTCCTACAAGCGAAATTGGGGGCGCTAGTAGCAGTAGACTTGTCAACAGTGTCAAATTTAAACGTCAATTTCACTTTCCAATATTTAGCAAGGCGCTCGCACTTCTTCTTGTGTATGTGTTTTGTGGGGCAATTCATAGTAGTATACTGTGGTAGTATATACTTCACAATAATAACCAAAGCCGCCTAGCAATCTCCGGCCAGGAAAAATAACTTCATAAAGAAATGATAATTGAAAAAATTGTAAATTGTCCAAAAATTAACCTAGGCATGTATGGACAAGATCCGAAAAACAAAATGCTCAGAAGACATGATCCTGACCGTAAAATTATATCTTAGCAAAATTTACACATGAAATTATTGCACAGGGTGTTTTAAAGTTAAGTTAAAAAAATATCTAGATTAACCCTATATAATATGCCAAATGCTAAAGTTTATAAAAAAAACAGTTTATTTAAAGTTGATATGATTATATTATACAACTTGCTAAAAAATTCATGAAAATAAGGCTAAAAGTAACAAAGATATAACACTTTAAATTGACCAAAATTTTTCGTTGCGTTCCTTTTGCATCTGAGTGTAATTTAGTTTAAAATAATAAATCAGCTTTGTAATTTATTCTTAATCTTTTATCTACAAGACAAATTCTACTATCAAATAGAAAATGCAAATATTAATATTACAGGAAATGCCTTCTATGTTATACTTTACTACATTTTTTCCGTATATTAAGCAGTTATATTACCGTTCAATAACCTTAATCAATCTGTTTGAAGCGATAATTGTATTAAAATATTAATTACAAAAATACTCCATTATTCTACCTAAACAATTATTTAAAGTATTTCATCCGGCAAAAAGGCCGGCCCGTTAATATTGAGAAAAAGAAGTATTTCATCAAATTATAATTTATTGTAAAAATTTGCCAAGTAACAGAGTCTATTAAAAATGTATGAAAGTAATTACACCAAACAAGACAAGGAAGTAAAATTATATTTTTTGCAAATTAAGTGGCGACAGTAATGAATAATTAAGTATATTAAATTCTAAAAATAATGTCCGGCTATAATTTCTCCTTATTCTTAACAGTTAAACCACTAAAGAAGCTTGATTTGCTTAGGTTTTGTACATGCTGTATCATTAAAAAAAGTTAATGTGGGTTTTTAATTGTTTTAATAATGAGTTTACTAAGATAAATTGTTTTTATATGATGGGAAAATAAAAGAAATCAAATATAATTTTTAATTTCTTGTACAGTGTGGGTCAAGTTCGACGCTTTTAAATGGAAACACCCTTTTCTATAGGAGATAGACGAAAACTAATATCGGTGTTTGGAGCTCAATTTTTGTCAAAAACATGATGGTGAGAACCGCATATCGATATCTGTTACCGTTTCGTAGTTACGGGGTGGTTTACAAAAATATTCACTTTTGACAAATCGCTGTAACTCTTTTGCTATGGAAAATTTTGTATTTTTATGAGAACATTTCCAAAGCACCTTTTTACGTAGAATTTAATGGTTTAAGTATAATTTTTTTTAAAATTAATAATTTAAGAATTATGAACAGAAAATTTGATTTTTTATATGGGACACCCTGTATATTTTTAGTTTATTAAAAATAATTTAAAATTACCTTTCCAAAAATATAACACACTTGATATTTTGCTCGATTCCTCTTCGAGATATAGAGTATATAAAAATTCGCCCGTTTTAAATGAGTAGGTTTTGAAAAGCACCAGCTGTAATGCAAAAAAATCTAGCTGTAAGCATCAATTAAAACAAAAATAATATTTGCTATGAGAGATGCAGAATTGTATAACTATTTAAAATATGTTTAACCAACATCAACACATTTAAACTATATCTAATAACAATAAAAAATATATAGCAAACCAAGACATCAGATTTTGCTACAGGTGTTTGACATATCGACCGTCTTCTATTATGGACAGACGGGGCAGTTTTTGAACATTTCTCGCGGAATTCATTAACTCAGTGGGGGTGAAAGATACCCTCTCATAACTGCTAAGTATTTCTAACTCTTGTCTAGATTATACGTGAGAATAAGGAACCTTTAATTTTTTTTCCGCAAATATATCCATAGGATTAGATCCATGGGCACTAAGTCAGGCGGCCTTGACGGCCAACGGCTGGAATCTTGGTTAGCTATTCAATTATTCTTGAAACTGGATGCAAAAATTTGCTGATAACTTCAGCGTTCAGAGGCGGTGCGTCGTCTTGCTGGAAAAATATGTTTTCGAGTTCCATTAACGGCATATCATCAATAAGGGGTCCAAAGCCTACTAGTTAAAAGTGGCGAACTTTTAAAAATTCTGTATTTCGAAGGGGATTATAACAAAATATCAAGTGTGCTATATTTTTGGAAAGGTAATTTTACATTTAAAGGTAATTTTACATTACATCCGACCATCCGGTCGGAGTCCAACAAGCGAGGGCTCATTTAAACGAGCGTTTCTTACTCTATATTATACCATATAAACAGTAATAATAAGCTTTTGAACATAGAGGCTAGGGGGCGTTGTCTTACAATTTAACAAACATTGCGCGTTTTTTCAAAAAAATTAAATGCAATAGTATATGTAATTTTAGCTGATCGGAAAGAGTAGAGAAAACTTAAAAAGTCAGCGAAAACCGCATCTTGATATCTTCTTTCAAACCGAAGACATTAGCAAAATTATAATAAATAACAAAAAATAAGCCTTTAATTACCTTATTTTTACAACACGGTATCAGTAGCCCTCTTGATTATGCCCATTTTAACAAAAAATAAGATAGAAACAGTTAGTTTATTTTAAAATAGACAAAATACCAGAATACCATAATACCAGAGGTATTAATATCTAATGATTAAGATATTATTAACAGAGGACAAGAAACGATGATTCAGTGAAGTCATGGTAGGTTTTGGAAAATAGTTGCTTTTGACGTAATAGTATAAACGTCAAATTGTTATTAGATCAACATTTTGATAGTCTTAGCAGCGTTTTTTTATCTTTTGATTGCTTTTTCAAAATGCCAACAACTTCAAATACTTCAAATAATAAAAGCAATAAAAAACGCTGCTAAGGCTATCAAAATATTGATCTAATAACAATTTGACGTTTATACTATTACATCAAAAGCAACTTTTTTCCAAAGCCTACCATGACTTCACTGAATGATCGTTTCTTGTTCACTGTTACTAATATCTTAATTATTAGATATTAATATATCTGGTATTATGGTATTCTGGTATTTTGTCTATTTTAAAATAAACTAACTGTTTCTATCTTATTTTTTGTTAGAATGGGCATAATCAAGAGGGCTACTGATACCGTATTGAAAAAATAAAGTAATTAAGGGCTTATTTTTTGGTATTTATTATAATTTTGCTAATATCTTCGGTTTGAAAGAAGATATCAAGATGCGGTTTTCGCTGACTTTTTAAGCTTTTTCTACTCTTTCCGATCGGCCAAAATTGCATATACTATTGCATTTAATTTTTTTGAAAAAACGCGCAATGTTTGTTAAATTATAAAACAACGCCCCCTAGGGTATATGTTCAAAAGCTTATTATTATTGTTTATATGGTATATTATAGAGCAAGAAACGCTCTTTTAAACGAGCTCTCGCTTGTTGGATTTTGATCATCCAGTCCAGAGTTATTAATATTTAAATAAAAACAGATCTAACCTTCCCCCACCACTTTATTTTGGTAGATAGAGGAAAATGGCTCTAACAAAAAATATTCAAAATTTACTGAAGATTATTAAGATATTACTTATAGTACACCTTATCTAGGCAAAATTGTGTAAAAACTCCATTTTCTTATTTTTTGTTGCAGTTGCGCCCCCTAGCGGTCGTTCTACAAACTTGAAAATAATTTCCAGCAATTCTCATAGCCTCTTTAGTTACAAATATTTTTTTCCGCAGCCATTACGGCTAAAGGTTGTCGCCCACTAGAACGCGGCGCGGCGCGGCGCTGGGAAGAGTTTTTTTTCCGGCTGCGAAGGGACTGCTCCCACTATAGCGCGCTTTTGAAACGCGGCAACGCTATTTAGTTATAGTCGAAGTGTTTTTTACTTACTGTAGTTTAGTTTTTAAAGCAATTAGTTCAAGTACGGACGAAAGCGTATTTTTTGTGCTCTTCTAACAGAGGAAGAGGAAGAGGGGTGAGGAAAAGTCTGGACTCATACGATTAACAAAAAAAGAAAGAAGTTTGGAGAATTTTACCATCTTTTTCCAGATTTAATAAAAGACAAAATCATTTTTTCAGTATTACAAAATATAAAGGAAACATTTTACGCACTCCTCAATTGAGTGTTTTAGAAGCAAAACACCGGGTATATCTACTCATCATATTTTTTCAGAAGAGACAAATTACTAATACTTTTGATAATTCTTATTTATTCTGATGTGTATATTAATTATCTGGTCAAAAAAACCCTGATCTTTTTTATATATTTAGGTAATTAGAATTTAAAAATTGGAGATTGTCACTTTTGTTAAAAAGTGGAGATTGCCAGTTTTGCCTCTACACCCCTCAATTATATTAAATCTTTGATAGAAAGGCATTTCGCCCATCTGTCTCTAGTGAGGGAAGACTAAAAAAAATTATCATATTCCTTTATGAAAATCGATTTGCCTAATTTACCTTTAAAAATACAATTCCACCAGTGATACGTATCACTAGTTCCTAGTCAAAAAGCCAACTGAAAAGACTCGAATGCAAAATTATTTCCCTTGTGAGTACGCACACTGCAACGCGTCAAAACGCGGGAGACGGAAAAAAGTTGCTAGAGAAGCCTTCCGACTTCTTGACGGAAATTCCGCGGCGCGCTTCTGCGCTGCGCGCTCTAATGTGCGTTGGTCCATTTAAATACATGGCAAGCAGACAAAAGAAATTTCCACATGGCGCCGCGCCGCGTCGCGCCGCTGTCTATTGGGCGACAACCTTTAGAGGAAGACCAAACTTGAGATGGGAGCATGATATTAGGAAATTAGCAGGGATAACTTGGGCCCGCATAGCCAAGGGGTCCAAAGCCTACTAGTTAAAAGTGGCGAACTTTTAAAAATTCTGTATTTCGAAGGGGATTATAACAAAATATCAAGTGTGCTATATTTTTGGAAAGGTAATTTTAAATTCTTTTCAGTTAATTAAAAATATAGAGGGTGTCCCAAATAAAAAATTAATTTTTCTGTTGATAACTCTTAAATTATTCATTTTAAAAAAATTATACTTAAACCATTAAATTCCACCTAAAAAGGTGCTTTGGAAATGTTTTTATAGAAACACAAAATCTTCCATAGCAAAAAAAGTTACAGCGATTTGTTAAAAATGCACATTTTTGAAAAACACCTCGTAACTCCGAAACGGTAACAGATATTGATGTGCGGTATTCACCATCATGTTTTTTTTTTGAAAATTGAGCTCCAGACACCGATATTAGTTTTCGTCTATCTCCTATAGAAAAGGGTGTTTCCATTTAAAAGCGTCGAATTTGACCCACCCTGTACATGTACTGCCAAAATATCATTTTATTGCCAAGCGACTGCCAATGACTGCGAAAAAGACTGCCTATGCCTGCCATATGGCAGGCAAGGCAGTCTTTTTCTTAATTATATAATTATAGTCGACTGATGCCAACAACTGCCAAGAAAATGTACATTTAATTCCAACAGTGAGACACCCGTCGCTACGAGTAGTTCTGACTTATAACGAAACACATGAGCATGCAACGGGGATATCAATGTTAGTCGGGTACTAATGTGAACTAAAGACCAATTCACGGAGGAAGTAGAACTACCCAATGAGTAAAGTTTTGTCACATTTAGGGAACATTAGGGAACAGTTACGTATCTGCGTTTTATTGTTTCTTATTAGACAAAAGATGGGCCTAGTAACGTAACAACGACGTCACCTAGAACACCTTTCCCTTAAAGGAATAAAATGCTAGCTAGGTAAGGAACTAGTTCCTCCCAAGGAACTAGACTTCCCATCTCTACTCCATACAATTCGTTTAACAATGTACTGAATGTTTTTGGTCAGGGCTTGATAATGAATAATCGTGTAAAATCCATCATGGAGAAATATACTGCGTTATACACTGCAGGTTCAAATATTGGTTTGTTTTTTGTAGACACCAGTATTTTACACCAGTAGTATTACACCAGTAAGACAAAAATATTCTAACATACGATAATCACTATTTTTTATTTAGTTTGAATTTTCAATTTTCAGGTAAAGCTTCATTCAGAACCTCATAATTAGTAGTATAAATTAGTGGTTTCAATTATACTTTATACTTAAAGCTTTATTCGGAACCTCAAAATCAGTGGAATAAATTTGTGTTTTCAATTAGCGTGGAAGTTTGTTCCTCTAATTTCAATATAAGCATTCTAAACGTAAAAATTAGTGATAATACTTTTCAATTAGTAGAAAAAGTTAAAAAAACTAACTTTTTTCACTAATTATTTTTCAACATTTACGGGTAAATGGCATTTTGATATTTGAATATCATCCGTCAAGATAAATTGTGGTTTGATGGTATAAGGATATTTTCCATGGAAACTTAAAGGGGATAAGCATGCACAATCAGTGGGAAGAAGTAGCGCACAGTAGAACGCAATAAAGAAGAATTGTAAAATCAATTAACAACAACCAAAAAGTAAAGAGGCAACAAAGTAATGAGATTTTTGAATGTCCGGAGTGCGGAAGAAAGATAACATCACGAATCGGGCTTTTCATTCACAGAAATGTTCATAAGTTCATCGTCAGCGAGTAATGGCAGTAGTAGTATTAGTAGTAGATGTTGTTTCAGTTTCCTTTAGATTGTATTTTGGAACAAATAGCATTTAATATGTGTTTATTCCCGTTTAAATCTAAACAGTAATATGTTTGTATCGTTTTTATTATTATCTGCAAATACCTGTTATCCTAACTTTACTAAAAGAAACTTTAAGAAATCGTTAAATCTGTCCAAAAGGCAAACATACGTGTCAATATCAACTTGATAATGTCTATAATCTAGGAGAAATTGCAATTTTTGTAGCGTTTTAGTGGTTCTCGTCTTACTTACTGCAAGTACCTTAACCCGAAGCAAAGAAATTGTTAATGCCTTTAAATATATATACTTATGTACATATTTAATAGATCTGTCTCACGGTTTCGCTTCGTTAGAATATTTGTTTTATGGACATTTATTTTTCTTTGCGTCACTTTGAACGTGTGATTGATACAATATTAATTCGAGAATCTTATATACTTACATTGTCGTGTGAAATTTGTATTATTTTGGATAAGTAATTTCCCAGTTTTTCTTTAATAAGAATGTGTAAATATCGACTTTAGTCTGGTAGGTCGAAATTGGTCTGTTTTGACAGGGAAAACCTTTCACTGACTAGATAGAGCAAAACCGACATAGATGTCATGGGCTCGATTTCTGAGACACGTTTAATGGCATAAACCGCCTGTTGATATTTTCACTGCCAACTGAGATACGGGGTCTTTTTGGTTTTTTTACCATTTTGAAAATTGCCCATAATTTTTTTAATTCGCGGAATAATAAAATTCTGTAAAGACGTTCTCAAGGCACTTTTTTAAGCACAATCCAGTGGCGTAGTAAGTTTTTTTCTATGCTTGCTCTTTTTGTCAGAAATAATAAAAAATATAATTTTTTAAATGGAAATCATAGTTGGCTATGAACTTAAAAATATGTACCCTGTACAGTGTGTCCCATTTTGGTTGAAATCATACGGTATCTCCGTTAATAGTGAAGATAGAAGGGTGCGGTTTGCACAAGCCTGTCTCACTTTTTTGTCAAACGGAAGATGCCGTAAACAAAATTTTCATAGCCCTCTTCTGAGCTACAGGGTCTTTTTGAAAATGTTGACACCCCCTGTATCTCTGTTATTGTTAAAGCTATCGAGAAGGTGAAAACTGTTTATTGTAGAACTTTTTACGTAGAATATAGTGTATATACGAAAAGTATATTTTTAAAGATATGGACTATAGTTATGTTTTACTAAATGGAACACCCTGTATATTTATAAATGATATGATCTGATTTACCATAAGCTTCTCAAAAATATATATCACTCTATATTTATTTTCACTATTTACTGCAATATTTAAAAGTTTTTATTAAAATATCATATTTATTAGTAGGCCATGATTGAAAAATGATGAAACAATAATAAGGAATTATTAAAAGTATACTGCTATCTGACTCTTGTTTTATTTTGGAAGCCACTAATAAATTCTTTATATATTAGGGAAACTTAACTCTCTACCGCTATTTGTAAATCTTGAAAGCTACCGCACAGGAAATTTTAGATATTCCTTTAGCTAATTTACGTGAAATATACTTTCAGCAAGATGAGGTTCCAGCTCACAACTTTGAAAATATTAGAATTTTGCTAAATTATTATTTCTCAAATGAATGAATTAATCCCAACATATGGAACCAATGAACCCATATGATGGCCCCACTGATTCCCGGATTTGTTCGTTCTCGATTTCTGATTTTGTTTTTTTTAAATATGAAGTATATCCTGGCAACTACAACAATGTCGAATACCTGAAAAATGCTTTAATAATGCAAGCTTTTAGATATTTGCAAACGCATCCCGTTATAATAAATTTCGTTATAAGAAAAAGAAAAATATATTCACAGATTCAGTGATAACAGTAACACAAAAGTGTAATATATTAATCCCAAATAAAATTTGAATATGTGTAGATTATTTTAGTAAATACCTACCATTTTATTTTTTTTTTGTTATTTATCACGGCCTACTAATAAGGAAATGATATATTTTAAATATTGCAGTAAATCCTGAAACTAAATATAGAGTGATATACATTTTTGAGAAGATCATAGTAAGACAGATCATATTATTTATAAATATACAGAGTGTTCCATTTGAAAAAACCTAACTTTAGTTCATACTTTCAAAAATATTTTTTTCGTAAAAAACCAGTCTACGCCACTGTATTCTACGTAAAAAGTTCTACAATAAACAGTTTTCACCTTCTCGATACCTTTAACAATAACAGAGATACAGGGGGTGTCCCAAATTGCAAAAATTTCAAAAAGACCCTGTAGCTCAGAAACGAAGAAGGCTATGAAAATTTTGTTTGCAGCATCTTCCGTTTGACAAAAAAGTGGGACAGGTTTGTGCAAACCGCATCCTCCTATCTTTACTAATAACGGAGATACCGTATGATTTCAACCAAAATGGGACACCCTGTACATCTTACAACGTCATAAGTGGTAATAACAAGTTAGAGGGTGCTATTAATATACAAACTAATAATCACAGAATTTAAAAAAAACTAACTTTAAAAGTGGTATAATGTGCTTATCAATCAAACTTACTTTTCTGACTGCAGTCAAGGGTAATAAAGGACCTTTAGGCCCGCCGCAAATTGAACCCAGCCCACGCACAGCACACGCCCAACCCATGCGTGGGGAATTTTGTAAAACACATTAAAGAAGGAACTACCGCAAATTAAACACAGTCCACGCCTAGCACAGTCTTTTCGTGGATCTAGTTGCGTTCAGACACAGTTTTCGTGGGTCGTGGGTTCCTTCCCCTTCTACTTTTGCGACAAACTGCTAGTTTTTCTTCACTTCCACGACAACAGGTTTTTGAGCGTTACACTGTGACGACTTTTCTGTCGTTGCCCAAATAGAATGAAAAAAGAATCCGTTGCTCAGGGTTAGAGGAAAGCTGGGTTCGTAGGTAAGGCTTCTGACTCACAGTGACTTTCTAATGTTGTTAAAAAATAAAAAAAATGATAATATATAGGCTGCAGAGATTTTAATATCGATGTTAAGAATTCAAATAGGTATGGTCAAAGACAGTGAAAAGGGCTCCACTTACTTTGTTTATGAGAGTGGTAAAGTAAGAAAAGAAAAATACAATATCACAACATAGCTAAAATAAAGTAATCAACAGCATTAAGGGTCTATTATGTTTATCAGGAATAAAAGTCAGAAATAACTATCCTACATTAAACATTTATTGAAAACGAACACAAGTATCATCAGTTAGTCACAGTGATCCCAATAAAACCGCAAGTTATTTTAAATAGATTCGAATTTAGTAACTGTATTCTTTGAACTAAGTAAGCTACTTAATATAAAAACAGGTGAAATTTATGTATGTCTCAATACGATGATGTTTCGAAACATGTCGTGTACAAAAACCTTAAAAATGAATACGTGTTAATAATTTTCATATAAAATATCATAGCTAAGTAAGAGTGTACTGTACGAATCAAATTATAACTTATAACGTTAAATAAAAAATAATTTTGCCTACAATATGTGGGATAAATAGTGATAATTTACCAGGTTATTAAATCTGTTGTCTCAAAAATTATAAAATAAAAGCGTACCTTGTGTATCAAACTTAAGAGAGAGAGAGAGAGAGACTTATCTGTATATAGTTTCTTATGATGTAAACAGGTAGTTAGGTATTCTCCAGACTAACAGAAGTGGATGCAGATGACTATGGCAGGAGAAGTCTTCGATATCAGTCAAAAGAACGATTGTAATGTCAGGAACACTGTCTTAAATTCTGCATAGGTCCATACAAAATGAAAGTGGGTGAAACATACAATAATTACTGCATTATTACTGCATACCATGTGGTAATTACTGAGTACCATGTGGTAGTTACTGAGTACCATGTGGTAGTTACTCTATAAATAAAAAATAGTTCTCAAGACAGATACTCAATAAAAAAAAACAACTTACGGTCTGAAAATCAGCTTTACATAAATATATTCAAACCATATGCCGATCCAAACCAGTAATTAAATACTCAAATAAACGAAATAAAAAACGGAAATAACTGAAATAGAATTTAGTTAGATCATTCCAAGAAACCAAACAAATACGATCTCTACTCTGGATTGCATACTTTACAAGGTTTTCAAATTCCCAAATCGGATACCCATGCAATGGAAATCGAAAAGTGGATTCAGAGTGCTTTTCACTGGAAGATTTGTCGGACGCCGAAACACGCGTCTTCTTCAGATCCAAATTCCCAGAAAGAAAGACCTTCTTCTCAGTTTTAGAACCCAAGCTAAAAAAACCTTTTCACCACAGACAAAATGAGAGAGAAAAAAGTGATATCATATGATCGAAATCATTAGAACAGAAAATCGCAATCCTCAGCGAAGTGAGATTTGGACAAGTGAAATGCAATTAAGGAAGTTTGGCGTATAGCGAATAGATGGCGCTAATAAACAAGACAAGTGAACTGTAATAAATGAAGTTTGACATCTAGCGAATAGATGCGCTAATAAAAATTAAATATCGAGACAAGTGAGCTGTAACAAATGGAGTTTGGTATCTTTGGCATCTAGCAAATAGATGGCGCCAATACTAAGAAATTTAAATAAAAATAAATTTTTAAATTCAATTTTATTAAAGGAAATAAAAAATGTTACAACACTCCTTACCCGTACTGTCTGTTTTTAATAGTCCAAACACTTCAAAAACTGTCTCCTGTTTAATCGAAAAAACTCTTTAAATAGGCTGTCTTGAACTCCGCGAGACAATCTAAACTCTCCATGGCTTGCTCTTTTTCGCAAATATGCGTCGTTCTTTTTTTTTTCTCTTTTTGTCCTTCTTTCTCGGATTCTGATTCTAAATCAAGAAGTTGCTCGTATATTCAGTCATGATTGAAACTAAGAACTTGGGTCTGGGCTGTGTTCAATATGCGGTGCTAAGGAAAACGTGTGCATGGAATCAAGAATGGGTTGGGCGTGTGCTGTGCGTGGGCTGGGTTCAATTTGCGGCGGGCCTTATTATCACGTTCTCGTTCAAAACAGTTAAAAAAAAACAGGGAAGCTACAAGCTCTGTGCTTCGACTCTTCGGCATATTTTCAACACACAATTTCAAGAAATACAAATACAAAAACTCGAAAATTTTGTTCTTAAAAGAACTGTTTGTTCTTAAAAGTGCAATTTTTAAAAAAATACTATGAATGTAGGCAAAAAAAAAGCGAGAATTACTCACAAAGATTCAATACCACGATATTATACAAAATAACTAGGATTATAAAAACTAGGATAATTGTAAAATATAAATGACAACATTGCTGAACACGGCGCAATGTGACCAACATAGCGATAATAAAATTCGGTTTAAACTAATGTTTGCAGCTTTAATCTAAATAAAATATCTGTTACAATCATTTGCGCTATAGTAAAATGAAGAGTTGCTCGGTATCTTAAATTATACAACAAATTTAAACATTTTTGGCAAAATTTCATTTAGTCAGGTTTATAGACTTTAGTGTCAATGTCGATATGATTGATGACGTGCATCGGAAATGTTTTGCGATTACTATAGATAATAGATTCACGGGAATTAAAACGAGTTGTATTTTTTTTCAAAAACTTCTAGTCCTTCAAGTAAAATGCTACCATTTTGTTTCTATCATTTTTTTAACCCTGGATCCATTCTGTAAATAAAATATACCCCAATTACCTTAAATTAAAGCAAGGTCATCAAATAATAATTATTGTATGGCAAAAAATATTAATATTATTAATGAAACAGGATAATATAATTTTATTGTAACTGAATTAATATCATTTAATGTTTTATAAATCTAGGACAAAAAGAGGTAACACCTTGTGTATGTAGGACAAGTCAAAATAATTTTAACTGTACAATTTATTTACGAGATTATAAAATTATCCGACGTCGATATCGTTGTCTTCTTTTTGCAAGTAATAATTACTGTTAGTATTTATCTGGTTAAACACAACACGATGCAGTCTAGTTTCAGTTTTTGTATCGATCCGTTTATAATAGACAATAAATAAATAATTAGCTATTATCTAACTTTCTAATAAACCGCTATTTGTAAAAAGTCTAATTTCCGAATCGTTTAATAAATTAACACTGTTTTTTCGGTAGTAAAATGAAACGCTTATTAAAAAGTAATTATCCCAGATTTTCAACGTTTTCAAAGTAATTAATGGGTACTTTATTAAGTTTAAGGTACTTCGTGACAGGACGTTGGCTCTAAAAGAAATTTTCTACAATCCCTTGCTCATAAAATTTGTTATGGGAAAGGTTTTAATAAATTCGTAGAAAATTATCTGGAACTTATTATACAGTATGTGCCTAAAAGTAGCAACAGATGGGAAAACTTGAAAATAAAATTAAGTATGATGATGATTTTCATTTGATTGAATGTAAATGTAGTGACAGTAACTACCAAAAAATAATTTAGGGATTGTAATCGGGAGATTAATATATTTAACAGAAATTGATATTTTAAAATATAATTCTCACTAGCTTGACAAACAATGTCTTCTCTGGGCCGAAATCAACAAACTCTGACATTCAACTGTTTCCAAAGCCTACTACTCCGCTACTCGCAAACATCAGCGGACACGGGGTGCAGGCACGGCGTGAAAATGACTGCCTATCATAAGGATCATAGGCGTCGATAACATTCGGCCATTCCCTGACTTATGAGTGTCCTCACTCCTCTGAATCACACTAAAAAAGGGCAAAATAATCAGAACCTTTAAATTGCATTTTTAAAAGCTGAAATAAAAATATTTATTAGCTTGTTTTCTGCTGATACTGGACAATTGATACAAAACCAATTGACAAAACCTTATCAGCTAATTGCTACCATTCTTACATCACACTAAAAGGACAAAAATAATCAGAATCGTTTAAAGGACATTTTTAAATGCTGAAATAAAAATATATGTTAGATTGTTCACTGCTCATACTGGAGCTACGTCTTATTTGCTACTTAAATAAATAAAAATAAAATATCGTAACTCACTCAGAAACAATACCCAAAAACTCATGATGGACAAATAAATTATTCAGGGACAAAAAACAATTTCAAAAGATAAAATAAACAAATTACTTATTATATATTGGTGTTACACGCAATCTGCAGCTTGCGTGCAATAAAATAATGTTAAATCTCAACTCTAAAATCTTAAATCTAAAATCTAAATCTAAAATTTTAAATCTAAATTGTAAATTCTAAATCTAAAACCTAAAATCTAACTATGGGCCCACGCCTATTCCAGCCACTGGAAAAGAGAGCAATCCGGGTCGAACTAACCAGACCGAATACCGGGACTCATCCCTATTCGCAAGTCTTGTCCGCCCTACTCACAAAGCGCCCAGGTGGTAAACTCATACCTTAGCAACCACCACACGCCTTTTCCAGCTATCATACTAACGTTTACCTTGAAAAAGAGAGTACCGGGTAGAACTAACCCTACTTCTTCTTTTTCCTATCCTAATACAGGTCTGAATCTACCATAACCAAATCCATAGCTTGCCATACCTAGCTATTCCACAGTACTTGTTCTGTAACCTTGCATGCCATTCTAGGATGTTTCTAACTTCATATCAACCAATCCTCAGCTGCTTAGAAATTCAAATGAACCTGTCTACCTTGGAGATTGATTGGATCCTATTAGCTATGTCGAAGTGATCCTTAGCAGATCCTTAGTAGATCTAACGCTGAATATAGTTCGCTACGCATCCAATTTTTCTTTTATTCCGCTTGATATTTCCCATAATTCGCTACTAATTTACGCCGAAACTCGCTAACGTCGATCATTTACGCCCGGAGGGATAAACGTAACTTGTCCAGATACGCTCATTTTACTCCTAGTGCTTAGATTCCACACAATCCAAACTGAATGTTTGAAACATTTTCAACCTAGATATCGTCATGCAAGTCGTTACACATGCTAGAGACTATGCCTCTCTACTTGTCCCATTCCACGTGGATGTCAAAAACAGTATTCAGGTAGTGAAATATGGCTAGTTTATATTGAAAATATTCGTTTTCTTTAGGTAAAAGGGTATCCCTAAATGATTACTTTATTCGGGGTTGTAAAACTCATATATCAACGTCGCATAAAGATTTAGGTACATATCTAGGTAGCTTAGTTTATGTATTTTGAATTAAAATACTATTACCGCTTTATTTACTTTTTTACGCATAATATGAACAGTGTATGCATTTTATATAAGATTAAGATAATCGGATTTGCTAGTTGTATATTACATTATACATTTTTGTTAAATATATACGTATACATATTTTTACCGAAACAATATGTTATTTCCGAGAATATTTATTTTATGTCGTTCTTTAGTAGTTTGTTTTCAAGATATCTACAGCGTGTTCTGAAAATTACTATATAATAGTACTCTTGCGTCTAGAATTTTACCCATCTGGACATGTACATGTATTTCTAATTAAAAGAAATTACACTTTTATTAAAAAGTAGCCCTGTGTACTTTAATAAAGGCTTCGTTCTCATCTTCTACAAAGTTTTACACAACAACTTTTTTTAACATTCACAATGTGTCAATTTATTACAACACTATTCGAAGGGTTATTTGCTATTAATTATGGCGTATACAAAGATAAAGTTCCTGAAATACTGGCGAAATACCTGAATTAAACTGAAAAACTCTGAAATATAATGAGGTGGTTAAAATTATATTATAATAATTGAAAAACTAATGTAATACTTATAAATTATGTGAATTTTTGATATAATTCGCAAGTGAATTTGCAAAACCTGACGTTCGGAACCTATTTAACTTTTCTACAACCATGTATTTATTCAACTACATAAATAGGTACAAAACAAAATAACTTTCTTAATGACTACATTAAAAACAGCATCTTAAAATGAATTTTCAAATATTAGATCGAAAATGCGTGTATACTAGGAGGATTATGAGGTGTCTAATAATAAATTAATATTAGATATGCCTTAATAAACGTTTGATTTCATAAATATTCAACTTTAAATTTTACATATCTACTATTTCTCTCTTGTATTCACCAAAGATAATTACCAAGTACATTCATGTAACACCTAGTATATTTCTGATATAGCAATACTAGACTACCTAAAGTTGAAAGTTTCAGTAAATTAAAAATATAGCTGAAATATTAATAACACATCTATAACTAAACTTAAAGTAATAAAATAAGTAATAAGTAAAATGGGGTATAATTAAAAAAATGTATATATGAAAAATATAAATTATATATTTATGAAACAATCGATAGCAGGTACTTCTGAAAAACTGAAAAACTTTTGAAGACATTTTTTTACCTTTTCACATAAAATGTTTTGAATATACCTGTATATACCTGATATATTTTTTTATTTACCTAATAAACAACGAAATTATTAAATTGCTGTTCGACTTTTGTTTAATATTTTTAATTAAAAAGCTCAACAAAATATTTCAAAGCACAATAAAAATCATGTTTGAAAACCACCGTTCCACGTTTCGGCTTGATCAAGAAGTTTAATGAGAATAAAATAACACATACTCAACATAACTAATATACTAAATGACACATAACTCTAGAAATTTTATTCCTCAGGAGGACCATAGATAGATATTTATTTAACTTTTAATTTTAACAATAAAATTTTACTTTTTACGTGAAAAACTGTCTGTTTATGCTGAGGTTCGCAGCCATCTTCTTTCGCATTTCGCAAGCGAAATCGACCCTTATCAACCGACTACGGTAGCGCCCTCTCTTCGAGACCTCTTGAACCACGAGGCGATTCATATCACCGAAATTCAAAAATCGAAAAATCCGAACAATTACTTTAAACTCAAATCTGTCTCCATGAACTTTTTTACTGTATAAAAATACTACCTTAGAATTTATATCGTAATTACCTTAGTATTTATCTCGATTTTTTTTCTAGCCATTTTTAAAATACCTTTAAGAGGAGGTTTGTTCAGATAATGTGTTGGCTCACTACCTTTTGCTGTTATCTTTCGGAGTCTGTAACTTGTAGGGGCGATATGACGCTTCTTTCCAGCACTCCATTTTTTCCGCTAATATCTTCGAGCACTAGAGCCAACAGAATGATCCCTCCGGTTTTCTTTTCGCGCTTCGCCGATCCGACGACGATATCCGAAATCCGACGCCTACGGGTACCCGTATCTGAGACGATCGATCACCGAATCGATCCTCGAAACCGACGCATTTACGAAACGATATGGTCAAAGGTCAAAGTCAAGTCAATAGTCGTCAGTAAGTCAGAAATACGCCGTTACGGCCTAAGAACGCTGGATTAAACTCATCGCCACTTCTGATGTAATCGGGAGATTAATATATTTAACAGAAATTGATATTTTAAAATATAATTCTCACTAGCTTGACAAACAATGTCTTCTCTGGGCCGAAATCAACAAACTCTGACATTCAACTGTTTCCAAAGCCTACTACTCCGCTACTCGCAAACATCAGCGGACACGGGGTGCAGGCACGGCGTGAAAATGACTGCCTATCATAAGGATCATAGGCGTCGATAACAATTCTAAGGCAGTATTTTTATACAGATGAAAATTGAGTTTCTAATAAAATCTAGCCGTATATAGGTAGATAAATATATATGTTAAAATGATGAAAATTGGAGAAGATCAACACTGTAAATCAAAGACAAAAACAATTTTTATTTCGGCTCGAAACATTCAGTTGTTTATGTAACTATAGGCTGAAAAATATAAAACGAAAACATTTTTTTTACTCCGCTCAAAAACACTGAGTTTTATCTCTAGGCTAGCTGAAAAATATTCGACATTATCGAAAAAAAAATGTATACTTAGATAAAATAAAGCTAAAGGAATACATACACTGTAATTTATAGAAAAACACATACAGTGTTTTTATAAATTAAACAAACAAACACTTTCTCATGGATCATAGTATTATCACTAATCTTGTGGTATTATGAACTAATATAAATAAACACATTTTGGATCTAATATTTCAAAAATTCATTTTAAGATGCTGTTGTTAACGTAGTCTTTAAGAAAGTTATTTTGTTTTGTACCTATTTATGTAGTTGAATAAAAACATGGTATTAGAAAAGTTAAATAGGTTCCGAATTTCAGGTTTTGCAAATTCATTTAAGAATTATATCAAAAATTCACATAGTTTATAAGTATTACATTTGTTTTTCAATTATTATAATATAATTTTAACCACCTCATTATATTTCAGAGTTTTTCACTTTAATTCATGTATTTCACTATTTCAAGAACTTTATTCTTCGTATACGCCATATTTAATAGCAAATAACCCTTCGATTAGTGTTGTAATATATTGACACATTGTGAATGTTAAAATAGTTGTGTAAAATTGTTAGAAGATGAGAACGATGCGTTTATTAAAATATACAGGGCTACTTTTTAATAAAAGTGTAATTTCTTGTAATTAGAAATAAATGTAAATGTCCAGATGGGTAATCTAGGCGCAAGAGTACTATTGTATAGTAATTTTCACAACACGCTTTAGATATCTTGCAAACAAACTACTAAAGGACGACATAAAATAAATATAGTGGGAAATAACAGATTGTTTCAGTAAAAACATGTTTAAATAGTTTTTAACAAAAATGTCTAATAGTTAATATACAACTAGCAAATCCGATTATCTTAATCTTATATAAAATGCATACACTTTTCATATTATGCGTAAACAAAAATAAATAAAGCGGTACTATATTATTTTAATTTAAAATACATAAACTAAGCTACCTAGGTATGTACTTAAATCTTTATGCGACGTTAATATATGAGTTTTACAACCCCGAATAAAGTAATCATTTAGGAATACCCTTTTACCTAAAAAAAACGAATACTTTCAATATAAACTAGCCATATCTCACTACCTGAATACTGTTTGACATCCACGTGGAATGGGACAAGTAGAGAGGCATAATCTCTAGTATGTGTAACAAGTTGCCTTACGATATCTAGGTTGAAAATGTTTCAAACATTCAGTTTGGATTGTGTGGAATCTAAGCACTAGGAGCAAAATGAGCGTATCTGGACAAGTTGCGTTTATCCCTCCGGGCGTAAATGATAAAGTCGGCGTTAGCGAGTTTCGGCGTAAATTAGTAGCGAATTATGCGAAATATCAAGCGGAATAAAAGAAAAATTAGATGCGTAGCGAACTATATTCAGCATTAGATCTACTAAGGATCTGCTAAGGATCACTTTGACACGGCTAATAGGATCCCAATCAACTCCATGGTAGACAGCTGTGGTAGACAGGTTCATTTGAACTTCTAAGCAGCTGAGAATTGGATGATATGAAGTTAGAAACATCCTAGGATGGCATGCAAGGTCACGGAACAAGTACTGTGGAATAGCTAGGTTTGGCAAGCTATGAACTTGGTTATGGTAGATTCAGACGTGTATTAGGATAGGAAAAAGAAGGAGTAGGGTTAGTTCTACCCGGTACTCTCTTTTTCAAGGTATACGTTAGTATGATAGCTGGAAAAGGCGTGTGGTGTTTGCTAAGGTATGAGTTTACCACCTGGGCGCTTTGTGAGTAGGGCGGACAAGACTTGCGAATAGGGATGAGTCCCGGTATTCGGTCTGGTTAGTTCGACCCGGATTGCTCTCTTTTCCAGTGGCTGGAATAGGCGTGGGCCCATAGTTAGATTTAGATTTTACAATTTAGATTTATATTTTAGAATTTAGGTTTAAGATTTTAGAGTTGATATTTGATTTTATTTTGTTGCATGCAAGCTGCAGATTGCGTGTAACACCAATATATAATAAGTAATTTGTTTATTTTACCTTATGAAATTTTGTCGCTGAATAATCTATTTGTCCATCATGAGTTTTTGAGTATTGTTTCTGAGTGAGTTACGATATTTTATTTTTATTTACTTAAGTAGCAAATAAGACGTAGCTCTAGTATGAGCAGTAAACAATCTAACATATATTTTTTTATTTCAGCATTTAAAAATGTCTTTTAAACGATTCTGATAATGTTTCTCCTTTTAGTGTGTTGAGATAATGGTAACAATTAGCTGATAAGGTTTAGTCAATTGGTTTTGTATCAATTGTCTAGTATCAGCAGCAAACAATCTAACATATATTTTTATTTCAGCATTTAAAAATGTCCTTTAAACGATTCTGATTATTTTTGTCCTTTTAGTGTGATTCAGAGAAGTGAGGACACTCATAAGTCAGGAATGGCCGAATGTTATCGACGCCTATGATCCTTATGATAGGCAGTCATTTTCACGCCGTGCCTGCACCCCGTGTCCGCTGATGTTTGCGAGTAGCGGAGTAGTAGGCTTTGGAAACAGTTGAATGTCAGAGAGTGTTGATTTTCGGCCGAGAGAAGACGTTGTTTGTCAAGATAGTTAGAATTATATTTTAAATATCAATTTCTGTTAAATATATTAATCTCCCGATTACACTTAAATCAATTTTATCACATACTAAACCAATGAATACAGAACAACAAACAAAAAATGTAACATACCAAATACCCTGTGAATGCGATAAATTTTACATTGGTGAAACATCTAGACCCTTAAATGTTAGAATTAAAAAACATAAAGATTATTTAAGAAAGGGAGATTTTCACAAATCTAAGATTTGTCAGCATTCATGGGACACAGGGCACAGAATAAATTTTAATAACGCCAAAATTATAATGAAAGAAGCGATAGCCTCTAAAAGAAAAATAAAAGAGGCTTTTTTAATTCAATCTAATAAAAATAAATGTATTGCTCATGCATCTGTAGATGTTAGTAATGTATGGCAATCGCTTCTTTGATTTTAAAGAAGATTACATAAATAAACATAACATACGTGAAATTTAAAAATAATCATACAGAAAGTTTGGGCTTTTTGGTTTTACCTTATTAAGTAATTATCAGGTAGTAATTGTTAATTTTGAAGTTTAACTTAATATAATGTCATTTTAACAGAACGTCAACGATTTCTTGTAGACGTATCTGTTTTAAAAAGTAAAGTGTTCTCGAATAGTTCAATTTAAATATTTTAAATAGTTTTTTTCTTGATTCTTTATATTTTTTTGCTTCCGACGACGGAAAGAGAAAACTTTCCGAAACGTTAAGCATTTTTTTCTTTGTTAGGCAAATTTTTATTACTATAGATAAACACAACTTCTGACAAGCAGCATCCGTTTAGGTTTAACGCAGAAGTGTTTACAAAAAATAACTATTTTATTTTGTAGATTTTTCTTGCAGTGCAGTGGCGAAAAACCCATAAGGATTTTTTTGGATAGATGAATCCGCCACATAGGTATAGACATTTTTTACAAATCTTATATTATTTAAGACTAATTAAATTCAGGTAGAAAAGAACACAAAACTCGTTAATTGCCTACTTAATTCACAAAATTCACACTTTGACGAACGAAAACTAAATAAAAGTGCGAATAACAAAATTTTACCACATTTGAAAAATTCGGACATTTCTAAAGAAGTGTGAAAAATTTAGGGTCAAAATAAAATTATGACATTTGTTTCTCCATGACCGCAGGCGGAATCACAGTGCAGTGGAGATATATTTTAAAACATCTCGTATTGAAGATCTATGAGAAAATTATATTTTTTCCATAGCAACTGTTAAAATTGCCTTATATCTATCAAAAATACTAGATAAAATAGTACTTTAACCGCAAGGATAGGTTAAAAACTTTATTTTTTCTCATACGTTTTTTAATTGCTTCCATTTTTGAAAATTTTTGTATTCCTTTTCATTAGTTATTCGGGGTTTAAATGGAAGTCGTTTGGATATGGCCTTTGTCGCCTCAGCCTGAATATCTGTTGGTAATTTACTTATTTCGTTTTGAGCCATTTCTGGCTCCAATTCAATCAGCAATCGACACGAAAGAGAATTAAAAAATATTGACTCAAAACTGACAACTAAAGAGACAGCTTTATTTATTTGTCAAATTACATAGAAACCAACGCCAACCCAGCACAATATTTTTTCTACTCGTAATAAATTCTATTAATTTCTGAATATTTTTTAAAACGTAACTTGCTATGGAAAGAAATATTGTTCTATACACGAGGATAAAATTGCATTATAGTCTCCCGAAATTAATTCACTCGCGATTTCATCGCTCGTGAATTAATCTTTTCGGTCGACGATAAAATACCATTTTATCGTATTGTATAAAAAATAACTAAGAATCATATTACTTTAGATTCCGTTTAAGTCAAAATTTTATTTCTTTTTATTGTAATATTCCCAAAGTAGGTTGAATTTCGATATCCAAAATAATTGGTTGTTGCACAACTCCCAAATTCTTTGTATTATTATCTAGAAAACCGGTAATATCTTTATTGTGATTATTTACTGCTATGATTTGAAACTTAATTTGATCGAAATTTCCAACCGCTTTTCAAATCTAAATAGGGTTTTACATCATCAAATGATCTACGTGAACAAATTGATTAGTTCTATTGATTAGTTTCGAATAGTTCACGGATTTTTTACAAAAAATGCCTCTCGCTAATTTTATACCTGTTTCAAAGCTTATTGAAATATACCGTATGGTGCATCGGAACGCGGGACATCGGAAATCCCATGTAAATTTTGAAAGGTCAAATATTATCTCCCTAGATGATGATTTTATGCAAAAATTCTATTAGACTTTTTAAAAGAGGTGTTAAAGTTTTACTGTCGTCTAGAATTTCGTTTTATTTAAAATAGGCATCTTAAAGTTATTTGCAATAAGCTATCTTCAAATTACTAAAAATGTATATGGCCAAGAGAAAACTACAATTAAAATACCAGTAAAAATATGATTTTGTCATTGTCAAATTCAATGTCACATTTTTTTTTGTTTGCAAGGATTTCTGTGGTTTGAAAAAGGTGGTTAATTTTTTTTCTGAATTGGAAGGATCATCTACAAAATAATTTAACGATTATGAATTTTCTGTTTAAATGGTAGTAGATCTGTTTGAAATGTTTAATGTCACATGTCGGTTTGGTTTTCTTTGGTTTCCTGTACAAGGCTCAAGGCTTCATAGAGGCCTTTTTTTCACTCGCAGAACTTAGTGTATTAATGTAGAGCTATAGTTTTTATATTGCAGTATTTTGACCATAAAACTTAAATATATTGCCATACAAAACAATTAGAATAGATTGAGAGAACAAAAGAAGAGAATTTCAGAAATGCTCTTCTCTTGTGGTGAATTCATTCCAATTCAAATATTTTGAGATGCCACAACAAAAATAACAAATTAAAGGAACTGTAATGTTTCCATATACACACATGGCCAAAATTATTGCATATATCGTTTAAAAATATACGGAAAGGAATTTAAAGAATATTTTTTTATATATAGCTTACGAGGTTACAGGCCGGCCTGGAAGAGGTAGAAAGAGAGTTACTACTGATGTACACACAATAGATCTTTAAGGTCGCGGTGACTAACTCCCCTCTTAAACATTCTACAAACATTCTACATTCTACTACTGATGTGCAAGACCGTCAAATATCCCTAATTGCACGACGCAATCTCCTGTTTTCTAGTACTGCTATTAAAAATGAGTTAGCTCGCCTTGCAGGAGTAAATGTTTCAAGAAAGACCAGAGCAAGAAGACTCCATGACAGAGGATTACATTTAAGGAGGCCTCTACGTGTTCTGAAGCTTAATTTACAGCACAAAATTACGCGACTACAATGGGCTGAGGAGATGAGAGCAAATGGACCTAATTGGAATTTCGATATGTTTAGTGATGAAACAAGAATAGGCCTAGTGTCAGACACGCGACGAACTTTGGTCTGGAGAGCATCTGGCAGACGGGCACGCTTGAATGCAGCTCATCCCCGTGTCCCGTTTCAAGGGGGAAGCATTATGGTATGGGCAGGTATAATGCACGGAGCTCGAACTCCTCTTGTTTTTATTGATGGCACAATGACAGGTGCCTCATATCTTAGAGACGTTTTAGAGCCTATTGTGTGTTCATTTCGAGGGGCAGTGGGGGATGAATTTGTTTACATGGACGATAATGCTCCTCCCCATCGCACTTTAGCGGTTCGCGAATTTTGTGAGGAAGAGGGTATACGAAAACTGTGGTGGCCACCGATGTCTCCAGATATGAATATGATCGAGCATGCTTGGGACATGCTAAAATGCCATATTGTCAAAAGGAATGATCCCCCCGTACATTAAATGAATTGAAAACTGCTGAAAACGCGCGAAACATGGGAAGCCATTCCTCAACATCTTCTGGACAACTTAATTGAGAGCATGTCGTCTCACAGCTTGCGTTGAGGCTCGAGGAGGCAATACAGATTATTAGTTGTGAGAAATAATTAAAATTGTTTTCAATATTTTCTGTTTAAAATGAAATTTGTTCTTGTTGATTTTCACTCATTATGAAATAAAATTATAATAACAGCCTAGTTGCATTTTTAATTTTATATTAGTTAGTCGTGTAGTAAGCCAATATGTCCAAAAATATAAAAAGAATGATATTAGGTCCAATATAAAATAAAAATATCGTTATATGCAATAATTTTAGCCATGTGTGTATTTTTAATACGGAAAAAAATATATTTTTAATTTGCTACTCTACCTACAGTTTATATTATATGTGTGTATTAACGTTGCGTAAAACAGGAGTTAATGCAAAACTGAATCTGATTCATTATATAGAATTAATCTAAAAACATCTAAAATTACCTTCATTCGTTTCTTACATCGCTTTTTTGCTGTGGCAAATCTATATGTTATAGTTAATGTCATTTTAATGATTCTTCTACGACATAACGGTACTAAAATAAGTCAAAGCATTAGTACCCCGTAATTTTAGATCGGTGAAACATCAGAAATTGAATTTAAATTGCTAACACATTATCTGCTCGACTTTCGATAAAAAAATTGATAATAGAGATTGATTATAGCATATTGTTTTATTATGAGTAAAATTACACTTTTTATGGCAAAGCTGTATGTTTGGCTTGGACATACAGCCGAGGCACAAAAAATCATTTTTACTCCGAATAGAACATGCTATTTTTTTTCAAACGTAACAAATACTTTTTTAAACAATTTGGAACGCTCCAAATAATATAAAAAGATATAAAAGTCATACCTTGTATGTAATCATAAATATATCAAGAAACTATGGTTACGCTCGTTGAATTTGACACTTTGTCAGCATAGATAAATGCAACAAGTTTAGATTGGAAAGCCCGTAAAAATTTTAGGTCGCGAAATTATTTTGGGTCGCGACCGTTATACGCGATCTGGCGCTGCTATAGCGGTCGCTAAGAACAACGGCAAACAAAAACAGAAATAATTTTCTCTTGTCAATGTCAGAATCTTCAAAAATCATAATAATCTTTCAAAATCTAAACCGCTCTCATTAAAGAAATTCCGAAAAGTGTTTATAACGTACATTTTCAAAGTAATTATTGCTATCTTGTGAGTTTAATTCAAGTTTTATTTACTCCAACCGGTGATAATTGTGAAAAAGTGGCATTAAAAACTTAAAAAGGTGTGCTGTAAACTGTGAACTGCAAAAACCATCGTGGATCGTGGCATAACGTCGGTTTCCAATGTTTCATAGGTATTTCATACATGCGTCCTTATATAAAATAAAGTTTCTTGTATGCCACACACTGTATTTTATTTATAAAATTAAACGAAAATAATAATAAATTTCAATAAACAATATTTGGCGATATAATTCTGGAAAAAGCCGAACCGCTCCGAAATTTTCAAAAGTTTTGGGTCTCGACCGTTGCAAAAATAGCGCCAAATAGTGTTTACATTGTCCTTATGGGCACTTTCCAATCTAAACTTGTTTCATTTATCTATGTTTGTCAGTTTATTAATAATTTTCGTACTTTTATGCTTTAGCGTAAAAGTGCTTTACTTTTATGCCTAAGCGTTAAAATGACTTTTTATATTGTCAATCACGTCGCATTATAGTTACATAGATAAATGCAACAAGTTTAGATTGGAAAGCCCGTAAAAATTTTGGGTCGCGAAATTATTTTGGGTCGCGACCGTTATACGCGATCTGGCGCTGCTATAGCGGTCGCTAAGAACAACGGCGAACAAAAACAGAAATAATTTTCTCTTGTCAAAGTCAGAATCTTCAAAAATCATAATAATCTTTCAAAATCTAAACCGCTCTCATTAAAGAAATTCCGAAAAGTGTTTATAGCGTCCATTTACAAAGTAATAATTGCTATCTTGTGAGTTTAATTCAAGTTTTATTTACTCCAACCGATGATAATTGTGAAAAAGTGGCATTAAAAACTTAAAAGCTGTGCCGTGAACTGTGAACTGCAAAACCATCGTGGATCGTGGCATAACGTCGGTTTCCAATGTTTCATAGGTATTTCATACATGCGTCCTTATATAAAATAAAGTTTCTTGTATGCAACATACTGTCTTTTATTTATAAAATTAAACGAAAATAATAATAAATTTGAATAAACAATATTTGGCGATATAATTCCGGAAAAATCCGAACCGTTCCGAAATTTTCAAAAGTTTTGGGTCGCGACCGTTGCAAAAATAGCGCCAAATAGTGTTTACATTGTCCTTATGGGCACTTTCCAATCTAAACTTGTTTCATTTATCTATGTTTGTCAGTTTATTAATAATTTTCGTACTTTTATGCTTTAGCGTAAAAGTGCTTTACTTTTATGCCTAAGCGTTAAAATGACTTTTTATATTGTCAATCACGTCGCATTATAGTTACATAGATAAATGCAACAAGTTTAGATTGGAAAGCCCGTAAAAATTTTGGGTCGCGAGTATTTTGGGTCGCGACCGTTATACGCGATCTGGCGCTGCTATAGCGGTCGCTAAGAACAACGGCGAACAAAAACAGAAATAATTTTCTCTTGTCAAAGTCAGAATCTTCAAAAATCATAATAATCTTTCAAAATCTAAACCGCTCTCATTAAAGAAATTCCGAAAAGTGTTTATAGCGTCCATTTACAAAGTAATAATTGCTATCTTGTGAGTTTAATTCAAGTTTTATTTACTCCAACCGATGATAATTGTGAAAAAGTGGCATTAAAAACTTAAAAAGCTGTGCCGTGAACTGTGAACTGCAAAAACCATCGTGGATCGTGGCATAACGTCGGTTTCCAATGTTTCATAGGAATTTCATACATGCGTCCTTATATAAAATAAAGTTTCTTGTATGCAACACACTGTCTTTTATTTATAAAATTAAATGAAAATAATTTTGAATAAACAATATTTGGCGATATAATTCCGGAAAAGCCGAACCGCTCCGAAATTTTCAAAAGTTTTGGGTCGCGACCGTTGCAAAAATAGCGCCAAATAGTGTTTACATTGTCCTTATGGGCACTTTCCAATCTAAACTTGTTTCATTTATATATGTATATTTATTAATGATACAAGTTCCATACGAACATCATAATCAAACGCGTGTAACGTTTGCAGCCCCAATTTGCAGCCAGGAACCATCGCATTTCATCGCATTTTTTTTCCATCTCCTGGGTTGCACACGGTGCCTCGTTGCATCGTTTGCTTCCTGGTTTTTTGTGTTTTGGGATCGGTTTCTTCGCTTCCTGATTCCTTACCGTACTGATGAAGCCTGAAGGCAGTTACATCAGTGTGCACTAGTGTAGGTGTGGTTGTGTGAGTGCGTGAGTGTGCGTGTCTGCACTGGTGTGCACTGGTGTATACGGTTACGAGTTGTTGAGGGCTGAGCCGTTTAATCTTTTTTCTTCTTTTTTATACATTTCCCTCACTATTTCTTTCTTTTTCAGATAGAGAATATAACTACTTAATATTACTACATCTTCTTCGGTTTTCTCTTACCAACAAAAGATATGAAAAAAAAAAAGAAATTACACTAGGAATGTAGCTGAGTGTAATTGATATTTTCCTTTATTAGTTGGAAAAAAATAGTAAACGTAGGTATAACTTTGCGATTTCTGCGAATTTGACTTTTCAAGTGAAGAAAGATATGTCAAACTATATTTCAATACCGTTTCATATAGAGTTATTCCGTGGTTAAAAAGAATTTTTATAAATGTAAATTATAAACAAAAATCGTCTAAATTCGTCCTAATCGTAAAAATATGTAATTTCTATCCCTCTAGGTGGGGGGGATAGAAATTACATATTACAAACCCCAAATTACATATTACCCCCTTACTTCAGCATTTAATTAAAAACGATCTAAACGAAGATAGAAGGGTATTTAAACTTGTCTTTTGTGACATATTTAACCTAACATGTCTTATTTTTAGACTTTTTATGGGTTAAATATGAGACACATTTTTATGCACACTGACTTTTTTAGTGGTACTTTTGGTCTCGCTTTTGGTATACTTTTATTTTTGCAATAGTTTCGTTACGACAAAATGCATTTTATAGAAGAAGTACTTTTGTATTTAAATCGTTGTAACTAAGAAAAAAACTAAAAATTTTGAAAATGTCTTTGGCCAATTATACTATGAAATAATTAGATAGGTATGTTACGATTCCTTTGAATATCCTTATTTTTCACTTATATGGAAGTGAATAAAAATATTTTATTGAATCATTTAAATAAAATAAATCTTTTAATATTATAACCAAGACTTTAAAAAAAGTCACATTAGACCATATCTGAAAATATCACTTTACCTTTACATGATTCTGAAGTTATTTTATTAAAGTTATTCAGTATATTTCATTAAAAAATAATTAACGTACCAGAAACTAAATAAACAGGAAAGTAAAAAATTGCTGCGGCGGCGATCAACCCTTTTGTTTTACCCTAAAACTTTTGTCGCAGGGTTTTTGCGTTATATTTTGGTAAAAGGGATACGAATATATTCTGTGGTGGCACAAAAACTTTAGTGAGGTATTTGAGAGGGTTAGGTGCTTATTCCTATAGTCAAGTTGTACGGAAGTGGAACATTTAAAAGGGTTTGGATAATAATTAATTATTAAATTTCGTAGGTTTATTTCAACGGGCGTGTAATTATACACGTTGAGTAAGAGAAAATACCATATATGGTAGAAACATACTTTACGTGAGAATTTTTGAAGGTACATCTTTTTATTTTAATATACTTAATTCCAATTATTTTTTTGCCTGTTATACACGTTCTTAATCATTATATTTAATAATAAAAAAACTTCACTACACCATTCATAATTCAACACTCAAGATCAAGAAAAAATACGATTTAAAAGTATATTTCTAACAAATTTTAAATGGATTAGTTTAAGATGTATATACAGGGTGGTCCGAACTGTATTCCGAAAACTTCAGGAAACTTCTACAGGGTGTAGAAGTTTCATTTTATTTCGATTTTTTCCAAACAATTTCTGAAGTAACGTCAATATTTAGATGAAAATTGGTGTCTGGGAGTTTTTTGACATGAGAAATTTGATTTTGATGTCAATATGACTCCTATTTGTAGGGAGCTCCACCTACATGTGTTTTAACTGTTTTTAAAAGTAATAACCCCCCTACTGGGAGAAAAAATACACATTTCCGTGATTTTTACGGCAAAAATATCTCTTGGTAAAAATGGCTACGAGCAACCGTTCTCAAAATATTTAGAATGGAAAAAGTCAATACATGTCATTATTGACAAAAAATAAACAATGCCGAATATAGATAGTTATCTGACTAAAATGATAAATTTGGGAATTTATTTTTTTTAAATTAATCATAAATTTTTCTTTGAAAAAATTATGATAAAAAGTTTCTGTTGAACTTTTTGCCACAAAAACATTTTAAATTTATGGCCATCGCATGTTTAATTTCAGTCAATGACAACAGATATTGATAATTTCGATTCTAAATATCTGGAGAACCATTACTCGTAGCGATTTTTACCAAGAGATCTTATTTACGTAAAAAACCTCGTGAATGTTTATTTTTTCACTCAGTAGTTTTATACAGGTACGGACGAAAAGTTATTACTCTTCAAACCAGTTAAAAATATATAGGTGGCGCCCTCTACAAGTAGGAGTCATATTGAGATCACAATCCAAATTTCTCATGTCAAAAAACTCCCACACATCAATTTTCATCCAAATATTGACGTTACTTCAGAAATTACTTGGAAAAAATCGAAATAAAATGAAACTTCTACACCCTGTATCTCCGAAACTAAACATTTTGGGACATACATTTATACGAACTTTTTTATTTATTTTTATTTGCAGAATATGCTGCCGAAGTTTCCGGAATACAGTTCGGACCACCCTGTATATCCAAAAATATATATCTGTATTTCTGAGGTTATAGAGAGAGATATTTCGAGTTTGTGATGCATAAATTCCGGAAGTGCTTCACTGGCTCAAAATGAGACTACAGTTTTTTTCTTTAAGCTACAGTATTTTGTACTAATCTCTTATTCCGACTATACGTTGCTTATGTTATATGAATTTATATAGCTTTTAAATTTAAAAAATTGTGGGTATCCATATATTTTGAAAATTTACTGTTGACTTCCAGTATTTTTGGAAGTGCCGCTATACTGATAATTAATTTAGCCGTGAGATCTCATTGTGAGACAATTCAAATTAGATTTTGTTTCTAATATTTATCGAGGGGTAAACCGCAGAGGGAAAAGTGTACACCGTAATTCCTTTTACTCAAATAATTCCTCAGAATTCCTCGTAATTCCTTCGGAATTCCTTGGAATTCCTGGTCTTCAAGGTCAAGGTCAATCATTCAAGGTCTTCCTTGGAATTCCTTGGTACGAACTCGGTAACTCTTTCAGTCTGAACCAGCGTTGCCACCTCGGTTTCGCAGTTCCGCTATGAATTTTCTGGTGATTTTTATAAATGTCTAATGTCTCTATAAGTACTAGATCTAACAATAAAAAGTACTATTACAAGATTTACGTTTTTTTTAGTTAAATTTTAGGATTAATAAGGGATCATGAGGTAAAAATACTGGAAATATGTCGGCACTTACTTATTAAAATTAATTTTTCTCGGGATTTTTTGAAAATGATAGGTACCTAGTTATACTCGTATCTATAGGAAACGAAATTAATAAAACTTCAGTTGCACGTCATAATACGATCACCAGTAAATTCCATAAGATTACGCATGGTATCATTGATGAAGTGCACCTAAAGTTGTATTAATTTCCCTATAGTATATACCTAGGTATTATTCCGAGGAAATGAAAAAATCAACTTTACACTTTCTGAGTACTGAATGAAAAAATCTTATGAGGGTTTCTTTAAAATGGCGAAATCAGGGAACGTTATAAGTAGATCTCTCAGGGGTGGTTCGGCCGTACTATTGGAATATATTTTAGATATATAATCGAGGGTACAATATTAAATTAGAAGAATATCTAACCTGTAGATATTTGATATTGGGAAATTTTGGAAGCGAAAACGAAAAACGGATAGTAAAAAATCGCCTGCAAAACGTTTTTCTTTAAATTTAGTACTACCTATTATAGTATTCATGGTTTACTAATGTTCGTTAATTTTTTATAAAGTTGCTTGTAATTCCTCTTAATTCCTGTAGAATTCCTCTAAATTTCTAAGGAATTCCTTGGAATTCTTACGGAAATAATTGGAATTCCTAGTAATTCCTATGGAATTCCTTGGAATTCCTCGTAATTCCTTGGAATTCCTGTAGAATTCCTTCATAGTGTACACCATAATTCCTCTGCGGTTTACCCCTCGATATTTATTGAATATTTCCTTTATCGAGAACCGGATATATGCATATGAAACAATAATTTATTTCTTTTCATGTTGTTTAATTGCTACATACATCTTCCCTAAAACATACTCATCTTATTTTCTTTTTCTTTACAGGTCGGGAAGTCTTGGCTCATCGCCGAGGCCATTCTTAAAGCCCCAAAACAATCCATCCGATGAACACATGAACAGCGACGTAGAGAGCTTGGAAGATGCCAGGAAGCTGGTGCGAGATTTGAGGGCGAAAACACGGCAACAGGCCCAACAGATCATGGCCTGGAGGAGGGCCTACAAAATGCAGGTTGGTACTTCACGTTTTACGAACTAAATGATAAAGTAATGATAAAAAATTAGTGGGTTATTTACGTTGTATTATGATCGAAAGTACAAGGCGTCAATCTTATCGATCGCTATTTTCCAAACTTAAACTACTGTAAGCTGCTGACTGCAACTATTTAATTGAAGCGGATATAGGCCAAGCTACTACTTTTAATGCGATGGCTGAAATTATTAGTAGTGATGAGCGAGACTGATCTTGTACAAGAAGCAAGACTAGCGTTAGATCGGCGAGACTAAAACCAATACCGACCTGTGCAGACTAAGAAAAAATTCAACTACACGTTCATGTTTTCTTTAATTTTCTCTAAAACGGTATGGTTGAAAAGTATAAACGGGATTAACCATTTTAGAACAAGCAAAAATTTTTTATGAGGAATGCATTTTTCTCAAAATATCAATAATAAAAAAGTGTTTTCTCTTATAAAGACAATTCGGGGACATACTGTATAATTTTCAACAATTTTTGGAAAAAAATCATGCGCGTTTTTCTGGTGGCGAACTATACCACTAGCTAAAATAATTGTACTTATTTAAGAGACACACTGTACAGGGTGACTCCTCTCATACGACGTGAAGGCTCCAAGGAGAACAACAGTTTCTATTGAAATGAAGTTTTGTGAGCATATGTAGGTTAATTTAAAGCAATTTTTAAAAATATAGTGAGTTCTACGGGTGTTCCCAAAAAAGTTACATATCAAAGTTGTGTTTTTTTTTGTAATGGAACACCATATATAAATTGATTTTAGGGTTCTAGGAGAAAAATAAAGGTGAGTTTTATTAGAGAAGCATATGACTAACATGTAAGTTTTTTAATATATTTAACATTTTCTGAAAATAAAGAACAATTTCAAAATTTCAATAGAAGCTACCTAAATTGGAATTTACCCGGTATAGCCTAATATGCAGTTAAAATAACTATTGTACATTAAATCAAATTACAACTTGACCCAGAAAGTTATACAGGGTGGGACAAAATTAATATTGAATATAACATTGGTCACCTTTAAAAGCAAGTTACTCTTTTATTTTAAATGGAACATCCAGTATATTATTTCAATTATCAATGAGGAATTCATGTCTCTAACCATGTTAGCATCATCAGCAGATGATTATAAACTACTTTTAAACTTTTGAGTTTATAATCATCTGCTGATGATGCTAACATGGTTAGCGAAACGCGCGTCCAGTGTAAAAGTAAAAGTGTTTTGGTGTATTGTGGTGATCTAGTGTTTTATTTTGCTGTGTAACACCAAAGGTTCCAACCCTCAACTGTAATCATGTCTCTTCAAAATACTATGAAGGTTGCCTTCCCTACCCGTCAAACAAATATTTCCTAGATATTGTCATTTTTATGTTTGGTAAAATCTAGGTGGCTGTGATATGTGTGACGTTACTTCAACTTAGCTGTCTAATTAGTTCAACGATAACAACCAGTTATCATTTTGTGTCAGTAAAATACAAAAAAAAAATTGTCAGAAATTGGCGTAAAATGGAAACTTATCCTATATCAGAAAGAATTGATGTGATTCTTTTAGTTTCTATTTTAATTAATAGAATACCTTAATGCTCCTGATTTTATCTAGTTTGGGCTAATATATGTTAAAGACAATTTATGCAGTGAACAGTAAAGGAAGCATTTTGAGTTTTGATTTCATCTAGCTAATTTTTGTCGCATAATTATATGTTGATATCTAGTCTTAATTCTGTAATAATTAAAATATGTTTTAAACGTGTATCTTTTTATTACCATCGATTATTTTACTCTACATCCTTTAATTTTTGTTAAATTAACAAAAGGAATATCAGAGCCACCCCTAGTTTTTTTTTCAAATAATAAAGATCTACTATCTCGAAGTCATAAAAATTAAAATATCTAGGAAAATATTTGTCTGAGAGGTAGGCAACCTTAATAATATTTTGAAGATATATGAATTCCCTATTGAACACCGGAATAATATACTGGGCGTTCCATTTAAAGTAACGGAGTAACTTGCTTTTTAAGTGACCAATTTTCCATATTAATTTTGTCTCACCCTGTATAACTTTTCGGGTCAAATTTTAATTTGTTTTAACTTATGTTGTTTATTGTAATTAAATATCAGGCAATACAGGGTAAATTAAACTATAGGCACAAAATGTGAAATATGTCAAAATCCTTACATTTTAGGCATATGCTTATTTAATAAAACTCACCTTTATTTGTTTCCTACAATCCAAAAATCAATTAATCTATAGGACGTTCCATTACAAAAAACTTTTTTTATATAAATTATAATACGTTCTACGATATATAAATTACCGTTCTCCTTGGAGCCTCCGCGTCGTATGAGAGGCGCCACCCTGTATAGATAATAAATTAACTAACATAAAATGATATTATTAAGAAACTTTCATTGGATCGCCATTATTTCTTGAAATCTATATCGATTTACTGCAGATAATATGCCGATATAATTATTTCTACGAATCTATTTCTTTTCAGGAACTCTTTATAACGAGATTGCAACGAGAGAAATGCGACCAGCTGAAGGCCATCAGTTCCAAGCTCCTATTATTCGAATCCCGGCTTATAAGAAAACAGAAGGACATCGCCGCAATGTTAAATGCTAGAGAGAATATCATTTGTAAGCAGCAAAGGTAAGAGGTTAGATTAATACTCTACATAAACTAAACAAAGGTATTGCTAGTCTATTTCCTTCTATAGCCAACAAGAGCCAGTTGTACTAAAGTTGATATATTATTGACCCTTGACTTTTCCTGTCTTTACTATTTAGATGAGAACAGTGGCGGTTCCTCAATAAGTTCATATCTGTCGTGTAAAAGGAAAAACCCATCCCATCAATAACGTAAAATGTAAAAAAAATGCGTAAAGTCTCGTAACACAATTCTTCCACTATAAAAAGTTGTGAGATCTCATGTAAAACCAAGTCAGTTTATTTTATTGCGCCTCTCTTTAAGCATCTATTCAACAATTTTGTTATAAATTATTAGTATCAATATTAGACATCTTTATTTTCTTTAATAATTATAATGACTTGGCAACTGGACAGCACCATAATTATAAAAGAATAATCTACCATCTCGATTACTAAGTAAATTTAAACAGTGCCCTTAAAAATAACACGTGACCCACGTGTTGTGATGTAGGAAAGAGTGTACACATGAGATCTGGGACAGACGACACACGTGTGATAGCGTGAAATGGCATGGGGTGGCGTGTTGCCTAGTGTGTACGCAATACATGTAATTAAATCGAAAAGCATACGCACAGGTCTTCATGACGTGGGGTAGCATGGCGTGGCGTGTTGGCTAATGGGGTGCCGGCATAATTCATAAACTTTGAATTATCGTATAAAGTCAGATAATATCAAATAAGTTAATTCTAGTTTTCTAACGACTTGTGCTTCTGACTTTCGTTATACCCCAAATATCAACTTTAAAGGCAGGCGGCCACTGCAGCACTGCGAGCGAAACTAAACTAACCTAAGAATATATAAAGAAACGGCAACTAAACGAAAATAAGTTTCATCGACCACTGGGAACGATTTTTGTTTAGTAGTCAGCTAAGTAAGCTGCGTTGTCGTATTGTGTCTCTGCTATCATAGAATTAATCGCTGCGAAAAATTCGCTGGAACCTGTCACGAACTAAAACGAGCGAAACTAAACTACGATTTTAATCTTCGTTCATATATTTTCGTTTAGTTTCGCTCAAGTGGCTGCTGATGCATTTAAAAGTATGGGAGCTGATTTTTACAAATCTTATCTTCGCTTGGCTTAGTTTAGTTTTGCTCGCAGTGGCCGCCCGCGACCCGTTTTAAAAATGTTTAATTTATGATTTTACCATTGCTTATTCAAAATCATGTTTTGTCAATTTTACACATATTTTATTTTTTATCTCGAAAACTATAAGAGATAGGTATAGGTTTGTATAATAAAAAAAATTATGAGATTTGAGAGTAGTTTCCAAAAATGTAATAATATACTGGGTGTTCCGTTTAAAACAAAGATGCCTCTACCACTTTTCAAAGCTAGACAGTTAACTCTTGATCCATAAAGATATTTCGGAAATTTTCATTTTTTCCTTGCATTATAAGCTTAATGCTAACTAAAATTCAAAATCTGAAGTTTGTAACACATCTAGAAGTACCTTAAAATTTTGATGAAGGCGAGTGAGTCACTAGCGAAGTTAAAGAAGTTTGACTAGAAAAAATGCATAATCCTTGAATTATTGTTGGTTTGGAGACCGCTTCGATTAATTCTAGTTTTTCGCCGTTGTCCCGACTGGAAAGTCAGTTACCCGTAGCGGCTAGACAGCTAACTTTTAATCCATAAGGATATTTCAAGATTTTTCATTTTTTGCTCCCATTATAAGCGTAAAGCTACCTAAAATTCAAAATTTGAAGTTTGTGACACATCTAGAAGTACCTTAGAATTTTGATGATCTGCCAGTGAGTCAATGTCGAAACAAAAGAAATTTGACAAGTGATACTTCAAAAACTATGAGGCATAATTAATTACTAGATATTTTGATAACCTAGCCAGCTATAGGATGTCTTATGTGTAGTGAAAATTAATATTCTTGCTTTATCCACAACAAAATTACAGGGTGGTCAAAAGGGCCGCTAATACCTTCGAGAAAAGGATGGTTCGGCTGTGCTCGACTTGGCAGGGGTACTGCCGTGCCCCCTGATTATCTGATGCATACATGATCCGGCTGCAGGATTATTACGCTCATCATATTTTCAATCAAAACCTAATTTTACGCATATTTATGAATAGCGGAATACACTTTTAAGAGGGTGCGAATCAAAAAGTTGTCGCAAATAGGGATTGCCACGGTTCAAAATTTTGTTCTACTACTTTATACGGATCCGGCAACAATGCGTCGGTCATCTGTAGCCCCTATAATAAAAAAACTTAGGAATTTTGGATAAGTGCAAACCTAAAGTATGTGTTACGACGTATATCAGGGAAATATTTTAACTTCTACAGGGTGGCTCAAAAAAGTGTGAGTAGATCGGGATGATTTTTTTTAATGGAACGCCCTGTATATTATTGCGTTTTTGGCTTCCTTTCTGATTACTTCACATAATCCTAAGATATTATGAAATACATTTTGATAGTTTCAGAAATATTAATATATAAATAAAAAAAATATTTTTTCAGTCTTTTCTAAAAAATATATTAAAAATACAAGAATTGTCCTGAAATCGAAACTATACTAGATATTTATTATAGTTTAAATAAAAAATAATATATAAATAAAAAAAATATTTTTTCAGTCTTTTCTAAAAAATATATTAAAAATACAAGAATTGTCCTGAAATCGAAACTATACTAGATATTTATTATAGTTGGTCTGTACTTACTTTGCTGTAAATATCGTAATCTTAAACCAAACAGGGTGTTCATAATTCTATGCCAAACTTTCTAAAATATAAAATTGTTTTTCTTTGTTTCCTTATGGAATCCCTAAAAATTCTAAAATGCTTTAAATACCAAAAAATGTTCATTTTTTATTTCTCCGTCTAACAAAGAAATAATAACAGAAAATATGCTTTTTAATTTTTTCCATAAAATATACAGGGTGTCCCAGAAATAAGTGCAAGTATTTTAACTGGTAGTATAGGTCAACCCCAGAAACACGCCTATGAGGTTTTTTTCGCGAAAAAAAATTTTGAAAATTCAAAATTTTCTGGACTTTTTTAGTTTTTAGTTAAAAATCATAATTTCTTGATAATATGGCAACATAGGTATTAGATTAAATTTACAAGAGAGAAAATCCAGAAAAGATCCAGTGGTTCTCAAAATTTTAGGAAAAAATCATTTTTTTGGCAATTTTCAAAGTAAAATAACTCCGTTTTTTTTAAATAACTTTGTTATTTTGGACTTATTTGAAAAACGATAAAGAGAAAATATGTTTCTTTTATCGAGATCTACCACCCCTTAAAATACTTGCACTTATTTCTGGGACACCCTGTATATTTTAATCGCTATAAACAATTAAATAATATTTATAACTTTATTATTTTACTACCTGTCCTACATAGTCAATCATTAAGATTTCCTTTATTATAAATTACACGGTTTCGGTTTCAATGTGCCTTGGACAAAAATTCTAATTTTCAAAACGCATGAATTCACACAAGTATCTGTAACGGCTCTAAATTCCAGTTTAAAATGAAACTACAGGAAATAGTTGTATTTCTAGATTCTTGTTTAACAACTATAACATCTACATACGCCTACGTCTATTTTTTATGTTGTTTAATTGCTTTCTGGTTTAAGTTTTTATCACTGTGAGTGAAATATAGGTATTTATTTGTAATTTGTAGCATAGGCATTGCAAATAATGATTGTCTATAGTTGAAATATTTTAGACGAACGTTTTATCCTACAGGGTGGTCCGTACTGTATTCCGGAAACTTGGGCAGCATATTCTGGAGATAAAAATAATTAAAAAAGTTCGTATAAATGTATGTCCTAAAATGCTTAGTTTCGAGATACAGGAAGCAGAAGTTTCTTTTTTATTTCGATTTTTTCCAAATAATTTCTGAAGTAACGTCAATATTTGGATGAAAATAGGTGTCCGGGAGTTCTTTGACATGAGAAATTTGATTTTGATGTCAATATGACTGCCATTTGTAGGGGACGCCACCTACATGTGTTTTAACTGGTATGAAGAGTAATAACTTTTCGGTTGTTCCTGTATAAAACTACCAAGTGAAAAAATATACATTTCCGTGATTTTCTACGTAAAAAATGTCTCTTGGTAAAAATCGCTACGAGCAACCGTTCTCAAGATATTTAGAAGAATGGGAACAGTCAATACATATCATTATTAATTAATGTATTTAATACAAAAATATTTGCACTCTTATTTAAGACTCACCCTGTATATTTTTGAAGAAGTAAATCCGCCGAACAATCGTAGACATTACTCCTTCTATAGTTTTTAAATAACAAGGATTATATTATTTATCATGTCAAATACGATTTTATCAAATCTTATACGCGTCTGAGAAACAAAATCTTCTTTGCAAAATAAAATTACCCAACGCCAAATATGTACCCAACAACAACCAATAAGGAGAAATTTCAAGATCCAAAATAGCTGACCAAATTTGGCTATATCAGCGTATGATACACGGGTTGTTCAAGTTTACAGCCATGTGCAATAAAACTTATAGATGTAAGTAAAAATTTAATGAAGCGATTATGAAGCAGCACAGCTAATTTATTTTTAGTCGACTTACTTTCAATTGTTCTCTATATAATGTCGTTATTATTCAATATACATTGTGAGTTTTTAAAGAGTTACAATTATCGAAAGAGTTGCAAAATTAATTTAATTTTTTTTTTTTTGATATTTTTGCTGTCGTCGGACGAAGGGTGGCAGATATTACAATATACTATTAATTCCAAGTTATTTTCAGATAGAAATGATTGTACAGGGTGGCGCATCTCATACGACCCTGAGGCTCCAAGGCACTGTCTCCAACTTAGCGGTTTTCCCGCTAGATCTAGCGGTTTTTTTCAGTTTAGCGGAAACAAAATTAATTTAGCGGCTAGCGGTTTTTTAGCGGTTTAGATTTTTGAATGATAAATGTGCAAAACTGATACAAAAATTATTACATAAATTTTAAACAACGATCTTTTTGAAAATTTGCACCAATAGTCGTGTAATTATTATGTATGCTTAAAGTACCTAGGCCTAGAATCGCCTAGAATATTGGAAGTCTCGTTGAATCTGTCTCATCTAGAGTTGCCAGACGTACGTTACGGGAAAATCCAGAATTTCGGTATCTTGTCCGTTTTTCGTTCGATCATACGGTACCTTTTATTATGTTTTTTGTGGTTGTGTCAATAAATCAAATTTTGATTATAATTCGTTTTAGTTTCCACACATTATTTTCCCCGTGTTTGTTTCCTTTTATGATCATGCTTTTTTTGCCCTCCGGGTATTTAGCTATAACAATCTGGTAATCCTAGCCTCATCACGTGATAAGAGCTTAGCAAAAGTTCCAAAAATAGGCGACACGGCAAAATTTCAGTTTCAATATGACTCCTAGCGGATTCTAGCGGTTTTTAAATGCGGGTAGGCTAGTGTAGTCTAACCAAAGACATTATAAATATAGACCGAACATCTCATTCATAAATACTCGTTGGTAGTGTATCAAACATTCCAATGTGCCAAACAAGGACAGAAGAGATAGAGAAGTCTAAAATTTCCGACCCAGGCAACTAGGCTCATTTGGATTGTTCTAATGGCCAGTGGCGTATCGTTTTTTGGAACGAATTTAATCAGTGAAGTAAAAGTAAAGTAATTAGTAAAATGTTTACTCCATATTAATATACTACATTAACACTTTTTCGTCAGGTGAGTTTTGTTATAAGGTCTAATATAATAATATAATTAATATCCCACATATACTTATGTTGAAACGTTAGTAGGTAGTTTTCGAAAATCGCTCCAACGTCGATTTTCAATTTAAACTTTCAGTTAATTCTATATAAACTTTCAGTTACTTTTGAATATTTACAGGGTGACTCAGGCTTCCGAAACAGTTCTATATTAGGTTTGTGGTTGGTGACTTTTCTTTTAATTTTTTTTTTCAGAATATGGAGGCAATGGTAAAGCACATTTTAGACATTTTTGTAAACATAGGTGGCCGGAACATATTTTCAAACTAAAGTTGTAGATTTGCCATTAAATTTCCGTTCCAGAAATACCTAGGGTTGCCACCTGTCCTTTTTTGAAAAAGACAGTCCTTTTTTGGACTAACTTGTCCTTTTGACTTTTTTTGACTTAAAAAGTCATTTTTATTTACGTATTTTCCCTGAGAAAATTACCTACAGCAAACAGAAATATTATTTTCGTCCAAATTTAATTAGAGATGTTATAAAACTTATAAATATTTTTTTCTTGTTTAAAAGAGGCAACATTATTTAGAACTTCCCATTTAATCTCAAATGATAATTTAGGTTTTAGTTTTACCTTTTTTGATCTTAAAAAGAACTTTTTAAAATTAGTAATTAGTAACGATTTAGTTAGTTCGCAATCGATAGCTTCCTGTAAAGAACTGTGTAATAGATGTTTAATTTTGTATTATTAATAACTTCCTATACCCAAAATCAATATTTAATGAGAAAATTGTGTTTTTTTGAAAATATAAGACAAGATTTGACTTTCGGTCTTCTTCTTGTATTATGATGGCTCTGATACGCGGCAATTACCTTTTAGTCTCTCAATAGAAGGCATTTATCATTAAAAGTATCAAATCTGTGTGCTACAGTAGGGGATTTCTGTCGCATAATAATGAATATTACGTTTATATACAAATCCATTACTTTTAAAGGTAGCTTCATCAGACAATCAAATTTTAGTTAAATGTCCCAATCTTCATGAACTGTATTAAGCATATGTATTGCGGTTTGAATCACCCCGAGAATCACCCTGTATGTTGACAAAAATATTTTGAAAATGTGCGTTACAATGGCCCCCATCTTATGTAAAAAATTGAAATAAAAATTACAAACCAAAAACGTAATAGGTAAAAAGCTTTTTTGGAAGCCTGGGTCACTCTGTTATTTAGGTATGTATAAAACTAGTAGCCTAAGAATTGTTTACAGTTCGTCCCATTCTAAAAAAAAGGTAAACACATCGTACAATTAACTCTAGGAAGAGGTATTTGTACGGTGGTAAAAAATTGTTTAAACGAGGCCGAAGGGGCAGATATAATAATGCAATAAAATGTAAAAAACGGCGGGTAAACACCTTTGTTTATTTGTTGAGCAAAATTCCTTTAGAATATCGTATATAATGACCAAAATATGACGCAATTTTAAGAAAAAAATGTCACTTTCTGGCTTATAATAAAGTTTCAAATGCAACGCTTATATTCAAATTTGTTATGATCTACAACAGTTAAGTAGTAATTGAGACGAATTATAATTCAATTACCGGCTACTACGTTCTTGTTTTAATAGCTCAAAATTCAACAAATAAAATTAAAAATTATTTTAATTGTGAGAGGCTCCCTTATGAGACGCCTATGTACGGCGATTACGGCGCGGCGGAAACAATACCTACCTGTGAAAAGACAAATTCGGGTAATTTGAGCTTATTTTTCCACACATTTGACACTGTCGTACCATATTGAAAATTCGCAGATTCAAAAGTACGTTAAACAAAAGCAAAAACTACTGAAAAACACTGAAAAGTTCACTTCGAACTTGATTCCGACTTCAATCATACCGTAAGCTAAACGTAGTACGTTATAACGGACCAAGGGCCGTCGCGAGGGGTGGTGGGACGGACGGCTCATTTCATTCTGGAAGATTAGCAGCGACGTTGCCAATAGTTCTAGACGTTTCAGCACATTAAACAGTAAACATGTCCTTTAATAGTAACGGATATATCCTCTGATTAATAACATATTATTACGCATGCTTCTTTAAAAATAAACTATTAATTTAATTAAAAAATTGAGATTTATTGTTATCCGGTGAAGGTTTTAAAGTCACCTTTTCTGCAAATCAAACTAAGTAGATAGGCGCAAATTTGAGATGTGGCAATGTCGCCTTCTCTATCTCAGTTGGTTTTTACAGTACGTAGTCAACCTCCGATTGTTTGATCGGGTTAAAATGTAAAATGTGATATCTGTTCTTCCTAAATCTATGAGTCTAACTATAGGTAGAGTGTTGGTAAGTTGCTCCAAGAAAAACGGTAGTTTATATAGAAATGAAATTTTGGGAGCAAATATAGGTTAATTGAAAGCATTTTATAAAAATACATGGAGTTCTACAGGGTGTCCCCAAAAAAAGTTACGCATCAAAGTTGTGTTTTTTGTAATGGAACACCCTATACATATATTATTTTTTTTTGGATACTATGAAAAAATAAGGGTTAAGTTTTATTCAAGAGAGAAATTCATCTGAGAATGTTTTTTTTGTTTTAACTGACACAAAATGATACCTAGTTGTTGAAGTTGAACTAATTTGGCAGCTATGTTGAAGTATCGTCAGTCAGAGTTTATCAAATAATAAACATCTACTGACACTAAATCATAAAAAAGAAAATATCTAGGAAAATCTTTGTTTGAGGAGTAGACAACCTTAATAGTATATTGAAAAGACATGAGTTCCCTTGAATTCATCTGAATTTCCTTCAATTTCATTGAAATATCAGAATAATATATAATATACTGGATGCATGTTCCATTTAAAATAAAAGAGTAACTTGCTTTTAAAGGTCGCGAATGTTAAATATTAATTTTGTCTCACCCTGTATAACTTTATGGGTCAAGTTTTAATTTGATTTAAAGTTCAACAGTTATTTTAACTATATATTAGGCTATACCGGGTAAATTCCAATTTAAGTAGCTTTTATGGAAATTACAAAATTGTACCTCATTTTTAGAAAGCGTTAAAACATGTCAAAAACCTCACATTTTAAATATATACCTCTCTAATATAACTCACTTTTATTTTTCCCCTAGAATAAGAAATTATTTAATTATTTAAAAAACACACAACTTTGATTTGTAACTTTTTTGGGGACACTCTGTGGAAGTCTTTATATTTTTAAAAAATGGTCAGTATTAACCTACCTATTCTCACAAAATTTCATTTCAATACAAACTGTCGTTCTCTGCGTCGTATGAGAGACGCCACCCTGTATTGTAAAATTGTGGTAATGATGTTATTCCTAAACCAATTACATCCACCCCTACTATTTAGCATCGAAACAAAATCCAATATATTTTTTATATAGAGTTATACAGTGTGGTCCGAACTGTATTCCGCAAATTTCGGCAGCATATTCTTCTACATATAAAAATAAGTAAAAAAGTTCGTATAAATGTATGTCCTAAAAATGTTAAGTTTCGGAGACACAGGGTGTAGAAGTTTTATTTTTATTTCGATTTTTCCAAATAATTTCTGAAGTAACCTTAATATTTGGATGAAAACTGGTGTCTCTCTGTGGAATTCTTTGACATGAAAAATTCGATTTTGATGTCAATATGTCTCCTATTTGTAGAGGGCGCCACCTACATGTGTTTTAGCTCTTTTGAAGAGTAATAACTTTTCGTCCGTACCTGTATAAAACTACTGAGTGAAAAAATATACATTTCCGTGACTTTTTACGTAAAAAATATCTCTTGGTAAAAATCGCTACGAGCAACCGTTCTCAAGATATTTTGAATGGAAATAGTCAATGCATGTCATTATTGACAAAAAATAAACATACTGAGTAGATAGTTAGTTGACTGAAATAATAAATTTCAAATCAATCATAATTTTTTCTGCGAAATAATGATGATAAAAAAATTTGTGTTGAAATTTTGACACAAAAACATTTCAGATTTATGATTTCAGTCTAATTACTATTTAGTCAATATCAGTCAATATGTTTAATTTTTGTCAATGATGATAGGTATTGATAGTTTCGATTCCAAATATCTCGATAACTATATTACTTGAAGCGTTTTTTACGAAGAGACCTTTTTTACGTAAAAAACGTCGTAAATGTATATTTTTCTACTCAGTAGTTTTAAACTGGTACGGACGAAAAGTTATTACTCTCCAAACCAGTTAAAAATATGTAGGTGGCGCCCTCTACAAGTAGGAGTCATATTGACATCAAAATCAAATTTCTCATGTCAAAAAACTCCCAGACACCACTTTTCATCCAAATATTGACGTTACTTCATACATTATTTGGAAAAAATCGAGATAAAAATGAAATTTCTACACCCTGTATCTCCCAAACTAAACATTTTAGGACATACATTTATACGAACTTTTTTACTTATTTTTATGTGCAGAATATGCTGCCGAAGTTTCCGGAATACAATTCGGACCACCCTGTAAATTCTTACGCTTAAATTTAATTTTTGATAAATTTTTACTTTAATTAATAAAAGTTGTTTTCTTTTCAGATTAATAGAAACGCTGACCGGTAGACTCGTAGACAACGGCTTGGATCTACCCCAAAACGAGATAACCGACATTGAGTACTGCCTACCCGATCTGGAATCGCTCAACGATTCCGATAGTGCAGTGGTAATGGAGGACGTGGAATACGACAGCGGGTACCACATACCCAAGTTCAGGTCCATGAGCGCAGATGGCGTGACTGTGATGAGGTCCATATCCGATGCCGTCGATCCTAATTTAAAATATACAAGTAGGAGAAGCAATGGATTTTTAAGGAGGCCTGAAATATTAGAAACTGTATATAGGTATGTAAGTGCTACCACCGCAGGAGGATATCGTAAATAACGAATACATACAAATACGCGGGTTTAAATGGCGAGTAAACGAGAAAATTAGTATATAATTATTCTAAAAGTGTTAGAAAGTATAATTTGTGGGAATTCTAAACAAAAAAATAAAAAAGTAAATATTTTGATATTTTCAGAAGGTCTAACTTGCATTATAATTTATTATTCCAGTTAAAAAAAAATTAGATGCTATTTCGGCTATAACGAAATTTTTTAAAGGTACATAATTATAATTTTAGAAGATGTTCATAAAACATTTAATTACTAGTTGATTAAAAAAGTATACCATTAATATTGGAGAAATTATATTTCATCCTCTCATAGTATATGCAAAGGTATATGTCTATTTAGTTTTTTGATTATGTAACGCACTTTGTTTACTCACTTGTTTCGTCGAACTGCTTGAATCCATTTTTGCTATTGATCTAATCGGTGTAAGAAATTATGAAGCTATAAAATGTTGTTTCGGGAGAGTTGAATATCCGGGAAAGTTGAGTTATTAAATGTTATTACACCCAACAACGCCTTAATTACGTTCTCCTTTACGAATTAATAGTTTTTAGGCAATTTTATTAACATTTCTACAAGTTTACAGCTTAAGTTAAACTAAATAACCAAAAATTTCAATCAGGGAGGGCAGATTAATAACTCTTCTAATGAGAAACCTATCGTCGAACCTGCACCAGCGACATTCTCGACATTGTCGACGAGTGTCGATGTGTTGAGGTCGACAATAAAATTCGTGTCGACTCCCAACTCTGCTTTAGAGTTCGATCAAAAATCTATCTTAACATTAAATTATATGGCATGTTTCCCAAAAAAATCAAACAGCTGTCATTTCTACTGCAGATTTTTTCTCTGATTCGCCCCTAATTATATAGATATACTGAATTATAATAATAACTCCCATTACAGTGTGGAAGAAGATGGGGATAATGACAACCTAAAAGAAGAAAAAACTGAAGCCAACAAACGTCGAGAATCGTTTGCCATGAGAGGGAAATCCAACTGTAACATAGGCTCTAACGACGAACACTTAAACGACTCTATCAGGAAGGAATCTTTAGAAGAAAAAGCTTGCAGAGTGCCATCTTTAGGATCACACAGGTGACAAATTTTACTATATAATTATTCTTGTCATTCAGTGAGTCTTCTAAAATTATCCTTAAATTAATATTAGGCACCGTATTTCACAGATTATAAAATTGTAGATCAAAAATTATCTAATAAATAATACTGGGCCAAATAAAGCGATATAGAATTATATTGTCAAAATTGAATAGTTCTAAATATGTTTCTATTAAAACATAATTTCAAAATTTCAATTGAAATGCAATTGATTGTAAAATACTAGACAGAAAATTATCTAGTAAATAATCGCCGGCTAAATAAAATTTTACCGAATTATTTTGGAGTTAAAATTAGACAATTAAGAGAAGCTACAGATGCCGGACCCTGTATATCCATCCCTATTATGTCAGTTCAAAAGAAAAATTGAAAATGTTTTGTTTCTATGCATAATTTGTTTGAACATGAGACACACCTAATTGATATTTTTAGAAACACACATGGTGTTGAGCTTGCTAATATTTAAGGGGGACTTTTTTTGGACTTATTTTAAGAAAAAAACTTTACATGAATGTATGTTCTAAATTTCTTAACTTTTGAGATACAGGGTGTAATTTTTTTAATGTTTTTATATATCTGATGGTATTATGGGTATCTTTATGGAATTGGAGACACGTTTTGTATGCATCAAAATGCATTTGTTAACGTGCAAAAAATATTTGTTCAACAGAAGAAAAATTGAAAATGTTTTGTTTCTATGCATAATTTGTTTGAATATGAAACACACTTTATTGATATTCTTAGAAACATACACGGTGTTGAGCATGATAATATTTAAGGGGGATTTATTATTTTAACTTTTGAGATACAGGGTGGTATTTTTAATTTTTTTTATATCTGTTATTATAGGTATCTTTATAAAATTTGATACAAGTCTTGTATGCATCAAAATGCATTTGTCGATGTGCAAAAAATATTTGTGGTATCTCTTAATTCCAGCCGATGCAGAAACGATTTCCACACCAATATCTATCTACCCACCCATCATTGTCAAATGTAATTTGTTGTGCTATCTACACAATTAGATTATAGTACCTACGCTAGTGTCCCCTTAATATATTTTTGTAATTTAAAACTGGTTCGAATGAGGCAAAAGCCTAACGCTTTGACCTAACGTTTAAAAAATACAATTTGACATTGACAAAATTATAGGATGACAACTTAAGGTACGTTGGCATTTGCCTGGTTTTGCATTGTTACCTGTTCAGTTTTAATTTAAAAATAGATGCAGTTTTTCTTAAATTACTTAAAATCGGCTTGTCCAAAATTGTTTAAATTTGGTATGAGTATTCAACACTCACAACTTTAAAAAAACCTATTTACGATTTAGCTGTAAAATTAATAGAGCAGCTAATATTTGGACAGTTCAAAATTTGCATGGGATATGTTTCTAACAACGACGCGCCACTCGGTATATTATTGACATACAAGAAATGTGAATATTAAATAGAACAAAATATTTTTTGGGGGAAGGCATATACTACGAGTATTTTCTAATCTAATTCTAGACACTTATTGTATTGCATTTAACTATTTTCCTTGTTCCAGATCACATGATCATGACGATCACAGTCCCGATGAAGACGACGAAGACCGCGATCGAGACCACCAAAAAACCAACACCAATCAAGTGAAAACGTACAACCGAGTCATGTCCAACCACCGATCAGTTACAAAACCGAAAGACGTAAAGTACAAGCGAATCAACAAGGCCAAATCGAAAAGCTTGGAGGAATTGAGGGGCAGATTAAAAAACTGGGTAGAACAAGGCAGCAAACTACCAGGAATAACATTAGAACACAGCCAAAGTTATGCTTAAGGATGATTTCCGATTGTAACTATTGTTCTTAGTAGATTAGGTAGTTTTTGAAAACGTTTGTCAATATATTGTCAAATTATTTGAGAGCCAGATGATGTTAGAGTTCTGGTAAATGCTGTAAATATGTACCCCAAGTATAATTCTCAATTATATTATAAAAATAGACAGTGAGACTACAAAGAGTATATTTCCTAAAACACTGACTATTCAACAGAGCTGATTTAGAAGTTTATTTAACTGTTCAAACCAAAGGTTCTAACCCTCAGTAAATCAACACACACAAAAACAGTAACAAAATTTCTTTCATATTATTACATGTTATGGGGTGTACAGGGTGAGTCAACGAAAAAGTCCATTATCTAATTTGTTTCGAGATTTACAAAAAAAAATGTTAAATATAAAAGTTATAGGGAAGATTAAGATACACATTTTAAAATTATTATAGGTTATACAGGGTGCTTCAAAAAAGTGTGGCAAAACTTTTTTATATACAGGGTTGTTCACCACATACGACACGGAGTATTGTAGCTAAACGATTAGATTTTTACAAATTGTAAGTTTTGGGTTCGTTGAAGGACTATTAGAGCTACAATTTAAAAATATTTTTACAAGATACAGAGGGTCCCAAATAAATAAAAAATATCAAAGTTGTATTTTTTTTTAAATAGAACACCCTGTATATTATTACATTTTTAGTTTCTACGATTAAAATAAAGGTAAATTACCGTCTTTAAAATATTTTCAATTTTTTAAAATTGCAGTTAACATTTTAAGGCTTCATTTCTCCGAGGGTTTCAAAGTTTTCAATGCTAAATATTTACTGAAGTTTATTTTTTGATCAGTTATTGTGTTGCAATAATAAACATTATACTACCTTATACAGAGTATCTAAAAATTTATTTTAAATAATTACTAGCTTTAAACGGCAATAACTTGTTTAATTTTAATGGAACGACCTATATGTTTTATGATAATCAGATGCACAATTAAATTGTCTATCAAATTGTATTATACCATTTTTACCTATCTCTTCAAGTTTCCGTAGAAAATGCATTTTCTTGTAATTTAGAACTCATTTATCAATATACCCATGGAATACTGACATTTTAGATTATTTTCAAAGATGTACCAAATTTTTAAAGAGTACAGACACTAATATTGTCGATATAGTTCCATTATTTCATTAAAAAATAATTAAAAAAAACTGTTTAAATACCGTATGATCGAAAAAAAAACGGCGTTCAGTTGGCTTGGAAATGACGATCGATGACATTTCCCATATATTTTTACATATAAAATGACAGCGATGTTTATTTCATAGCCATCGTTGACGCCGTTTTTATTCGATCATATGGTATTTGTTAAATAGGACCAATTAATATGATTCCAGTATTCAAACTGCATTAATTGACTGTTTGCGTTGATTAATAATAATTGCTCGAAACACCAAAAAATTAACTTGGTATGTGTATTAGACAGTGTGGTAAAAAGTAACACCTTAAAAATGATATTTCATTTTTTGACAAATGTTTATTTATTACAACAGAGACGTTCATTTACATAACTTATTATTATATTGATTTCTGATTCAAATCCACATTGATTAAGAATAATTTATTAACTAACACAATTAAGTATGTAATTAATTAGTATTTGGGCGGAAATAATGGTGGTATGTTTAATTAATGATATACTCTTTTATAAAGATTTAAATAGTTTTCTTTTTGCATACAAATGGGCTAGTACGTACTAGCCTGTACATTTTGTACATTTTTTGCTTTAAAAACAATCTAAAATGTCAATATTCCATGGGTATATTAATAAATGAGCTATAAATTATAAGTAAATGCATTTTCTACGAAAACTTGAAGGGATAGATAAAAAGTGGCATAATACAATTCGATAGACAATTAAATTGTGCATCTTATTCTCCTAAAATATACAGGGCATTCCATTTAAATTAAACAAGTTATTGCCGTTTAAAGCTAGACATTATTTAAAATAAATTTGTAGACACTCTGTATGAGGTAGTATTATTTTTATTATTGCAACACAATAACTGATCAATAAATAAACTTCAGTAAATATTTATCATTAAAAACTTTGATACCCTCGGAGAAATGAAGTCTTAAAATTTTTACTGCAATTTTACAAAATTGAAAATATTTCAAAAACGGTAAGGTTTAAGTGTAATAAACCTTAATCAAATTTACCTTTATTTTAATCGTAAAAACTAAAAATGTAATAATATACAGGGTGTTCCATTTAAAAAAATACAACTTTGATATTTTTTACTTATTTGGGACACTCTGTATCTTGTAAAATTATTTTTAAATTGTACCCCTAATAGTCCCAAAATATTGTAAAAAGGTATCTTGTAAAAAGGTATCTTGTAAAAATAATTTTTAATTGTAGCTCTAATAGTCCTTCAACGAACCCAAAACTTAAAATTTGTAAAAATCCAATCGTTTAGCTACAATACTCCGTATCGTATATGGTGAACAACCCTGTATAATGTTAAATACCTAAAGTGAATAGTTTTTGTACTATTTAAATTTGTTAAATTGTACAAATGTTAAATTGCAGTATGTTAAAAAATTGTCAGTGGTTAGGTTCAAAATTTAGGAGGAGAGTTTTATAATATAGTTTATATATGAAAAAAAGATATAGATAAAATAGAAGATATCAAAAAATTTCATGCAGGCCTGTTTTAATCGTTTGAGGTAAAACAAAGTATTTACAAGAACTCTAACACATCTTTCTTTAAACAATTGAAAAATGTGACATTAATGTAACAGATATTGTAAATAATATAATTATTGCTTTTCTCGCCTGCATTCAATGGCAAACAATTAACCACTTGCCTAAAGATTGTTTTCTGGTGTAATCTCCATTGAGAAACATAACACACCACCTACTGTAACAGAGCCAAAGGCTTTTTTCACTCAAAGATGTATAAAAATTTGTAATTTATAAGAAATTTTAAATATGTACGTATTATATTTTAATGGTTTTTGAGACCTGGTAAATACCTACCAAATCAAAAAAGGAGAAAAATATTAAACAATATTGTAGAGACAATCATAATGTTTAAAAAGGTTGTGATGGTACATTGTATATAATCAAAGAATAAGCATTAATTCTAAATTAAGATAAACGTGCTGAGAAGTTAAAAAACGAGCACTTAGATTAATATAATTAGTGTTTACATTATTGTATATCTAGATATTCATAAAACACTACTAATTTTTTTGTGTACCTAAATTAAACTCACATTAGGTTTGTTCCAACTCCAAGTTTTAGAACGGTTCTGGAACCAACAAACCTATTTTTCATTTCACAGCAGAACTGCAAGCTCACAGAAAACTTAAGTCTTTTTTGATTTAAATCATTTTGATGACTTACGTCATTTGATTTTAAGTCATTTTTTGAAAGCTTAAGCCTTAGAATTTAAGTCTTTTTCAAAATGATTTGTGATTTAAATTTTTATTACAAAATAGAAAAAGATTTAAGTCTTTATATAAAAGGCTTAAGTCAGATGTTTATATTTTTTTTATACATTTTTGACAGCAGCATTCCTTTTTAAACTGTTAGGCGGCAGCCAAGCAGCAGAATAAAAAAAACAATGCTCAATACCACTACCAAATAAAGCGTTAGTTTTTCGGAACCGGCCTTGATTATTTGTCGTGTTACGCGTGCGTAGTGAGTCTGTTGTCTTTCAAGTGAATCCCCGGCTCCGTTATGTAGCCCGAAAGACGAACGAAAGAAATTTATCTCGAATATATTGAAGAGTACTTTAAAATCCTGTAGCCCTTAGCTTATGCTATCGATATATTATATAGTGATCAAAACACATGACCCCTTTTTAGATATACAGTGTGTCAATTTTAAAACTTCCCACCCTTAATATCTTTCTTGCAGTTAAAAATATGAAAAATTGGAAAGACAAGTCAATTTTATTTGGGGACATCTACCCCTCCTAAAGGGCTGAAAGAAAAAGGCCAAAAATATTCATTTTAAGTGTCCCCCTTACAAATAAAATTGACATGTCTTTCCAATTTTTCATATTTTTAACTGCAAGAAAGATATTAAGGGTGGGAAGTTTTAAAATTGACACACTGTATATTCGATGACATTTAAACTTTGTACTGGTTTCTTTGTACTACAAATTTTGTAGTACAAAATCGGTTAAATTTTATAAAAAAACATAATTTTGTGTTTGTAGATGTTCTGAAAATTAACCGTTTTATTTTGTGTGGTTTTAGTCTCATCTGTACAGGGTGAGTCAACAATAGAGTAACCATTATCTCATTTGTTTCAAGGTTTACAAAAAAATGTTTAATATAAAAGTTATAGGGATGGTTAAGATACACATTTTAAAATTATTATAGAGTATACAAGATGCTTCAAAAAAGTGTGGCGGCTATAACATATGTTTTTTTAAATGCAACACCCTATTTTTTATTTTATTTTTAGATTCTGCGTAAAATTCCATAACTTTTTATATATAATGTTATATACCTACAATTAATAGTTTTTATAACATTTCAATTTGTTTAAACAAATGATAAATTGCAGCGTGGTGCCATTGTTTCTGAAGATGGAGTACCAAAATTTGGTAGGACAGTTTTATAAAGATGAAAAAAAAAGATATATGTAAAGATATTTTAGTTAAATGATACAGGGGGTTCAAAATATATTTATGAATTTCAACTACTTAAAATTAAAAAATCTCAAATTTTTTAAATGGGACACCCTATATATTATCATTTTTTCTGATAGTTTGAACAAAAGTCTTCAACTTTTATTAAGTATGTCATATCCCTATTTTTAATAGTTTGCGATTTATTCCCTTTTTTTTCTATTTTTACCCATATTTTAAATACAATTACCCTATATAATCATAGTTGCCATGACAAAACAAAGCTACTTATTACTTACCTTTAACAAGTAGCTTCATAATTAGTTACAATTGCTGGTATTAGTTAAAATTAATTAACTTTACTCAAGTAAACTAAATCGCAGTAGTGAATTTCTTGGTGTATTTCTATATTATGAAAGATGACACTTGGGATTTTTCGTCGGCGCGAATAGCCACAGATTAGGGTAATACTAGATTACCTAATTGCTGAAGACTACTGATATATGAATTTTCTTCGACATACAGTAAAGTTTTTTCTCATAGTAATTCTGGTTTATAATTCATTTGGTAAAGCCAATATTACTACTGCCGCGAAACCGTCCCATTACACACTGAAGATGTTTTCTAGATAATATACATCTATCCTTATAGTAGTTAGCAAAGTACTGTATAATATATAGTACTGAACCAAAAAATGTGGTTTTCTAAGCTTGTCCATGTATATCAATCACATTGACTAATTCATTTCAAGAAAATCTGTAACTATTATCTCTACCATTTATACTTATTACAGCAAATTAAACTAAAATTCAAATTTTGTTTTTAACTTGCTTAACAGACATGAAATTGTGATAATTATTACTTTTTGTCATGGCAACTATGATGTTATAGCGCAATTGTATTAAAATATGGGTAAAAATAGAAAAAATTGGAATAAATCGCAAACTGATAAAAATAGGTATATGACATTCTTGATAAAAGTTGAAGAGTTTGGTAAAATCTATCAGAAAAAATGATAATATATAGGGAGTACCATTTAAAAACATTGAAATTCCTTAATTTTAAGTAGTTGAAATTCCTAAATATATTTTGAACACCCTGTAACATCTAACTAAAATATCTTTACATAGGTCTTTTCCTATATCTCTATAAAATTCTCCTACCAAATTTTAGTTGTCCAATTTCAGAATCAATGCCATCATTGACAATTTTTTAACCCACTGCAATCTAACATTTGTTTAAACAAATTTAAATATAACAAAAACTATTAATTTTAGGTATACAACATTATATATAAAAATGTTATGGAATTTTACGCAAAATCTAAAAATAAAATAAAAAATAAGGTGTTGCATTTAAAAAAACATATGTTATGTTCGCCACATTTTTTTTGACGCACCCTGTATACTGTATAATAATTTTAAAATGTGTATCTTAATCATCTCTATAACTTTTATATTTAATATTTTTTGTAAACCTCGAAACAAATGAGATAATGGACTTTACTCTATCGTTGACTCACCCTGTACCTACAATAAATTAATATTATGATACTTAGTAAGAAAATCGCCTAATTGGTAATACAAGAAAATTAATATTAACATTTATAAAAAAGTACTTAAATTGAATTCTGCTTGTCCTGACTTGTAGATAATTATATTGATGTAAGTCATTTTACTGACTTGACTTGCAGATCATCATAATTTAAGTCAAAAATATAGACTTATGTCATAAAAATGTCTTAAATAACGTCATATTGATTTAAGTCTTTACAAAAATGACTTGACTTGAAATAAAATGATTTAAGTCAAAGACTAAAGACTTAAATTATTTGAACTTTATGTTGAATTTGACTTAATTAAATCGCTTTGATTTTAGAAATGACTTAAGACTAAATATTTTTTAAACGTTGCAGCTCTGTTTCAGAAGATTGAAATTGGGAGTGACTTAGCAAATTAATGGTTGTGTTATACATCAATTAATAGTTCATTTGCTTAATTATAATATAACAAAAAAACAACGTGTAGATAATTTCTAAAAATTCACATAAAATAGGGCCTAAACCTTAACATTCCGTATATATTTTTTGGTAAGCTAAAACTTGATATAGTTCCTTCTAGATTAGATTTTATATTTAATATATACAAATAATGCTTCGTTGTGACATTTCGTCAATCTGATATATAAAAAAATATGTGTAATATAAGGCGTATAGGATTAAGCAAGTTTTCCTGTGGATATAACCAAAGCTGTATATGACGTCCGTGTGAATTAAACAAAAATGTAAATTGACAAATAAATGCAATATATAAAAAAAATTGACTTTTATTGATAAATTTTTAACCAAATACGGGGTCTCCTATGTTCGTGTGATCTATTGGGTCCCTCGTTTATGAATGAGAATACAGGGACACATAATACTTAATTGTTTCCATTTACCATGCCACCAAACAGTGCCGCGCCACATATTTTTCTTAATTTAGCTGCTTGAAGAGGCTTATTTATATTTTTGATAAACGTTTTGACTACGCCTATGGTGTATGCTGCTTGTTTAGGTGGTAGGATACTAATTAATTACAAAAAAAAGTATTAAAATATTAACAAAAGGTCAAAAAACTATATAGTATCGACGTATAGTACATATCAAGTACATATGTATATCAGAAAAATAATTAGGAAATTCCATAAGAAAACGCTAAAAAGGTGGAGTGGACGGTTTATTTACCTATGAATCGTAACTCCTGACTCTTTCTTATCGTTGTGGCTTTTACACTTCAAAGGCTGAACAAATCACCATTGTAATACAGAGTGGGCCACTGAAAACTTACAATGGCTATAATTTTTAAACCAAAAAAGATATCAAAAAAATAAAAAATACCGTTTCTATAATATCGAGGGGGAATACATAAGACGTATTTTTTGAACCACCCCGACCTACCCCTTAGGCGGCACCCCTACTCACTTGAAAATCTTAAATGGCCACACCCCACTTATGGCACCTTTTTGGAAAGCTCATGAAAAATGCTAAACGATGATCATAAAATTTTGAGGGTGAAATTGAAAAACTACCCCTTACACGAAAAACTAGGCGGACATTAATAAAAAAAGTGATTTCTTCAGCATAAGTTACAAATTGGGACCCAGCTAAATGAAGCAAATAAGGTATTTTTCAAACCACCCCGACCCACCCCTAGATACCACCCCCTCACTTCTAATCTCAAGATAGATACCCCACTTGTAACACTTCTTTGGAAAGCTAATTGAAATTGCTAAACGATGGTCATACAGACTTTAATTTAATTACTGGTAAGTAGTGATAAGGAATATAGGTGTGACTGTGGTGTGTTTCTCTCACATTTTGGAAAGTATCTCTCGGAATATTTCGACATGCTTCAGTTATACTCTGACCCAATTCTTGCAACGAACCTGGTTTTGTCTTGTAGACTATGGATTTAGTTTAACCCCACAAGAAAAAGTCTACAAGTGGGGTATCGCTATCTTGAGATTAGAAGTGAGGGGGTGGGTCGGGTTGGTTTGAAAAATACCTCATTTGCCTCATTTAGCTGGGTCCCAATTTGTAACTTATGCTGAAAAAATCACTTTTTTCATTAATGTCCACCTAATTTTTCGTGTAAGGGGTAGTTTTTCAATTTCACCCTAAAAACTTTATAATCATCGTTTAGCATTTTTCATGGGCTTTCCAAAAAGGCGCCACAAGTGGGTGCCATTTAAGATTTTCAATTAAATAGGGGTGCCGCCTAAGGGGTAGGTCGGGGTGGTTCAAACAATACGTCGTATGTATTCCCCCTCGATATTATAGAAACGGTATTTTTTATTTTTTTGATATCTTTTTTGGTTTAAAAATTATCGCCATTGTAAATTTTCACTGACCCACCCTGTATAATAAAGCCTATATAAAGTTCATTACACACAACTGACTATTAAAAATCGCTAAAATTGTCGTTGGTGACACATCCGTTCCTCCAAAAAAATGGCCCCTAACAACACCAAATTCTGGTTCAGCGTGCATATGGGCGTTACTTGTCCATGTATTCGTTTATATCCAATCAGTTTTATTTTTTTAATGTTTTTCCACGTAAATGAGATATACCGGGTGCGTCTCAAAAGTGGCTCACTCCTATAACTTTTTTATTTTTTCAGTTAAAAAAACGAGATTTGGTATGTTAGTATATGACATAAATTAGGATTGATTGACGTATTCAATTGTTTTCGGTCACTTCCTGTTTCACCGGAAATGACTACAACTTTTGATTTTTAAATGGCAGCCTCGGTATTTTTAAACGGTTTTATTTAGCTCGACCCGTACGGTATTTATTTATTTGTTTGTTTATTTGGGTCAAAATTAGAAATTGAAATTTAAGTACCTTCCTGTTGTCAGATTGATCTGAAATTTGGTACACACCTTTAGTTCCGATGACAATACAATATAGTAATATCAATATCATTGTAAATCTAAGATGGCCGCCGGTACAAAATGGCGGATTTCATATTTTTCCACAACCCCCTCAATATCGGTCAAGCCGTTTCGGGGATGGTAACAAAAAATTTAAAAAAACAACCCCTATTAAAAAATAGGGGGATGATGGTAGAACGGTGAAAATTTTGGGTCCTTTGTATTTTTTAATGCAAAATAAAAAAATTAAAAAAAACAACCCCAATTAAAAAATAGGGGGATGATGGTAGATCGGTGAAAATTTTGGGTCCTTTGTATTTTTTAATGCAAAATAAAAAAAATAAAAATATATTTTTTTCAAAATATTAAAAAATTGGAATGGGCTACCCTTATCACTTAAGGGTATAAAAAATAGATAACAAACTATTTTCAGACCTACTCAATATACATAATAAAATTTTATCAAAATCGGTTAAGCCGTTTCGGAGATGGTAACAAAAAACTTAAAAAAAAAACAACTCCTATTAAAAAATAGGGGATGATTGTAGAACGGTGAAAATTTAGGGTTGTTTGTATTTTTTAATGCCAAATAAAAAAAATTAAAATTTTTTTTTTTCAAAAAATAAAAAAAATGGGGGTGGGCTACCCTTAACACTTAAGGGTATAGAAAATAGATAACAAACTATTTTCAGACCTACTCAATATACATAATAAAATGTCATCAAAATCGGCCAAGCCGTTTCGGAGATGGTAACAAAAAAACATCCCCTATTAGAAAATAGGGGATGATTTAACGGTGAAAATTTAGAGTTGTTTGTATTTTTTAAGGCCAAATAAAAAAAATATTTTTTTTTCCAAAAATAAAAAAATGAGGGTGGGCTACCCTCTCGACTACCCTTATCACTTAAGGGTATAAGAATAGATAACAACCTATTCTTAGACGTACTGAATATACATATAAAATTTTATCAAAATCGGTTAAGCCGTTTCGGAGATGGTAACAAAAAACTTAAAAAAACAACCCCTATTAAAAAATAGGGGATGATGGTAGAACGGTGAAAATTTAAGGTTGTTTGTATTTTTTAATGCCAAATAAAAAAAATTAAAATATTTTTTTTTCAAAAAATAAAAAAAATGGGGGTGGTCTCCCCTTATCACTTAAGGGTATAAAAATTATATAACAACCTATTTTCAGACCTACTCAATATACATATAAAATTTCATCAAAATCGGCCAAGCCGTTTCGGATCTGACAACAAAAAAAAAAATAAAAAAACAACCCCTATTAAAAATAGGGGATGATAGCAGAACGGTGAAAATTTAGGGTTGTTTGTATTTCTTAATGCCAAATAAAAAAATAAAAACAATTTTTTCTTTTCAAAAACTAAAATAAAATGAGGGTGGGCTACCCTCTCGGCTACCCTTATCAGTTATGGGTATAAAAATAGATAACCTATTCTTAGACGTACTGAATATACATATAAAATTTTATCAAAATCGGTTAAGCCGTTTCGGAGATGGTAACAAAAAATTAAAAAAACAACCCCTATTAAAAAATAGGGGATGAAGGTAGAACGGTGAAAATTTAGTGTTGTTTGTATTTTTTAATGCCAAATAAAAAAAAATAAAAATATTTTTTTTTCACAAAATAAAAAATGGGGGTGGATTACCCTTATCACTTAAGGGTATAAAAAATATATAACTACTTATTCTCAGACCTACTGAATATACATATAAAATTTCATCAAAATCGGTCAAGCCCTTTCGGAGGAGTACGGTAACCAAAACTGTAACACGGGAATTATATAAAATCATATTATATGTAAACTGCGGAGTGCGGAGAACGGAAAGACTGATTATAGCAATAGATAAAATTTAAAACTATAATTTAAAACTATTCAAGAAAGTACACACAAAACAAGGCAACGCCGCGCGTCTATTCGTTCAATTCCGAGCAAAATAGCGAGGCCCCACGAAGTTGGGCCCCCGCTCGCCAAAGCGAGGCCCCATCGACAGGTCAGATTTTGATGCGAGACGAGACTTCTAGGGTATTAAGATATTCTTTGATCATACTCCAATATTTTGTCCGCATTCTTGAAACTCCTTTCATAGACACAGATCCAGTAGACACACTCTACGTAGAAACTATTGATTTTTGTAGTTGTGAAGTCAGAAGTACCAATCCGATCTTGATAATATCAATGACATCCGCGTATTGAAAAAATGTGCGCATTTTTTTCACTTTTTCTAAAATGTCGGTAAGGGAAAATTATAACACAAAAGACTGTTTTAGAATTTTCTTATTAGCACAACACTTTGATTAGCGCGTAAAAAAATATAAAAAAATCGAAAATACCGTAGCTATATGCTCATAAATATAAAATTTTACAACGTAAAAAATCCAAATTAAACATAATTCTAATCGCAAATTAAAAAAAAATGTATGTATGCAAAAACTCTTACCCAAACAGTTGTGTACACTTGCCATACAAATACAACATTCCTATAGTTAAAAGTTTACTACACATGATCAATCGATTTTCAAATCATAAACTTGCTTTAAAATTTCAGTTTTACCCTATTATAAAGATATCAGAATCATAAAAAGATATGTTGATTTTAAAAGGAAAATCTACTGATCACATTCTAATTTTCCCAGAGAGCAATTTTTTAAGACAATACCTACAAAAAAGTTACAAATATCACAGAACAGTTGCCAAACTTCTTAAAAAGTATCATTGAAATGTTTTTACAATAACTTTGATGTAAACAAATATACGTTTTAAGTTCCTTTAGTTTTTTTTTGTAGATATTGAAAATTTATGGAAATAATTAACAAATAATATTAAACAAAGATATTAGTATTTAAATATGACTACAGCTATTATTCTAAAAAATGTTATTGCTTAATAACATAATAATTAGGCTTTCTAAATATATTTAAAATGATTAAATAATATAAAGAAAAACAATATATATTTCCTTATATTAAAAATTAATAGAAGAAAATACAAAATATTGTTAAAGTTAAAGTAAAAGCGACAAAAAAAATAACGTAGTACTAAACAATTTAAGTAATTATTATATTTTCTGTTGGTACCAGTCATTTCTACCTTTTTCTTCACTAATAAAGCAAATGAGAACGAGACAGTTATTGTGAAAATTTTTAAAAAAATAAAGGTTTACGACTAATAAACTAATTACCCAATTATAAGTAAATAATTTAAGATAAAAAAAATAATAAATATAATGAAAAATGCTTTTTAAAAAAAGTAAATTCAAAAAAATATTTAAACTTCTAAATATATTGAAACTAAACTGTAATATTTCTATTACAATCCAATGCAGTTTTAATTTAAGTAAATTTATCTATCAGGTGTTCCTTTTTTACTTTGAAAATTGATATTTATAACAATAAAACTTGCAAAAGTAATAAAAACTGGCATTCTGTTCTTCTTCAAATATTTCAAACACGTTTTTTAATACAATTCTTATTGATTAAATACTTAAAACTAGAAATCAATGATTAAAATATGTTCTCTATAATGTATTTATAAATATTGTTTATAAATAAGTTATAATAAAATCATCTTAATAAAAAATGTTTAAAGTCTGTACAACCATTGGTGAACCTCACGTCATATATTGTCGCACTCTTTTTTTTCAGGTAAAAACGAGATGAAATAGATTGTAGGCGTCGCGCGTTGTTAAGGCATTTCTTAAATACTTGTACAGGGTGTCCCACTAAGAATAGCTCTCGGCTGTATCTCGGAAAGTATTAGTCGTACAGCTTGCGGAAAAAGCAAAGCATGAGAGCATGAGAAATTGCTGAAAATTATTTTCAAGTTTGTAGAGCGGCCGCTAGAGGGCGCAACTGCTATTCAAAATAAGAAAAGGGAGTTTTTACACAATTTTGCCTAGATAACGGATACTATAAATAATAGATTCGTAATCTTCAGTAATTTTTGCATATTTTTTGTTAGAACCATTTTCCCGTATCTGCTAAAATAAAGTGGTGGGGGAAGGTTAGATCTGTTTTTATTTAAATGTTTATAACTCTGGACTGGTTGATCGGAATCCAACAAGTGAGGGCTCGTTTAAAAGAGCGAGTCTTACTCTATATTATACCATATAAACAATAAAAATAATCTTTTGAACGTAGACGCTAGGGGGCGCTGTCTTACAATTTAACAAACATTACGCGTTTTTTCGAAAAAGTTAAATGCGATAGTATATGTAATTTTAGCTGATACTAAAGAGTAATAAAAGTTTAAAAATTCAGCAAAAACCGCATCTTGATATCTTTTTTCAAACCAAAGTTATTAGCAAAATTATAATAAACACGAAAAAATAAGTCCTTATTACCTTATCATTCTAACACGGTATCCCTAGCCCTCATGATTATGGCCATTCTAATAAAAAATAAGATAGAAAAGATTATTTCATTCAAAAAATCAACAATGTACCAGAATACCATAATACTAGGTGTATTAATATCTAATAATTAAGATATCAATGAAGAAACGACGCCTCAGTGAATTTATTTTATCATTGAATTTTAAAGAGATAGTTTAAACTCAAAATAGTATTATATCAACAATTTGATAGTCTCAGCAGCGATTTTTATCTTTTGATTGCCTTTCTAAAAATTCAAGAGAAAAAAACGCTGCTAAGACTATCAAAATGTTGATTTAGTAACTCTTCGACGTTTATACTATTACGTCAAAAGCATCTTTTTCCCAAAGCTTACCATGACTTCACTAAGGCGTCGTTTCTTATTCACTGTCATTGATATCTTAATTATTAGATATTAATACACCTTATATTATATATACCGGTATTATTGTATTCTGGTATATTGTCGATTTTAGAATAAACTAATCGTTTCTATCTTATTTTTTATTAGAATGGTCATAATCAAGAGGACTACTGTAACCGTGTAGTGTAAATGAATCGAAACATGCCTGTGATAAATTAAAAAACGGAAAAGCCCCTGGACCTGGAAACGTGCCGGTCGAAATACTTAAGCAATTAATAGACAAAAAACCAGAGTATATTTTGAAGGTTTATAATCGCCTAGCAAGAGACTTGCTCTTTCCTCCCGAGTGGAAGAAAGCCGCACTGGTACTGATTCCTAAAAACTCTAACTCAGAAGATGGATCAGCGGCATACCGACCGATATGTCTTTTAGATATAGAAGGAAAACTATATGAACACCTTATTCTTATTAGACTAAATGAAGAGCTCGATCGAATAGGAACTCTTTCAGCGCGCCAATATGGTTTTCGAAAAGGTAGACAAACAATACATGCGATCGAACATGTACTTCTTATTGCCAGACAAGCAACAGATTATGCACCAAATAATAGAAAAGTATGCGCAGTAATTACTCTAGATGTGCAAAATGCGTTCAACAGTGCTTCGTGGCAGATCATTCTGGACGAAATGCAAAAATGGGGTATAAGTTCGTCTCTGACTAACATGGTGGCATCTTATCTCTCTGAAAGGACAATTTTAATTAAAGACGATACTGCTAAAAGGCAGATTAAGGTAACCAGTGGAGTGCCACAGGGGTCAGTACTTGGCCCAACACTATGGAATATCCAGCACAACGACCTACTGGAAACGGCAATGCCCGAAGGAGTAACACTAATCGGCTTTGCCGATGACGTAGCGATGGTGGTAACGGCCAAAAACGAAAAGACACTCATGAGTGTTGCTAATGCAGGGCTACAAAGAGTGGCCAACTGGATCGAGCGCAAAGGTCTAAAACTAGCACTGAACAAAACTGAAGCGGTTTTATTAACCACCAAGAGGAAACTCTCTCATATATCATTTGAGCTTCTCGGTACAACAATTTCACCAAAGAATGCAATAAGATATCTTGGAGTTTGGCCTGATTCAAAGCTTACATTCGGCGAGCATATAAATCAAGTTATACGAAAGGCGGAACGAACTTTGACCGCACTGGGTAGGCTGATGCCTAATATAGGAGGGCCACTTGCTTCCAAACGTAGAATCCTAGCCTGTGTAGCACACTCTCAACTGTTATATGCCGCACCAGTGTGGCACTTCGCAATATCAAAGGGATATATAAGGCAAAAACTTAAAGCTATATACCGTAAACTGAACCTCAAGATCTGCAGTGCATATAGAACCGTCTCCGCTGAAGCATTAAATGTCATATCCGGGGTACCGCCTATTCACCTACTTGTAGAGGAGAGAAGAGAGAGATACAAAGGGACATCAAAACTGGAGGCAAGAAGCATACTGATGATTGAATGGCAAAAGGAGTGGGATCTAGATAGATATGGCAGATGGACACTTGATCTCATACCAGACATTAATATCTGGTTAGACAGAAGCTTTGGAGAGACGGACTATTTCCTAACTCAGGCATTGACAGGGCACGGATGCTTTAACAACTATTTGCATAGAAGGGAGAGATCCACCTCAAATTTGTGTATGTATTGCAAGGAAGTTGACAGTGTCGAACACACACTATTCCTCTGCAATGAATGGAAGCAGTTTAGAGAGTCATTCCAACGTGACAGTGGTGGACAGTCTTTAATGCCAAAAATATGATGCAAGGGTTACTAAGTGGTGAAACATCATGGAAAATTACATATAGATGCATTCGAGAAATAATAGAAACCAAAGGAAATAGAATGCGGGGCCTAACCGCATAGACAGCCTTCCAGCTGAAGTAATGCGCAAGCGGTTTCCAGCTGGATAGAGCGATGGAATGCGAGGAGGGTTTTTTTAGTCGGTAGGAATCCGACACTACCCAATGGTGTCTTATGCAAGATTTTTCCCCTCATCCTCAAAAAAAAAACTGTAAAAAACCATGTTAAAAAAAATAAGGTAAGTAAGGGCTTATTTTTTCGTATTAATTATAATTTTGCTAATATCTTCGGTTTGAAAGAGGATATCAAGATGCGGTTTCCGCTGACTTTATAAACTTTAATTACTCTTTACTATCAGCTAAAATTATATATACTATCACATTTAATTTTTTTGAAGAAAACGCGCAATGCTTGTTAAATTATAAGACAGTGCCCCCTAGCGTCTACATTCAACAGCTTTCCAATTTCCAGCAATTTCTCATGCTCTCTTTAGTCATAAATATTTTTTTCCGCAAACCCTACGACTAATACTTTCCGAGATACAGCCGAGAGCTATTCTTAGTGGGACACCCTGTACATATTGTTTCCAGTTAACTGTCATTTCACTTTTGTTGTTATAATCCCGTTGAAGGGTATCGGTCAGTGTTAAAATTAAAAATCGATCGCGCTGTGAAACAAAATTTCAATAACAAGAAAGAATCAAAAGTCAATTCGATCAGATAAATAATGATGACGTAACGCTGAACGATCTTTGTACAGACCATACTAATGTGATATACAATTAGATTTGTTTCTAGTGCATTACCTTTATTGAAAAAAAATAACGACTTTGGTTGATAAAAAAACTTTTTATATTGGTGCTATTTCAGCCACAACTGAGGTAATATAAACACAGCCTTAAAAACTATTTATTTTTTCTTTAGGTTGGTAATGCATTAGAGCCTGTGAAACTCTTAATATTATCCTAAGCATATACCACTAAAATACAGTAGAAAATAAGTTAACACTACCTATTTTTTACTTCGATTAAAATTATTTCTATTTTTCCATGTATCAAAGGCACAAGGTATTTAATCTTAGAGTTAATTATCATTAAAGCAATTAACATCAGATTTTTTTGTATTTTTTATATATTTTTTTCTAACTTTAATACTAAACAATATTTAGCTATTCGTTAGGTGAGCTATTTATTTAAACTATAAAAATAAAATCACAACAAAAACAAAAACGAAAGAATAACTGTAAATTTGAACTTTCTGGATGAAGAGAATTTATGGCAGTATTACATGGAAATTTTATGTAATCTATTAATAAAAAAATAAATATTATTGATTTTAAGTCGATTCACATAATGTCGATTCACTAATTCACAGAGAAATAAAGTTTTTTTTTCTATAATATAATGGAACACTTCTTTTATGGATGGATAACCATATCTCAGTTTTTTAAATAATAGTTCAAATGAACTATCATCATCATTAGTGGTACCAATATCACATTGGGTAAAATACACTGCTTCACACAGTCACAAATAAAGTCATAAATAAAAATATACTCTAAATATGTTGCATCATTACTTTTAAATAAAGAACTTGAGGAGTGAATAAAAAAAGCCCTTCTCTTAAGCCCGCGGATGTATCTGCAAGTGCAAGAAAAGTTACAGAAACTTAACAAATATGCTAGAATGCGCACGCTTTGTAGGCAAAAGTGGCTGCAACTTTACTTGCATGCAAGTAAAATTGCGAACTGTCAAACGGATTTAACTATACAGAAGCGACAGTTTCCGACGACTCATTTGAAATTTGTAGCCCGAATACTTTGACCTTGGAAGTCACATTAAACCATAAAGGAAACAAGTTTAGATTGGAATGCTCGGCTTGCCGCCAAAACTTAACATAATTGTTTTGGAGCGCATACGTTGTAGAGCGCTGCTATAGCGGTTGCTAAGAATAACCGCAAACAAGAACAGAACTAATTTTCTCTTGTCAAAGTCAGAATCTTCAAAAATTATAAAATCTTTTAAAATTTAAACCGCCCTCACTGAAAAAATACCGAAAAGTTTTTAAATCCTCCATTTTCAAGAATGAGAAGGCTGGTTTTTCTGGGTTTGTTTGTCAATCAATGTCATTTATGTGACAGCAATCAAGCAAATATTGGAAGTTTGAGTAAAATTCTCATTTAATTTCTAAAATTTGTTATAATATTTTTTATTTACATCCAAAAGCAACGGAGGTAGGCAGTAAAGGTAAATACATTTCATTAGCTAAAAGAATTACTTTTTAGGACCATTTAAACTTATCATGCAGCCATTGTTTCAGTCAGGAAAATTTAAAGAAAACATGAAAAACAAGACAACAAGTAATCGTGAATGTTTTGTAAGCTATAAAGATATAAATATTGATTAGATTTGTTTATTTATTATTGATCTGTTTTAATATTGGACCTGCAAATCTTCACTTAAGCTGTCTATCGAGTTTAACAGTTTATTAATAAAGTACTTTTCAATATTAAACTCCATTTAAAAGAACAAGCAAACGTAAAAGCAGAGAATATGTACATTAAAAATGCAAAAAAGATAAATTTTATAATAAAGGTATTGAAATTTAGAAAACCGTCAACATTTGACATTTCCAGTATTTTACCAAACCGTTCCGTATCAAACCTATGTTTTTCAGGAATCGTTCTTTGCCGTAGTTTACCGGTATGGTTCGCCTGGTTTTGCAACGGGATACAGCCTTAAGTATACGTTTATTTCTTATGTTAACCATCAACTAAGCAAAATTTGACAACTACCGTCATTGAAATGATAGCATAAATATATGAAAATTAAACTTAAAATTTGGTCTAGGATATAATCGCCCTTTTCGCTTCTGTATAGTTAGGCAACTGTATGACTATATTTTCAAAGATGAAACCAATAAAAATAATACATATTTATCGTATAAATATGATAATTGTTTACCTACCCTCTGTGACATTTTTTTTGGGACCACAATTTATTTAAAATAAGAAAAACCTTTTTAAGTCGCTTAGCAGAATGCGCCTCTGCTGAAAGATTCTGCCACTTTGCATGCTAGATAATCAAAGCCATTTACGTCCAAGACATTTGACATTTCATCCCTTCCTACAACGCGACAGTTGATGCGATCATCTGTATAAAAGATTAGGAACCTAAAAAAAAAAATAAATACTATACATTCCTGTACCAGGTGTCCCATTAAGAATAGCTCTCGGCTGTATCTCGGAAAGTATTGGCAGTAGAACCTGAGGAAAAAAATATTTATAACTAAAGAGGCCATGAGAAATTGCTGGAAATTATTTTCAAGTTTGTAGAGTGGCCGCTAGAGGGCGCAACTGCTACGGCAAATAAGAAAATGCAATTTTTACAAAATTCTGCCTAGATAAGGGCTACTATGAATAATAGCTTCATAATCTTAAGAAAATTTCGGACTTTTTTTGTCAAAACCATTTTTCCCTATCTGCTAAAATAAAGTGGTGGGGGAAGGTTAGATCTGTTTTTATTTAAATGTTAATAACTCCGGACTGGATGACCGGAATCTAACAAGTGAGGGCTCGTTTAAAATAGCGTTTCGTACTCTATATAAAACCATATAAACAATAATAATATGCCTTAAACAGTAAACGCTAGAGGGCGCTGTCTTGCAATTTAACAAACAATGCGGGATTTCCCAAGATAATTAAATACAACGGTACATGTAATTTCAGCCGATTGTAAAGAGGAATAAAAGTTTAAGAAGTCAGTGAAAACCGCATCTTGATATCTTTTTTCAATCCGAAGATATTACCAAAAATATAATAAATACGAAAAAATTTGCCCTTAACTATCTTATTTTTATAACACGGTATCAGTAGCCCTCTAGATTATGCCCATTTTAACAAAAAAATAAGATAGAAACAGTTAGTTTATTTTAATATCAACGAAATACCACAATACCAGATGTATTAATATCTAATAATTAAGATATTAATAACAGTGAACAAGAAACGATGATTCAGTGAAGTCATGGTAGGCTTTGGAAAAAAGTTGCTTTTGACATAATAGTATAAACGTCAAAGTGTTATTAAATCATCATTTTGATAGTCTTCGCAGCGTTTTTATGTTTTAATTGCTTTTTCAAAATGCCTTTATTATTTGAAGTAGTTGAAGTTGTTGGCATTTTGAAAAAGCAATCAAAAGATAAAAGACTATCAAAATGTTGATCTAATAACAATTTGACGTTTATACGATTACGTCAAAAGCAACTTTTTTCCAAAGCCTACCACGACTTCACTGAATCATCGTTTCTTGTTCACTGTTATTAATATTTTAATTATTAGATATGAATATACATCTGGTATTATGGTATTCTGGTATTTCGTCGATTTTAAAATAAACTAACTGCTTTTATCTTATTTTTTTGTTAAAATGGGTATAATCAAGAGGGCTATATAATACCATGTTGTAAAAATAAGGTAATTAAGGGCTTATTTTTTGGTATTTATTACAATTTTGCTAATATCTTCGGTTTGAAAGAAGATATCAAGATGCGGTTTTCGCTGACTTTTTAAGCTTTTACTGCTCTTTACTATCAGCTAAAATTACATATACTATTGTATTTAATTTTTTTGAAAAAACGCGCTATGTTTGTTAAATTGTAAGAAAGCGCCCCTAGCGTCTACGTTCAAAACCTTATTATTATTATTTTTATGGTATAATATAGAGTAAGAAACGCTTTTTTAAACGAGCCCTCGTTTGTTGGATTCTGGTCATCCAGCCTGGAGTTATTAACATTTAAATAATGATAGATCTAACCTTCCCCCACCACTTTATTTTACCAGATAGGGGAAAATGGTTCTAACAAAAAAAATCCAAAATTTACTGAAGATTATGCAGCTATTATTTATAGTACTCATTATCCAGGAAAAATTCCGTAAAAATTCTATTTTCTTATTTTCCATAGCAGTTGCGCCCTCTAGCGACCGTTTTACAAACTTGAAAATAATTTCCAGCAATTTCTCATAGCCCCTTTAGTCATAAATATTTTTTTCCGTAGGCTCTACGGCTAATACTATCCGAGATACAGCCGAGAGCTATCCTTAGTGGGACACCCTGTACATTTAATGCACAATGTTCTATATTTGATACCAATTAAACTTTTAGTTACGCAATGGAGGGCACGATTTTTAAATACATTATTGCCAACCATAGAAACATTCGGCGCCGGAATGACTAACTGGAATTTAAGTTTCCCGCTGGGGATTCAGGTGGTAACTCTGCTGTAAAAAATGTAAAGTTGCCACATTTAGTTCCTGGCATTGTCACTCGTTTTGACACTTTAGTTTTGTATTATTTGTTTTTGGTTTAAATAAATTGTGTTGTGATACTTCAAGCTGAAAAATGTTTACTAGCAGATCTTGCAGTCGAAACTGGTTCTTTTTAGAACCTCTTTTAGTGCGATGTGTACAGGGTGGGTCAAATTCGACGCTTTTAAATGGAAACACCCTTTTCTATAAGAGATAGACGAAAACTAATATCGGTATCTGGAGCTCTATTTTCATCAAAAACATGATGGTGAAAACCGCACATCAATATCTGTTACCGTTTCGAAGTTACGGGGTGTTTTTCAAAAATGTGCATTTTTAACAAATCGTTGTAACTTTTTTGCTATGGAAAATTTTGTATTTCTATGAAAACATTTCCAAAGCACCGTTTTACGTAGAATTTAATGGTTTAAGTATATTTTTTTTAAATTAATAATTTAAGAGTTATCAACAGAAAAATTGATTTTTTATTTGGGACACCCTCTATATTTTTAATTAACTGAAAATAATTTAAAATTACCTTTCCAAAAATATAATCTACTAAAAATATAAGCACACTTAACATTTTGTTATAATCCCCTTCGAAATACAGAATTTTTAAAAGTTCGCCACTTTTAACTTAGTAGGCTTTGGACCCCTTATTGATAATATGCCCTTAATGGAACTCGAAAACATATTTTTCCAGCAAGACGACGCATATAAAAAATCAAATTTTCTGTTGATAATTCTTAAATGATTAATTTTAAAAAAAGTATACTTAAACCATTAAATTCTACGTAAAAAGGTGCTTTGGAAATGTTTTCATAAAAATACAAAATTTTCCATAGCAAAAAAGTTACAGCGATTTGTTAAAAATGCATATTTTTGAAAAACACCCCGTAACTCCGAAACGGTAACATATATCGAAATGTGGTTTTCACCATCGTGTTTTTGACAAAAATTAAGCTCCAGACACCGATATTAGTTTTTGTCTACCTCCTATAGGAAAGGGTGTTTCCATTTAAAAGCGTCGAATTTGATCCACCCTGTACAAGATAGCCATTAGGCCGTAAAAAATTCATCGTTACTTTATTAGAATATTTTGAACGGGAAAGCGGTAGTAATGTTCCTGTATGCCCCTTAAGAAGGTGTGTTTTGTTGATGTAAAAAAACTAAAAATAACTAAACTAACTGTTTATACAGGGTGGTCCGAACTTTATTCCGGAAACTTCGGCAGCATATTCTGCAGATAAAAATAGGTAAAAAAGTTCGTATAAATGTATACCCTAAAATGCTTAGTTTCGGAGATACAGGGTGTGGAATTTCATTTTTATTTCGATTTTTTCCAAATAATTTCTGAAGTAACGTCAATATTTCGATGAAAATTGGTGTTCAGGAGTTTTTTGACATAAGAAATTTGATTTTGATGTCCATATAACTCCTACTTGTAGAGGGCGCCATCTACATATTTTTTAACTGGTTTGAAGAGCAAAAACTTTTTGTCTGTAACTGTATAAAACTACCGAGTAAAAAAATATACATTTGCGACGTTTTTTACGTAAAAAAGGTCTCTTGGTAAAAATCGATACTAGTAATAGTTTTTAAGATATCTGGAACCGAAATGATCAATACCTGTCAACATTGACATAAATTAAACATGTTGATTAAATATTTATTAGACTGAAATCATAGATTTGAAATGATTTTATCCCAAAAGTTCAACAGAACTGTTTTATCACAATTTTTTCGAAGAAAAATTTATGATTAATTAAAAAAAATCAAAACTTCCCAAATTTATCATTTCAGTCAAATAACTATATACTCATGTACAGCAGTATCATGTGTACAGCATGTTTATTTTATGTCAATAATGACATGTATTGACTATTTTCTATTCTAAATATCTTGAGAACGGTTGCTCATAACAGTGTTTATCAAAAGACATTTTTTACGCAAAAAAACACGGAAATGTATATTTTTTTACTCTCTAGTTTTATACAGGTACGGAGAGATGAAAAGTTGTTACATTTCAAAACAGTTAAAACATATGTAGGTGGCGCCCCCTACAAACAGAAGTTCTATTGACATCAAAATCAAATTTCTCATATCATCTCATCTCATCTCCCAAATACCAATTTTCATCCAAATATTGACGTTACTTCAGAAATTATTTGGAAAAACTAAGCGTTTTAGGACATATATTTATACGATTTTTTTACTTATTTTTATCTGCCGAATATGTTGCCGAAGTTTCGAGAATACAGTTCGGACCACCCTGTATATATTTATAATTATTTATTTTTGTTTCCTAAAATATTTTGATTAAAAGAAAATATGTAAAAGAGGCCAACACTGTGCCGGTCAAGCTTAATCACGCGAATAAAAGTTTATTTGATATGATATGAACTATTTCTGCAAACATTTGAAAATGCAAAAAATAGTTATCGGCAAAAAATAATTCTGAACAGTACTTACTTTGAATTGGGCACATTCATCTTTTTCCTATAGTCTGTTATGCTTTGAAAATAGGGTTCGCGTTTTTTCTCCTTGATAAAGTTGGCAAAGAAATGCGAGTCGATGAAATTAACGAACACATCGATATTCTTTTTATGAGAGGTTGCCCAATCTATTGACGACCAGACCATTGAAGAGGTGCTTGTTTCCGCTGAAATTTTCTTCAGTAAATCAGCATAGGAGATTTCTGAAAGAAATGTGTTTCCAAAATCAACATTTATATTCTATGCCATTATTATAATATTGTAATCGCAAAACACTTTGCACGATGCACGTCATCAATCATATTGGCATTGACACTAAAGTCTATAAGCCTGACTAAATGAAATTTTGGCAAAAATGTTTAAATTTGTTGTATGATTTAAGATACCGAGCAGTTATTTATTTTACTTTATAGAGCAAATGATTGTAACGATAAGATATTTTATTTAGATTAAAGCTGCAAAAATTAGTTTAAACCGAATTTTATTATCGCTATGTTGGTCACATTGCGCCGTTTTCAGCAAGGTTGTCGTTTATTATTTGACAATTACCCTAATATCAGTCATTATTTTGTATAAAATCGCGTTGTTGTAGAATCTTTCTGAGTCTTTCTCGTATTTTTGCCTATTTTCATAGTCTTTTTTTAAAAGTTGTACATTTAAGCACAAACAGTTCATTTAAGAACTAAATTTTCGAGTTTTTGTATTGCATTTCTTGAAATTGTGTGTTGAAAATATGCCGAAGCATTTAAACAGTCGAAGCAAAGAGCTTGTAGCTTCCCTAATAAACTATTTTTATTGAGAACGTGAGATTAAAGGTCCTTTATTATCCTTGACTGCAGTCAGAGAAGTAAGTTTGATTGATAAGCGTCATTACACCACTTTCAAAGTTATTTCTACGTCAGTTTTTATTAAATTCTGTGAATATTAGTATGTGCATTAATAGCACCCTCTTGTTATTACCACTTATGGCGTTGTAAGATGTACATCAATAAATAAATAAATATCCCATAATAACACTTGATAATGGACTATAGTTTTTGCCACTATTTAATAAGTAAAATAAGCTATAAAACAAATAAATCAATTAATTACTAAAATATTAAGTTTTTAAATTAAAAATAAAACGTAAAAATCTTTAAAAAATGATATAATAAATATATTGTTTGTCACTCCTAAATTAATATTTATCTCATATATCCATCACAATCTGGCAGCGCTGTCGCCATCGCGTGTCACTCAAAGTTGATCATATGGATCGGAAATTGTTATGCGATTACCATAGGTAATAACTTGGATAATAATTTTTTTTTTCCTAAAATAAAATTAACGTTCAAAAACAAAATAAAATAGAACACTAAATCACCACAATATACCAAAACACTTTTACTTTTACACTGGACGCGCGTTTCGCCAACCATGTTAGCATCATCAGCAGATGATTGAAACTAAAATTTTAGACATCTACAATAATTTATTACGAGCTTATAGTATATTAGTTTAGTTTTAATCATCTGCTGATGATGCTAACAAGGTTAGCGAAACGCGCGTCCAGTGTAAATGTAAAAGTGTTTTGATGTATTGTGGTGATTTAGTGTTTTAGTTTGCTGTGTAACACCAAAGGTTCCAACCCCCATCTGTAATCTTCACTAACGTTCAAAAACCTGGGGTCAAAAAATTCAATTATATTTAATTATTTATTACACACCAAATCTCGTTTATTTTTTAATCTAAAAAAATAAAAAAGTTATAGGGGTGTTCCACCTTTGAAACGTATCCGGTATATAAAGGTGTACAATCGAAAAAAGAGCGTCAAGTTGGTTTGAGATATCAATCAAACATATATACCATATAATTTTACATACAAAATGACAGTAATCTTCATTTCCATGCCAATTCTGATTTTTTTTTTAACTGTATGGTACATATTAATAAAAAAAAATATTTTATGAAAGAGCAAGTATATCTTTTCATTATTTTAAAAATAACATTAAAAATAGATATCGTAACCATCTAAGATTCTCTGATGACATAGCCCTATAAATGCCAATAGTCCTGAAGAATTACAAGCAAAGTCATCTATACTAATACATAAAATTCTTAAGTGACTGACTCACTGATTAATCACGATCCTGCTCAAACCAGTCAACGCAAGAAGCTCAATTTTGGCATACAGGTTGATTCTAGGGTGTAGAGGTTCGATAAGAAGGGATTTTTCGAAATTCCAGCTCCAAGGGGGTGAAACCACTAGTGATGAGTGAAATATCGGTAACTGTGACTTTGTCACTGATATTCTATAATCACAGTCACGGCCTGTGAATGATTTGAAAATAAACGGTGACTTGCTAAAGCGTGACGATTACAGTTAATTGTGATTTCTCTGGTAACGAGAAAACACTTCACAGAGCGGGACGTCGCGCGTCGCGAACGCAGTTGCCGATGGCGCCGGTCGTGACTCAGTTCACAGTCACGAGTCACGACGTACGTCTCATAGGATAGATATCTGACAAAGTGATCTAAAGACAGTGACTGTTAGAAGTGATTTAATTTTTTATGTATTTTATATTTTATTACTATTTTCTATCACTACGAATCGGTTTGGTTCCTTTTTAGTTTAGCAGTTTTTTTAAAGCCAAACATAAAGTTTTACCTTTATACTGTTTATTTTTTTTAGAAACTTCATTTTCGAAGGAAAATATTTGTTGTTTAATGTATTACTTATCTCGTGTTGTTAAGTTTCGTTCGTTATGGTTATGAGCATATTGCATATTTTATTCTTTTCCCGTTGGTTTCTTTAAATAAAAAAATTGTTTTATTTTTATTTCTTAATATACCTTTTACCCACTGTTTAGTGTTTTCTATTTCAGCGGCCTTGGATAAAGGACAAATAAAAATTAGTATAACAACAACAACAGAATCGTATCATTCGTATCGTATCTTATATTTTAGCCGTGATTGTGCTTTCGGATTCATAATCATAAAGTCGCAGTCACAGTTAAGAGTCACAGATAATACAAAGTCGCTGTCACAAATAAGCCTGTGAACAGAAAATCACGGTTTGGCTCATAACTAGAAACCACCCCTCAAATATTACAATATTTTTTTATTTAAAAAAACGGTCAAGTTTCCGAAAAAACGCTTAAACGAGTATATTTTATTTTGTTTTTTTACATATTTTAAGATTTTTTAAAAATGTTTACAGGGTGTTTCGAAAAATCTGGCCATTGATTAATCACGATCCTGCTTAAAGCGCTTGACGTAAAAAGCTGAAAAGTGGATAGAGGTACCCGAATGGAGTTCTCAGACGGACAGACAGACAGACGGTCATCTATACTATGTAAAATCCTTAAGTGACTGACTCACTGATTAATCACGATCCTACTCAAACCACTCAATGTAAGAAGGTGAATTTTGGCATACAAGTTGATTCTAGGGTGTAGAGGTTCGATAAGAAGGGATTTTTCGAAATTCCAGTTCCAAGGGGGTGAAACCACCCCTCAAATATTACAACATTTAAAAACGGTCAAGTTTCCGAAAAAACGCTTAAACACGTATATTTTATTTTGTTTTTTTACATATTTTAAGATTTTTTAAACATGTATATAGAGTGTTTCGAAAAATCTGGTCATTGATTAATCACGGATTGACTTTAGAGTGTAGAGATTTGATAAGAAGGGATTCTTCGAAACTCGAATTCTAAGGGGGTGAAACCACCCCAAAAATATTAGAATATTTTTTATTTAAAAACCAGTGAGTTTTTCGGAAAAACTCTTAAACACGTATATTTTATTTTGTTGTTTTACATATTTTAAGATTTTTTAAAAATTTATACAGGGTGTTTCATAAAATATGACCATTGAGTAATCACGATTCTGCTTAAACTGCTTGACGTTTAAAGCTGATTTTTGGCAAACGGATTGACTGTGGGGTGTAGAGGTTCGATAAGGAGGGGTTTCTCGAATGTCAAATTCCACGAGGGTAAAAACGCCCCCCAAATATTACAATATTTGTTATTTAAAAAAAGGTTCGTCTTTCGGGAAAACGCTTGGACGCATAATTTATTTTGTTTTTTACATATTTTGAATTTTTTTAAAAAATAATACAGGGTGTTTGGTTTGGAGGATCGTGATTAATCAGTGAGTCAGTCACTTAAGGATTTTATATATTAGTACAGATTTAGTACAACTAATACAACAGCTCGGGATCTCTACCACTACAAATCAACAGAAAAATTAAGTTAGCATGGAGTACTTATGGAAGAAACTCAATCATCTACGATATCTTTTCAAATTCATTTGCATTATTGCAAGTACTTACTTTTGGTAATACTATGCACACACACTTTGTCATCTTTAAAAGTTCCAATAAACACATCCTTTTCGACCCTCAATAAAACCAGTGTATAAGCGGCAGCCACTTCCAAAGAAGTTAAAGCTTTGTTACCCATACATTGTGCCTTTTTGGCTTGATCTGTTACGTCAATTGTTACCAGATATCTAAAAAATATTTCTATTATTGCTTTCCTTTTAAAAATTATATGGAAAAAGGCTCACCTTTTGTTGGTCGGCGACACGTTATTACAAGCCAAATTGAAACATTTATGCAGGGCATTTAGTATATGAATACATTTAGCTTCTGTTCTGACTGTAGCTTTTTTTAGATTTTCTTCAGAGATTTTTTTGTCATTTTGTAAATGATGTACAAGTTTCGGATCTAATGGTCTAAAAAAATATTAAGTATACAGGGTGTTTCAAAAAACATGTGCTATCTCCCCCTCGTGGGGACATTCCTCATATAAAAATATGATTTTTTTTTATCAACATAGTTGTGCTTTGTTTCGTAGCTACAGGGTGTTAAAATCTTCATTTCTTTATTTATTATAATTTTCTTCCATGTGCTTTTAGTAATTGTAGGGTTCAGGAGAACAACAGGATAAGGGTCATTTTACTAATTTTACAGGAGAACACTGGACGGCTGGTGGTTATCAGGATCTTTCCGTGTATTCTATATTTTTACTAGGCATATATCATAAGATTTAACAACTTATTGCTCTGCAGGGTTTACACGTTTGTTAGGAACCAGTTAGGCCTACTATAATATTGTAAAATCTTAAAATTAAGAAATTGGCGCTTAGCAAGTCCCAACTAGCAAATAGAGTTCGCAGTCCTTTTTAAAATGTTACTGCCCCTAAAGTATAGTTCCTAGGCCCACTCTGCCACTTAAAATGTTACTCTATAAGGAATAGTCACTTTGAAGTATATTTCGAGAGTGACCGGTTAGTGCCTACCTAACATAATAAGTGGAAAATAAACACCTCGATTGCAAGTCGCAAACATGTAATTTAAAGAAGTGGCTGGAACTACCCGAATCTTCGAATATGACACCATAAAAGACCTAAAACTTTATAGTAACTTTTCAAAGTAGGGATTACTAACAAGTGCTACCATAATGCCTCCATTAAGTTTTTGTTACTTTATAGTAACAATTTAAGTTACGGGGTAGTCGCGGCCACGACACCTAGTTACTTCTAATTTATAGTAGCATTGAAAGTAGCAAAATGGTTACTGCTACCTTCCTAGGTCACTATAAAGTAGTCGTCGCTCATCCATGACCACTAAAAAGTCACGGGGGTCAAAAACGGCTACTTTATAATGACCGTAACTTAATATACCCTAATAAATGTAATTGCCTCAGATTGCATCGTGTGCTGCTCTGTTTTGGTGTTTTCTTTTACTTGCTTCTAATAAAAAAACTTTATTAAAATTTTGTAAAATCCCTAAGGTGAATAAAAAGAAGTTTAAATATTCTAGTACTTGAATTAAACAAAAGGAAGCACTGCAAGCCGATGCATCGACATCAGAAACAAAAACTACATTTTTCTATAATCCTACTGATGAACATCATAAATCAGGTAGTGACTGAGACAATTTTGAAGCTGTTTCTGTAGATGAGTGTAGTGTTAGTTCATCTGAAACTGAATCTCAGAGGAGAACTAATTTGAGAACCAACAACAATATAAAACAAGAGAAAGGCGTTAAAATACTCTATACCTCATGTAGCTCTGAATAATATAGAAGCACTAATAATAGAAAATGCACAATAAGTAAAAAATAACTTCAAAGGACAAGGCGGAACGTTATAGTGGCACCAGTGGAATGTATAGTCGCCACCTCCGCGATCGGTGTAGCATAACGCTCAAATTAAGTGGCAATTTGGTGGCGCAGGGAACTTTCTTGGAAAAAATCACTTTATGGTTCCAAAGAATCGTTGACCATATAGTTCCAAAAAAGTTATTGTTTCTATAAAGTCGCCTTTGGATAGCTACAATTATCACTTTATCAATCCGAACATTTTAAAGGTCCAAACGGGTAGGGTTGGCCTAATATGTTATTGTTCCCGGTACTTTGTGGAAGCATATGGAACTATAAAGTATTTTTCAGATTAAACGGTCATATTTTTTTCATGAATTTTTAGACGAACAGCCAAATGGCTCAAACATTATGCGTTTTTAAGCTAAATATACCTATATTAAAGCTTTTTTCTTTAGTTATTTTGTTATTTCTGACGGTGGACTAATATTTTAAAGTTTGACCCCGGTTTCAAGCAAATTATTATTATTTTTTAATTACAAACATGAGTTTCTATTCCAAATAATATAATAATTTGAAATATTTTGAGAGGCGCTCGAAAATGTTGTTATATAAACCCACTATTTTATTCAGTAAAGTTGATTGCGTTCTGGAATTTACCTAAAAAAAGCGTTCAAATCGCACGGTAAATAACAAATAACGAAAAAATAATAATGGCTTCCATAATTATTTTCTATCATGACATTTATTTTTATGAAATGTGAAATTGCATGAAGAGGTTGCTGCGAATAAAGTTCAACAGTTTAACGAAAGTTCCACATGTCGGTGGCTAATACTTGGCTGCCACAAACCCGTGACTAGGCAGCTTCGTAACGGATAAGTCGCATTCACCAGGAGGCTACTTTATAGTAACACATCATAGTAACTCTTTTAGTGGTAAAAACTACCCAAGACACCACCCGGCTACTCAAAATCTTTCCCCATTTTGGTCGAAGTTACTTAGCAGCTACGAATATACGACGTAGCCGCCGATGGTCACCGCCCACTTTGTAGTGGCTTTGATAGTAGCAGTTACGTATCTGCCACTATAAATGCTAGTTGGGGTTTTCCCCTGGACCCTTCAATTGGAATTAAACTTTGAGAGTATAACTAATTATAGATTAGACTATATATTATTACACTAGAAGGACGTGCGTATGGGTTATCACTGGAATATTTTCGTGAAAAAAAAAACATGTGCGCCACTGACATTTTTCTCTTGTTAGAGAAAACATATTTGTGTAGGCCGTTTAATGCTGATTAAAAAAAGTTGTATCTTGATATTTTGCCGATTTTGGTCTCCTTCATGAGATAAACTTTGAGAGCAATTTTATCAATCACAAATAATAAACTTAGTAAATTACTTATTTAATCTAATTTATTATTAAAACTCAAGCTTGGAAGAAAATTATAACAAACCGAAAGGAAATTCAGACTTTAACCCCTTGTAGATAGAAAACAATGTAGAATCAGACCTATTTTGATATAAAAAATAAATCTTATTTTTATGCGTGGAATCTCCCCACGAGAGATGGCCATGTTTTTTGAAACATCCTGTATACCCAAAGTTATGAGCTTGATTATATGAAAATTATTTTCACTTACTTTCCACCCTTTTCCAGTCTTTTCATGTAAGTGAAAACTTCAATGGGATGAACTCCACTAGCTTTGACAGTGTCCGGACTAGTGAAAATATTTATTAATTGGTTACTGATATTGGGCTCGCATGATGGTTTTAGAAGGCCCAGTTTATATAATTTTTCCAGATGAGGTAATATTTCCTGAATTTTCATGTTCTCAATTGCCGCAGACCATACCTATAAAAGTAAATCCCAGCTAACATAGTAGTTCTAGAAATTTGGAGGAATATGATTTTTAAAAAGAAAGTACACTGCCTTCTTATTTTTTACTTTTAATGGGTGGAAGGTCAAGAACGGTAAACTAAATAGGATTGCTCATCCTCATACGTACGTTCGCCTCTTCCCGCCCTTCAGCAGACAGTTGTGACGTCATTGTAGTCCTTGTCATGATAGTCTGTATTATTGGTTGCCTATAGTAAACGTATAAAGATAACAGCTAAGAAATTTTGAGTTAATTATTTTGTCGATTTTAAATATGAAAAAGGTGTTTTTAAAGTTTTTAGAGTTATAGAATGTATAAATACGTTAATTTTTTTATGTTGTAGATTGTGACTAAGTGCTTACTAAATGCCTACGATATTGTTTATTAATTATTTTAAAGCAAAATATGGAAGTACTCTAAAAAACGGATGCTGGGAACTGCTGTTCTTAAAAATGCATTATCCGAGTATTTAATACGATTTATACAGTTCATTTTCTGTCGCATACATATAAAGTGTTTAAATAAACAAACTAAGTAATGAATGTTTTGCATACGGTAACCAATAATACACACACTATCATGACAAGGACTACAATGATGTCACAAAGCGAGGAGTTTTCGCATGCACCTGGCAGACACTTTTGGCTGAATGAGCAGTCCTATTATGTATATATTAGGTTAACTGTTCTTGATGGAAGGTGTTGAAATAGACTACCCCTATTGTGATTTTTAAACAAATTTGAAGATATTGAAGATAAACTTAAGCTAGATTTATAAACTCGGGAGTTGAGGTTAAGTTGAACCAAATCAAACTCCCAACTTTTCGACCGAAACTGACTTTATAAATGCGCGCATTCATTTCATAGTGTTGATCATTTTAAACGTCAACTGAACCTCAACTGCCAAGTTTATAAATCCAGCTTTATGCAACGACTTGGACAAAAATCAATTTGCATAGACTGGTATATACAGGGTCGCTGATATGTATGGAAACGGTCGATTATTACAACCAACTTTTCGACCGAAACTGACTTTATAAATGCGCGCATTCATTTTATAGTGTTGATCATTTTAAACGTCAACTGAACCTCAACTGCCAAGTTTATAAATCCAGCTTTATGCAACGACTTGGACAAAAATCAATTTGCATAGACTGGTATATACAGGGTCGCTGATATGTATGGAAACGGTCGATTATTAGGTAAACTATAAGAGGTTCCTCAAAAAGTTAAATATAAAAGTTATAGAGTTTTTAAATATCAATTAGCGGGTAATAAATTTATGTATACAGGGTCGGTCATAAAGTCGTGGCACATCAAAGTTTCATTTTTTAAATCCTGTATAATATTGCACATCAAATCAAATCAAATCATTTATTGTATGTTAATAGATACAAGTATCCTTACACAAAGTCATATTTTGTAAAACGCAAAATTATAAAATAAGCACAATAATTATCTAACAGTAATTTAAAGTACACAAAAAAACAATACACAATGTAAATGTTTTAACCTATAACCACGCTATAACCCTTCACTGCTTTCTAAAAAATCAGTAACACTAAAATAAGCCATATCAAGAAGGTAGCTTTTAATTGTCGTTTTAAATTGATGTTTTGGTAAATTTCTGACAATTTGAGATAATTTATTAAAACATGCAGGAGCATAATGAAGGCTGGAGTTCCAAAATCTTCCGAGGCGCAAATGAACAGGCTTTATATTCATTCTGTTTCTGGTTGCATAATTGTGTTGTTCATCATGCGTAGTATATAGTTCTAGGTTATCCTTCACAAAAAAAAGACACTGGAGGATAAAGCAACATGGAAGTGTCAGTATTCCCAGTCTTTTGTAGGCGTTTTTTGTATCTGCTTGATAACTTAAATTTGACAAAATTCTCAATGCTTTTCATTGCAGTCCAAACAGTCTGTCAGCATGAGCTGAGTGACCCCAAACAAGTATAGCATATTTCGGTTCTTCCTTCAATTCTAAGCAAAAATTGAGGGTGATGGTACATTTTAGGTACGTCGTCAATCTTGAAGTTATTGATGTAAATTTGATATTAATATATTCTACAATTATTAATATTTTAACGTCTTAAGTACGGATCATACGGGTACTCGGCTAAATGTTTGAGATTTCTGCTATAAATTTATTTATTTTTTGAGGTTACAATATAGTAGCTTTCTTTATTAAGTTTAATAAGAGTGACAAGGAAGACGCAGATTTAGGTTTGTTTGTCTTTTGCTCGCGTCTGCGCATATCGCAGGCGGTAACAATGAAATATTGAAAATCGGGATTTTGTTTTATTTATATTTTCCTATTAATTTTGTAAAATAGCCGTAGCGATATTAAGTTGATAAGAATAGATATTATATTTTGATCTGTGTTAAAGGTTGAGAAGAGGATCACAATGGTAAAAACGTCCGCCGTAACTGAGTTTTGATTGCATTGGTTACAACATTTTTTTGGAGGGTTTTGTTTTTGGTGTTATTTATGGACGATCCGCACTTTTTTCGTTAGAAAATATCATTATACTCGTAAGTGTCCCTCTTCTCAATTCTGTATAGAAAATTTTAAAAATTCGACGTACCTAAAATGTACCAGACCCAAATTGAGATACATACAATGTACCTCAAACCCAAGGACTGTATATATTCTAAAGGACTGTTCGATCGCGCCAAATCGCCGGTGTCGTAGTCGCCGTGGAATTTTACGTCACGCGCTGACCAGCGCTCCACAGTGCGGCGGATGGTTATTTTAGCGGGACAAAATCTCAAGAGCAATGTTTGGGACAAGAGCAATGTTGAAAATCTAAGAACGTAGCAAATGGTCTAATATATAGCAAATATATGGTTAAATTTATTTATTTATTAACAACTTAATTTATTAATAAATAAATACAAGATAATAAAACTATGATATTATTCATACATGACATACAAAAACCGTATTGTAAACTATTGCCAAATACATAAAATTATGATATCAGGTGAAATACTTACAAAAAACTCTTTAGCAGTTATTTTTTAATTACTTTGTAATCTTGGGACACCCTCTATATTTTATTTTAAAAATATTATTTAAGATAGATATTTTAATTTTAATTTTAACACTCGGTAATTGTAAATTCATAATATAGTAAGTATCTAAGACAATTTTTTAAACTCAGAGCGTTTTGATAGAGTTGTTTCGTTTTTATACTATCCGATTGAAATGAAACTTTTTGGGCATTCGCCTGTTAAGCTTGAACTCCCTGTGACTGTGACTACCTGTGTTGGTAACTATTGGTAACTCAAAAGATCTACATCATTCAATATATCGATATTTGAAAAAAAGTGAAAGTTTGATATCTGCAGAACAAAGGCACGAAGGATTTTAACAAATAATATACGTACAGTAGAAAAGTACATACCTTTGGCAATCTTCAACATAATTTGTCTTTGGAATAAAATGTATAAGCACTTGTAAATATTTTGTTTTCGTATGATCTCTGCCTTGCTGAGCAGAAAACGACCAAATTTGGTTGATAAAAATGTTTCGAAATACAAAGAATATTCATGCATTTTTATATCAATTGGAATGTCTACTATTTATTCTTACAGTATACACTTTTTGGCTTATTTCTAACCAAGCGCTTTTGTCCCGCTAAATTTATCTTCCAACGCACTGTGCGCTCGTCTGTCAAATGCAAAAATAACTGTCACTGTCTAAAATCTTTAGCGCCAAGTTCAACTCGGTCCCCAGGTGACGTAAAAAACTGACAGTGCAGGAAGATAGGCATCGAACTATCCTTATCTCTATAGTATCCTTGCCTCAAACCAAACTTTTCCGAGCTATTGACTTTTGAAAATATCACTTAAACAATTCAATTTAAATAATTTCGATGTGTTGATACTTAATAATATTTGACATTAGTTTATAATAGATGTAGTACAGATGTAGTGTATAATATGTATAATAGACATAGATGTATAAAATAAAATTATATCAAGTCTGGAAATTACAAAATTACAACGAATTTTTAAGTGAAAATGTCAAAAGTTGACATAATATGATATGCCATTCTATTCAGACTGTCATCGAATAAAGTAAAAAAGCGAGGGTGTCATTTAAAGCCCAAAGTTGTAATCATTTCTGATAAAACAGGAGTTGACTGAAAACTATTGAAATGTCAATCAATTCTGATTTGTGTCTCACACTAAAGTACCAAATTTCGTTTTTTATCTAAAAAATAAAAAAGTATAGGGCCCCCTTTGACAAACACCCGATATACACAGAAGATGTAGGGTATACGCTCCTGGACTCTATACTTTGCATCCTTGTATGTCTACTTCTTATAGTGTACCTACTACATGTTATACTGTACAATTTAAAAAAATATTACCTGAATAACTGTAAAATCTAACAGCCTTATTATCTCAAAAAAATTAAAAAAATAAGTCTGTTAAGTGTGTCTTGTTACCTCAAGATTTTGGTGCAAAGAAGGTGAAACTTGCTTGATAGTTAACTTCAATTCAGCTAACAGTGGTACAGCATTTACAGCTTCAGTGGTGCTCCGAAGTTCAGTTGTTTTTCGTAAAATATCCATAACTTTTTGTTCCTCTTCATTTGCTCTATCGTTGGGCTGCTTTTTTAATATGTATTTAATAACCGCATCTTTCACTAAAATACAAGCAGTTTGATAAAGCTGACTACTTAGCTGACTATATCATAAATAGAGATACAACCAATTTACTCACATGTTGTGTCTGGTTTTACATGAGCTAATTTAATGAGATCTTTATGCGTCCACGTATGTAAACTATTAAATTGAGCAAAAGATTGTGCTAACTCTAGAGAGGACTTCTTCGTATAATACTTTTTAACAATCTTTTCAACGGACGATGGAAGTTTACAATTCTTCCTTAGTTGAGTGTAATACTTGATGAAATCAAAGAAGTCTTCATCAGATTGACACAGCTGCAATACTTTCGCCGTCACTTGACTTTTTAAGGTTGGAGTCATCTTTTCATGATGTAGCAATTGGCCCAAGAACATAAATATTGTAGAACGGCTAGGTAAATTTTTATCACTATTAGCAGCATCGAGGACAGAAAATACCTCCTTTAACTCATTTTCTATAGCACTATCAATTGTAGAATGTCTTTGACTAGATATTTCCTTTCGATATTTGTCAGGGTCCCCAACATAGTAATCATTGTGGGTATTATTTACATAGATAATTCGCCTAAGATAATCTTCAAGACTCAATGATGAAGTCATAGCTAAAATAATTTTTTTACATTACAATGCATAATAATAGATAATAGAGGATGGACACTAAAAAAATTAAATTTAAAACAAAAATATTTATCCATAATCGTGAGGCGCACTTTATAAGTATATACATTTCACAATGAATATGAAAAAAACATTTTAAAACAGAAAAAATTGATTGCCTAGTTACTCACAAATATTTATAGGACTAAAACATGCTAGAGCCTATAGTTACATTACCTCTTGAGTTAGCTAGTTAGCAGGTATCTAAGTAAAAACTTTTTCCCCAACAATTCAAAGCCTAAATTCGAAAAGATCTCCAATTTATTCCAAATTAACATGCACAAAATGCTTTCATGACAACGTAGACCAACTAAACAGCTGTAATATTGACAATTGACAACTGACAAAAAATTGACAGTTTTCAGATTAGGCCCTACTAGGAATGTGCTTTAGAAAAATTCGAAGCTTTAACATTTTCTGAAATTAAAGTCAAATTGTACGATGATATAGAATTACAGTTAGATTTATTTCCCTTTCCTTGTTAAAATAAATTAAAAGAGTGATATCCAGTTTATCTAATTTATTATGAATATTAATAGGTTGCTATTTTATTTTAAATATCAACTTTTCGATGCCTTATCGATATTTTTATCGATATTTTTTTTGCACGCTCTCTCTAGTATTTAAAGTATAGAAAACTGTCAGTAACAGCTGATTGTCAAGAAACTGCTAGGAATTTTTCTGTATGATTAAGATTAATTCCTATTTCCTAGCATTAAAAATGCTGTATCAACAAATAATTCAGTTATCGGACACGATAAGCTTTGTTTATATTTAAAGCGGTGTTAAGATAATAACTTGAATGAGTTCGTTGCAGAATAAATGCCAATTTGATTGAAAAATCAATATATTGATACTTTCCTTCAGGAGGCATATGGTGAAAAGTTTAGTGAATGTGAATAAAAATGTTTTCGGCAATTAAAAGATTAACCAGTAAAGGAGACGGTCCTTCAAGTAACAATGTCGGTTCTAAAAGTCCAAATGTTCAAGCAATGTCTTCATCATTGCAAAGAAAATTTGCAAAAGGGATTCAATATAACAGTAATTAAATTTGAACTAAAATGTGTTGCAAATAGTTTTAATATTTCCTCTTTTTTCCAGTGAAAATTGTGATCAAAGGAGACAGGAATGTAGGAAAAACTTGTCTATTTTATAGACTTCAAGGGAAGAAATTTGTGGAGGAATATATACCTACCGATGAAATTCAAGTTGCTTCAATCCAGTGGAATTATAAAGCAACAGATGATATTGTTAAAGTAGAAGTGTGGGATGTTGTGGATAGAGGAAAGAAGAAAAAGCATTTTGATGGATTAAAATTAGAAAATTCACAGCTTGAAATGCCGGAGGAGGCAGCTTTAGATGCGGAGTTCTTGGATGTTTACAAAGGAACGAATGGTGTGATAATAATGTTGGACTTAACGAAAAGTTGGACATTTGATTATGTTCAAAGGGAACTACCAAAGATTCCAAGTATTTTTATTTTATATGTTTAATTTGAAAGAAATAGGAACTTATATTTTTGTTTTTAGGTCACATTCCTGTTATCATACTATCAAATCATTGCGATATGTCTCATCATAGAACTGTTACAGCTGATCATATAAATTTTTATATAGAGTCGATTGCTGGGTAAGTATTCCTTTTTTTTATGTATACAGGGTGACCCATCAGTGTTCTGAAAAAACTCCATGTTTTCTATGTGAGATTTTTACTGTTACACCGTTTTTTTTTATAAATATTCAGAAAATAATGCCCTCATAGACATATACAATTTTTATTGTAGTTTTATAAATTTAACTAATTAACTATACAGATTGTTAACTGGACGGTTACTTATTAGGGAACATAATGGCAACACTGCCTTCCAAATGTGTACAATTCCAAATGAGTAGGTACTAAGCTAAGCTGCTGACTCTTCCCGTCCGTCGCGTCGTCTCTCGACGAGCGGGCCGAGGTTACCATATTTTAACCATAAAGCTCTTGCCGCGAGAAATAAACAAATTAACAACCTGTATATTTTTCCTTAATTGATTAAAAAGTCCCATTCCAAGAATGTCATCATGTTGACTGGAAATGACTATGAAGTGTTTTGTATCTTCTTCATAAAATAACTGTACTTAATTCAAATTCAAATTCAAAAGAACTTTATTGTTAAAAAATATATAAATTTTTGTAAACAAAGCATATTCCTAAATCTAAACCTAAAATACTTATTGCCAGCAAATTTAAACATCAAAAAACAGTTCCATCAAAAGCAAACAAATGCCTGTAAAATATCAAAACAAAAAACAAAAAATTTGTGTAAATACAAGATTGAACAAAATACAACCATTTAAACAAACAAACAGAATTCAGGAAAATAGGTTTAAACAGCTAAGTAAAATTATTACTTAAGTAGGAATATGTATATAAAAAGGTCATATAACTCTTAGTAATATTATGATAACTGTTAGTAAAAAACAAAATATCTCATATACTAGGTGTTTCTCAAAAGTGGCTCACTCCTATAACTTTTTTATTTTATCAGATAATAAAAAAATATAAAACGAGATTTGGTATGTTAGTATATGATATAAATTAGGATTGATTGACGTATTCAACTGTTTTTGGTACCACTTCCTGTTTCACCGGAAATTACTACAACTTTTGATTTTTAAATGGCACACTCGGTATATTTTTACTTTATTCGATAGAAAATGACACTCTGAATAGAATGACATATCATATCTCTCATAACTCAAGAATTAATTTGTATAAACCACTCAAAATGAATAATTTGCTTTGTTTTAAGGAGTTCTTTAAAAAGTTTCAAATCATTTTTTCTGTAAAATAAAATTGGGAAAACTTATTCATCATTTTTAAAATTTACATGGGATTTTCTATGTCTGATGTATATGGTGTACATACTGATGTATATGAGGAAAATAGTTTTACCTAAAATTTATTATTTACAGTACCAGATCAGCCCAAGTTAGACATACAGAATCGTCAATGCGCAATGGGTTTGGCCTAAAATTTCTGCATAAATTCTTCAACTTACCTTTTTTGCAATTACAAAAAGAATCTTATTTAAGGCAGATTGAAAGAAACACGCAAGAAACAAATGCAACGATTCAGGTTAGTTACTTTTACGAACATCTTCCGCAAGATTGAAAAAAAAACGGCGTCAAAGACGGCTGGGGAATGACAATCGATGATAATTTTGGCGGGGTTAATCTTGAGACGTTATTAACTAAAAATTGACATGTAAATTCAAAAAATACCACTAATTATAGAAAGATTAAAAAGTACAGAACGTTTTCAGACCGACAAATCTATTTCCAAAAACTATTGGTATTTAAAAATCATTTTTACTCAATATAAAAATAAATTACAATCTTGGTAGTAAGCGCTATTAAAAAATAAAGAAGAGTACGGGCCAAGTAAATTACGTTTCGGGCTTGACCTCGCCAAAATTATCATCGATTCTCCATCCGTCTTTGACGCCGTTTTTTTTCTCGATCGTATGGTATTATAATAATATTTATATTTTATATATTTTTAGGAGCTGGATATGTTTGCTGATTCAGATGAGGCGAATTATGCAAAGTTTCTGGATAATTTAGTGAAAAAGAGGAGGGAAATAGCCGACTCAAACGCCAACATTCCTCCGTCGCCAGTTGTTGAAAAGACGGGTGTGATTGACATGAAAAGATCTCAGAGTTGCTCCATTGTCCTAGGTGCAGGTATGTAATTACGTATATGTGATAAATATTCCTTATTAATAAAAAATAAATAACGATGTACTTAAACAGCCGTTAAACGGTAGCCTACTAAAATGCCGTTAATAGATATTGTGACGTCGTTCATGTCGGCGGAAAGTAATGCCTAGCTATAAGCATTTTGCAAGAGCACCTGTGGCTCCATTGCTGAGGCTATCACTTCGTAAGCGAATGGTCCGTGGTTCAAATCTCACGCCGACCAAGACTTTCTTATATATTTTTTTGCTTATAGCGTGATCTTATTGCATTGGTTTCACTCTTTTTGTTTGGATTGGTTTAGTTATTTGGCGGGTTGGTTAGCGTGGTTATTTGGAGGGTGTTAATTCATTGGTTAGTTGGTTATTTGGTGGGGTTGGTTGGTTTTTACTAATTTATATTTGTTTATAATATATTTTTTACAAGTGTCGAGGTTAGTTGCGTTGGTTAAGTTGGTTATTTGGTGGGGTGGATAGCGTTGGTTAGTCCTTATAAAATTCCTATATTTCATAAAGCCGTCAAGTGCGTCTCATCAACGACGTCATACCTATTAACGGCATTTTAGTAAACTACCGTTTAACGGCAGTTTAAGTTCAGCCAATAAATAAAATGTGTTCTCTTGGTTTCATTATCTGATGGTGTTTTTTTTATAAAAACTTAGTAGTCATCCAAGTAATTTGGAAGCCAGCCTACTTACTTTGATGTTAAAAAGCCTTTCAACTAAAAACTTTCAACTTGATTTTGATTAACAGTCAATATTGTTACGTTTTTCGTCGGTTCCGTGTTGATAGAAAGTCTAATTTATTTAAACACAATTTATTTTGCACAAGGTAGCAAAACAATAACGATAAAACTACTTAAAGAACTATTTACAACTTATTTATCTAACTATCTATCTAAAAGGAATTTATTTTGAATTTAGCGCGGCAACTGTACGCGTCTACCGATCTGTTTGTTTCTGTTCATTCTTTGCACAGGTCTCGAGTTATATACCTACAACTAAACCGTTCTCGAATAGTCCATTACATCATTAGGTGTATAGAGAAGATTTTCAGAATGTTCTCGTATGTATGCCGCCATTCCAGTGGAACTCGATTGTTCTCGAACGTTCGATGTGTATAATAAAGGCATTTATTTGTTTATTTAGATTTATACATTTCTTCAGCTTATATCGCATTTTACTTATTTCTATGATGTCTATCCCCTTCGCTCACTGACTAAACTTTCAGGCAAACCTATTCCCTACGGCAACGTACCTCAGACCTCCGCCAAACCTTCGTCAACCTCTCAAGTGGCCAAAAGCATCAGCATGAACGCGTTCGGACTGACCGCCAAGTCTCCGTTAGAAGGAGACGTTGCCGATGGGTTGCTAGATGTCAAAAGACAGGAGGGTAACGCCATCGCGTCCGTGGAGGAGTTCTGTCCGGACGGAGGACATTTGGGAGGGTTTTTGGACGACGTGCAGTTTAGTAGCAATCAGGGGCCGTCCAGGATTGTGGAGAATGAGGAATCAGATTCGTAAGTCATTGTAATGGTAGTTTTTTGTCTGCGTACCTATGATTAGGGTGATTTTTGAATAAAAATTAAAGGGCAAATTTTGACGTGACAGACTAGAGCAGGGATGGCGAACCTTTTTAAGACCTGTGTGAAATTTTGTTCATATTTTTTTATTACTAGCTCATTAGGCGCTAATGCCCATTTGCACCAGAGTTAAGTTTTAAAAAAATAACTCAGTATTTTTAAAACTAATTATCTTTAAAATTCAATAATTGTCCTATCTGGCAAAATGAGCGTGGTTTGCCGATTTTTTTAACAAACAAAATGCGAGTAAAATTATACACTTTATTCGATATTTTGTAAACACTTTTACTTTATTTCAAGTACTACAAACTAGAGGTGGGCAAAGATTGAACGAGTATTAAAAATGAATCGTGAGATTCGATTCACCGCTTAGAAGACGGTTCGTTTAATTGAATAGTGGCCAGCACGGATCCATAAAATGTGAGCGAACGAGTCATATAAAAGAGTCGTAAGAATTGAATCGGATCATAATACGACTCGTTTGTTCAAAGAATCGTGAGAATTAATTCATTGCTTACAATACGGTTCGTTCGATTGAATAGTGGCTAGCACGGATCCATAAAATGTGAATAATGAGCCGTAAAAAAGAGTTGTAAGAATTGAAACGGATCACAATGCGACTCGTTCGTTTTTACAGCCTGTTGGTTCAAAGAGTCGTGAGAATTGACTCATTGCTTACAATACGGTTCGCTTAATTGAATCATGGCCAGTACGGATCCATAAAATGTGAGCGAGAGTCGTAAGAATTGAATCGGATCACAATGCAACTTGTTTGTTCAAAGAATTGTGAGAATCAATTCATTTATTACAATACGGTTCGTTCGATAGAATCGTGGCCAGCACGGATCCATAACATTTGGACGATGAGCCGTAAAAAAGAGTTGTAAGAATTTAATCGGATCACAATGCGACTCGTTCGTTTCTACGGCGCCGGCGCGGCGGTGATATAGGCATAGGCACCAATATTTAGACTTGAACAGAAACCCTAAACAAATATCATGGGCATAAAATGCAAACGATAAGAAAATTTGCAAGAGAAAAACTCATTTATACTGTGCTTAGTATGGGAGGATCTGTAATGCATTTAATTTTCACGTTAATATTTTTGTTAAAATAATATTTACTGATTATAAACCATTAAATGTCTGACTAAAAGACGAAATCGTGTTTTTATGCGACCAAATATGATGGTTATAAAATGAAGATTGCTGTCATTTTATATATAAAGTTATATGGGGAATATCATCAATGTTTATTTCCACGACAACTGGATGCCGTCTGTTTTGATCATGCGGTATTATATACTATTTATTATATGATTATTAAATTGAAATTAAAATATGATCTAAAATTATTAAATTGATATTAGGAAGTTTTTAATAAATAGTATACTAAGGGCTGGCAAAGGTTAGTATGGGGTCGAGATTTCCGTATGTAAGAAGAGTACAATGCGTTTATAATGTACTGAACAAAGAGGGGACAGTAAACACGTTGCCAAACGTATGAAATAAACCGAGAAACTGTGCACATCGCTAAGAGACGTGGAAGGGGATATAGCAGATTTGTCGCAGTTGACCAGTCGACCCAATCAATACCTCTGTCAGTACTTAAAGTTCTATGGAAAGGTGTACGTCATGCGTTCAGCTTCACGATTTAATTACGTCCCGTGATACTTAATTTGTTCATTTATTAACGAATCGTTGTAATTTTCCCTATAGCTTGAATTTTTTTAAGTGCAAGCTAGAAACACTTGCATTTTTGGTAAAAATAAGTGGAATTAAGTGGGCGTTCGATAGTGGTCGCGCTATTAGAACTCTGAATTCAAAAGTGGATATCTCGAAATCTATTAGAACGATTTCTGCTGTATTTTCTGTGTATACAGTATGTGAAAATCTTTATTAATAAAAAAATTACACGATTGCTGAAAATTGCTATGCTCTAAAAGTAAATGGATGGATTTTTTACAATTTTAAAATAGAAAAAACAACCTTATCGAATTTTTCTTATGTAAACATATTGTAAAATATCCTTGAAAATAAAAAAAAGTTTCAATATCTAAAGTGGTTCTTGAGTTATGGCCTGTTATGTGTTAAAAAGTTGAGTTTTTAAATTATCGCGATTACTGACGTTTTCTCGTTATAAAAAAAATGACGCCCTAACGATATCCTTATAATTCCATTTCAGATGCTCAGAAACATGTCTAATAATTTTATCTAGTTATCTCTTGAAAAAAAGTATTTTAAAAATAAGCGGTTTACGATCGTGATTTTACTTTACTTGATAGGGAAAGGCGTATCGGCAACGCCGCAACAGCACACCGTCGCGCGTCGCGTCGGTCGGTCGCATTTCTCTCACTCATTCCGACTTAATAAGATCCCTATGCGATTTACTTCCACACATGTAAATGCCGACCCAAAAGTAACAGTTGCCAGCACGGTATATATTTATCCGTTGCGTATCTGCGGGACAAAATTTTACAACCTACATCGACAATGCTTTGAAATAAACTAAATCAAGCGATCAAGCGAATCGCTCGTCGCTTGCTACTTGCCATTCATCACCGAAAGAATATGTGCCCTGCGCACGCTTACTAGACTAGACTTGACTCTTGGCGTTAACGAGTACTTACAACAAGCGACGGGCGAAAAACCGTATTTTTAAATACGAGTGATATTTCGCTCGGGGGATCACTCGGTTATTGCAATCGCTTGAAACTCGAGCACTCGATTATTGAAATTAATCGGTTTTTCCCATCACTAATATTTTATGTGGCTTTATTACATGTGTTTCCAATGTGATGGCGCTAGCCGTTTCCTGAAATATTTCGATGCGGAATTAAAACATTTAGAGGAAATGTTTCGAAACATTTTCTACAATATGTGTCTAAAGGTGTTCCCCAATTTTAATTTATTATTTTATAAAATTGACATGGTATGACAAAATTGACATGACAAAAAGAGAGAAACTCGTGTTTTGAAAATGAATCGACGATAAACCTTAAATATGTTTCCAAAATGTTTCGATTTAGCGCTATCTGTGTAGAAATAGAAATTTTGAACTAGTCAACTGTCAACAACACCAATCAAAACTTCTTGTTTTTAAAACATTTTTATTTACTTATTATAACACAATTAAAACATAAAAACATGTATTCCATTGTGAAAAAAAAATAGGAAAAAAATAGTTTGCTGGTAACATTTTTCATCGGTTTCCTGTTGGTTATGGATAGTGGCTGTTATTACATTTATTCCTAAAACAAATCATCTCTTTACTGCGTATAATAAATTATTATAAAATCGCATAAGAAAAATATATCTATATTTGTACTTACCATATATCTTCCCTTCTGCTGTTTGGTAAAATGTTTTGAAACAAAAAGCGATTTATGTTACGAAACATATGTATGTATCAAAAATGTGTCGAATTAATTCCAGAACTTTTGTGTCTTGACACAAACACCATCATTGTTTCGAAACTGTTTAGCAATGTATCTCAGTAGAGATTTTGTTTTGATTTTGTGACAAAAAATTATACTTTTGTTTACTTTATTTCAAGTACTACAAACGCATTTGTCGTCATTTGCGTAACTTTCGGACTGTTATGATCAATGAAGGTTATAGACAGCATTTAAGTTGCTTTTGTGTCAATGCAGTGCTTGAAAAATACAAATAGAATATAAATTATCCACACAATCAAAAAATGGTTACCTGGTAATCGTGGCTCAGTTCAAAACCATGCGTAGGTCAATGTCTGACCAACTGGTCATAGGCTCGTCATCACTGGACTAGAGAGAAATTGAGGTTTTGTTATTGGTAAAGAACAGACAAGATTCAGATAAAAGTATCTACAAGTTACTTAATTTATTTTACAATTCCTACAGCGATACGGATACTGGTAATCCTCTAGTGTCAGAACTACAGGAAGATTTTGAACCGGATGAAGTATCGCTGTCCAAGCCTTCCAGGATCGTTAGGAGACCCGAGACTGTTTATTCAGCTCCGGCCAGGGTTGTCAAATCGGAAGGGAGTAGCGATCACGAGGTAAAATTATAAATATAGTACCTAATGTAAAACTTTTTTAAAGTTTTTGAAAATCAAACTTTTATGTCAATTATTAGTAAATGACGTCTAGAGATTGACCCCACCAAAATTACCATCGTTTGCCATTCTCCAGCCGTTTTTGACGCAGCTTTTTTATCATGCGTTTCTGTTAGGCTGTTTTGCGTATTTGTTGGACTTTTCTGAGTTTATACCGGGTGCGTCTCAAAAGTGGCTCATTTGACACCTATAACTTTTTTATTTTTTCAGATAAAAAAAAACGAAATTTGGCATATTAGTATATAATATAAATTAGGATTGATTGGACGTATTCAACTGTTTTTGGTACCACTTCCTGTTTCACCGGAAATTACTACAACTTTTGATTTTTAAATGGCACCCTCGGTATTTTTTTTACTTTATTCGATAAAAAATGATACTCTAAATAGAATGGATATATCATATGTCAACTTTTCTCGCTTAACACAAAATTGGATGTTTAATTTTAATCTAGAGAAAAATAGATTTGATCATCTAATGTTTTTCGTATCTTTTCCTGACTGTTTAAAAGATGACCAAATCGTATTTTAATAATATCTCAATCTTTTCAAATGGAACGAGATTGGGTCATTAGCATCTTTGAAAAAAGTATTTTTTTATGAATAATTTGGTACCGCACACTTTTGGTATTTTGAATCAGATGGGCTCTTTCACTATATTTTGGAATTAGCATAATTGAATAAAGCAATTAATTCTAGAATTTTCTGCTATCTCACTTTCGAAAAATTTGAAGTCGTTCTTAAGAAAATAAATAAAAACAAAAAGCCCAGAATAAAAATCCGCACTTTATTTTTAATACGTCACACCTGGCATGTTGAAAAGCGGCAACACGGCCGCGGCCGGGCGTTAGTTACTTTTTATAAAAAGGTCTCCTTTCTCAGAAAACAGGTAGTGTTATTCAAACTTGAGGTAGCATATATAGGGTGTTCAAAATCATCGGAAAAAGAAATAACCAGAAATAATTATAATAACCTAAATATTCAATTGCAAACACTTACCTACCATAGTTTAGAATTTACTGAACGTTTGATAAATATATACTATTATGGACAGTATAGGAAGTTACTTGTCTTAGTAAAAGCCGTGGTAAATGCTCTTGGAATTATAAACTACACTGATTTGGGTCAAAAAATATGGAATATTTTTTCTATGTTTTGCAGCATTGCACAAATGGGAATAAATTTAAACTATACTATAAATAAAAAATATAATATGTGTTTCAAGATTTTATATAGAAAAAAAAACTAAATACCTTTTTGGGGGTTCGTAAATAAAACTTACACTTAGCTTAGTTTTCTTTACTTTTTCTCTTTACATAGGGCATTGTCTTTGTGGTAAAGACGTCATTCCTTTTTTTTTGCATAGTTCTTCAATAAAATATTGGATATTCTGAACAAGATAGGTTTAATAATAAATTCTGACGTATGTGGGGGGCATTTGTGACCTAAATAAAGACTTACATCCAGGTCATTTATATTTTCAAATGTCAATGTTGTCAATATCTTTCTGTGATCTTTTTGATGTAAAAAGCTTGATTCTTCTTCCAATATTTTACTTATAGTGAGGTAAGTGTAAGCAGTAGCCATAACTACATCCTCACTAGGGTAACAGAGGCTTTGGCCTTTGGCCTTCTTGACGCATATTTAATGCACTTCTTACCCGAGAACTACTAGTAGGATTGAAATTATCTCTTTTAATAGCTGTCAACCATTTTTTACGAACCTCGTCATTTTTGGGGAATATAAAAGCAGAAACCTTGGGACCTCCTCTATAATTCCCGTGACAATTTGGAACAGATCATGTAAAGGGCATGCTACAATAAAATGTTAATATGTAACCATTATAAAGTACTATGCAGACTGGCGGCGAAGGCTTTTTACTCATTTAGGTGTAATATCTTGATAAATAATTAATAATAGAGGAGTACGACAAGCACGAAAGTTTGAAGTTTCCTATGCGGAATGTCTGGTTTGGATTTTTATTACACTGTTATCACAATTTTCTGATCACACCATGCACTGAACTCTAAGAATTAAACAAACATGTTCCAGAAGCACAACAAACTAGAGATAATTAATTATTTCTGGTATGCAATCGGAACGAGAAACCACTACCGGCTTTTCAGGTTAAAGGTAAACAATTTAATAATGCGCTGCCTTCGCCGCCATATTTGCCTTGCCCATATCATGTTGATTAGCCTTGAGTTGAGGTGGTGCTGGTCAAATCAAATCGCAATGTTGCCAGTTGTTGGCTGGCGCACGAGACGTTGGCTTGTTCTGCAATGTGATTGGGCGTATTTTTCATACGTCATCAATTGGCACCTTAAAATTATTTCAAATTAAAGCAATTTTGAGGGCCTATAAAAAAATTATTCAATGTCATGGAACTATTTTTTTTTGGATAAATATACTGAAAATAGTCTTCTATTTCAGATTTTGGCATTGAATTGGGTATTTTATTTTTTGTGAAAGAGCCCATTGTCGTTATGAACCGCATGTTACAATTGATAAATAAACCATATGCAAAAATGTCAAAAGTTGACATATGATACCATTCTATTCATAGTATTATTTTCTATCGAATAAAGTAAAAAACACCGAGGGTGGCATTTAAACATCAAAAATTGTAGTCATTTCCTGTGTAACAGGAAGTGACCGAAAACAATTGAATACGTCAATCAATCCTAATTTATGTCAAATACGAACATACCAAATCTCATTTTTTTATCTGACAAAATAAAAAAAGTTATAGGGGTATATTTTCTAACAATCTTTAAGCAATAACATTTATTGACTCAACATAGAAATAAAACCGGCAAGTTATTAAAAATATTAGAACATACATACATACTGCCATTACTCGCTGACGAGTATTTGACACGCATCAGAAGATGGTCACCCAAGGCGTTTTATTTCACGAGCTTTTCTGTGACTGAAAAGCCCGATACTTGATGATTACCTCAGGGACCGGCAATGCTGGTACGGGTACGGCGAACCCGAGGTGCCCTAGCTAGGCTCTCTCCCACTCCCAGGGGGATCCTTTCCAAGCTTCCTTAATTTCCCATCTTTATCCAACCCTTTACTCTGAGCAAAGGGTATCCCTGACCTACCCTTTTCCTCAAAGGTCGTTTCATGCTGTGGCTGCGCTGGTACTAACTGGTACTGAGTACTAAGTACCGCCTTCCACGGAAAAAGTTGATGTGAGCTTGCTCTGCCGAGGCGTAAGCTGCAGTATGGAACAGTGAGCAGCCGCTTCGGACCCTGACCAGGAAGTACGCACTGAATGTGAGGATCGGACCTCACATCGCTCCGGGCGAGTCCCCGTCCGTCTGGATTCCGGGAGGGGGAAAACTAAGACTGGGCTTCAGGGAACTGGGGTAGGAACTTACTCCGAGGGTATACCCGTTCCCAGTAATTTCGGCCCGCCCCTTTGCGTACGATGCGCTGTTAACTTCAAAGCATGGATAATATTGATAATGGAAACATGGTAAAGAGTCAATCGCCGAGTGTAAAATCGGGCGTTAGTGGTTTGTCAGAAGGGCATGGTAACCTACCATCGACACAGTTGGAGACTGAACTTGAAATCGCGACCAACGTGGACCCCTTTGTAAGAAGAGACTCAATAAGTAGAACTCCACCTAGATCTCGAACAAACTCTCTGCCGGATTATCGAAGCATAGTGGTGCCTGGCAATGTACAGAGCGAACAAGAACAGCCTAGTAAACGTAAACGTATGGATGAAGCTTCTGAATTTGCTAGAATAACGGGAACTAAAGCATTCGATGGGAGGGAAACGATTGAGAGAATATATAAGCAGATTAAGGCACTAGACAAAGTGATCCGAGACTCATACAACCCAAAAAGGGAAGTAAAAGAGGCAGTAACTAAGCTTGCTTTTCAAGCTGAAATACTCCATTCAAAGAAATTTGAGGAATGGCTGTCGTCTGGTCATACTGGCAACATGGAGGAGAGGCTAAAGAAATCTCAGGAGGAAAATAAAGCGCCGGGAGCAAATAAAGCTCACGCAAGAAACCAGAGAACAGGGTAGTATAAACGATACGACCCAATGTGTAGCATGCAGAGAAGCCTGTAAAAAAGTCGAGACGAGAAGGTTACTTCGTCGAAACGAGACCTATGAAGCCTTCCAGGAGGTACATGAAGAAATCTGGACTGATGATATTTTCCCCAAGGTACCAACTCAACAGGAGAATATATGGGAAGCACCAGCTGAATTTGATTTGATCCTACCTTGTTATAAAGATATCGTGGGCGTTGACAACCATATTAGAGCCGCAGTAAATAAATTCGGCGGGGTAGAGGTTCTCAAAAAACAGTGTAGAAGTACTGGGGATATTGCCACCATGAGACATGCGCTGGAGTTTCGTGATGGCAAGGGAAATTGCACGTCCATAAAGAGGACAATATACTATCCTATAATAAGTGAGAATGGGTCAGATCAAGCCTCTTCAGATGAAGGGATATTCAATTCACTGAAACAAGTCAAGGAGAGTGCATTGAAATCCGGGAGAGTAAAGATGGCAATTCCTCTTCTGGAGGGGGTAACTGGTACCATACTTCACAGGATGGCCGGCTTTATTTTCGCAGACTCTGGACTGGAAATTGTAAGTTATGCCTCTACTTTTAAAAGAGATACCAGGACGCGGAAACAGGACCTGACCCAGATAAATGTAAACCCCACTACGCCTAGAAGACCAAAAGAGGACGCTTTGTTACTTAAAATGGAAGGCTGTAGCTATGCGGACCTGCTCAAGACAGTCAAGCAGACGATAAATCCACGAGAAATTGGAGTGGAAATTAAAGACATTCAGCGAACTAAGAAGGGAGATCTCATGATTAAGGTTAGCAACGGGTCTGATAAGGCTGATATCCTCAAGACCGAGATAAAGGGTAGACTACCCGGAATAACAGCTTCAACGCTTAGCTCTAAGAAAATACTCCATATCAAAGGTATGGATGAGCTGACAACGGCGGAGGAGATCAGGGAGGATATAGTGAAGGCAACAGGCTGCACTCTGGATAAAGTAGAAGTGAGAGCTCTACGTCCAACGTTCAGGAACAAACAGAACGCCACCATCATTGCTAACGACCTAGAAGCAAATAGGCTGATTGAGATGAAAGTCCTGAAAATCGGATGGGTAGACTGCCGTATCGTCGAACGCCAGAGAGATGAAAGGTGCTACAAGTGCTGGGAGCCGGGACACGTCAGGACGGAATGTAAAGGCCCCGATCGAGAACACCTATGCATGAGATGTGGAGAAGAAGGCCACAAAGCGGGATCCTGCAGTAACCCATCTTTCTGTCTGCAGTGTAAGCAACAGGGCCATCAAACTGGTAGCCGGGCTTGTAAGGGCACTATACAAAGTCAACAATAATGAAATTACTGCAGATCAACACCAACAGAAGCCCTAGAGCACATGATATTAAGAACAATCTAAATCTTGACACCAGCCATACCGTCTTTAATCAGAAATGTCCAATATACTGCAGATTGGTGGAGTTGGAGAAGTCGAAAGTTTTGTATGAAGAAGAATAGACTAAATGATTGTAAATAGCATAAACAATAATTTAAATATCGGTCATGTTAATGCCCGTTCCATTATACATAAGATGAATAGTGTTAAGTACTGTATTATATTAAATAAGTTTGATGTATTTGCCGTTACGGAAACGTGGCTTTCCAGTGCTATTGACAATGAAGTTCTTGGGATTGACGGGTATACTATAGTAAGATGCGACCGCCAGCAGGGTAGGGGCGGGGGAGTTCTCATTTACATCAGCAACGCTATAAGGTATTCTATGTTGGATAACATTGATAGTAACTTTTCTGAACAGTTGTGGATAGAATTTAAAATTAATAACATAAAAAATATTTTAGGAGTTCTTTACAGGCCTCCAAACTATACTAACTTTAATGCCTTTATTGATGAATTTGAACTAAATATCTCAAGAAATTTATTATTATGTGATAATCTTATGTGCTTGGGCGACTTTAACATAGATATGCTGAGATTGGATTGTTTATATACACAACGCTTTCTTGCTGTATTACAAGTATATAATATCACTCAAATTCTCGATGAGCCAACACGGCGTTACAATAACTGCGCCTCTCTTTTGGATCTTATTCTTTGCTCTGATGATCGGCTGCTCTTGGACAGTAGTGTCGATCCCTCCTGTCAAATAGCTGACCACTTTCTTATTAAATGTCGTATGCGGTTGCGAATACTAAAACCACCGCCTCTCATAGTCACTTATCGGGATTTTAGACTTTTTGATCGTGGCCGTTTTACTAAGAAATTTAATCAAAAATAATTAATGAATGAAATTAAAACTCAGAGATGATAAAGTTAAAAATACAAAATATTCTTCTTATTAGTCTAATCTAAATTATCTAAAATTAGCATACAATTCAAATATCTCTTAGAATTATCGTTGCCAGAAAATTAATATAATAAAAAAAGTATTAACTGAACAATTAAATTTAAATTAGAATTTAATAAAAACAACAATTGCAAAATCATCACTTACGCGATGACATCTAAATTTTACTGGTACTAGAGAGTCTTCAATCATTAATAGGTAAAGAAAATCTAAAACAACAATTGAAAATTTTTATACCTGAAAGGATTAGAATTTCCTAACTTAAGAATTCGATATCATTTGAGAAAATCTTTAGATAGAGAACTTACTAAAATAATTAAAGAGACCACTGGATAATATAAGATCTACACGGAGTAAATTCGACCGTCTAATTTAAAAGTCAGTACCGAACTGATCCAAAAAAGTATTTTCCTAACCCTCGAAATCTTTAAAATGGGCGGGTAAAAAGAATAGGGAATTCTCTATCAATTTATAGGATTGAATATGCATTGTATATTATATGTTTTTTTTTTTGTAAATGTATAGGTTAAGATAGGAAGCAATGCTTCAACTTCGCCTTTTGTAATACTTATGGATTACAATAAAGACTATTTATTATTATTATTATTATTATTATGATATCTGTCTACCGCACTCCGGACATTCAAAGATCTTAGAACGCCATTGATAGACCGGAATATAATTCAGCCACATTGAAGTTCTTTCACGGTCGCCCTAATTTTGTTGATATTCTCCTTCCTTGGTCTTTTTATTCAATATGTCGAACTATAGAATTCTGACAGTTGTTAGCTATTGTTATTTCCTATATTTTTTTGGACGATTATTTGTTGGAATATTCTTGGCTGAGTGTCGAAATATTCCCTTCTGTATTTCGACAAACTTTACATGCTCTTAGCATTCGATTTTTGTCTCTTTTACTACTCTTTCTTGCTATATTAATAACTGTTGTACGTATGAATGTTTGACAATTGTATGGAAATATACATAGACTAAATTTTGACAGGTTGAGAAAACTATTCCTGAGGATTACGACATGAAGCAGACGAACGACGAATTCGATTCAACAATCAACTCGGAAATATCGGAACTTACTTCTGATGTATACGATGCCTGGATAGGCACAGACACTAAATGGCGCAGATCTCCCGAAGGTAAGGTAATTTATGTATGAATAATCATATATTACTCTCTATAAAGAAAATAGAGAGTAATATATGAATGAATAAGAAAAACTGAATTCTATTTTTCGTCGGCTTGGAGGTGAATTATATCGATAAATATATATATTGTTCTTTTTCATGATTTGTATTTCAGGTGGCGAGGATAACTCAATGGTTAGCCAAACGTTCGATTACAGCAACAACAGCGCTATCTACGATGACAGTACATCGGTAACTTCGTCGAACGTGCACATGGAGCTGTTAACGTCGAAAAAGACACCCAGTTCCAGCAACATCAGTGTTCAAAGCGAGAGCGAAGACACTCAAACTTCGAGTTCAGTGAAGAAGGAGAAGAAACACAAAGAAAAGGTAAACAATAGCCAAAATGTTAATTAGAATGGACTCTAAATAATATCCTTGTCTCTTTAATGCATTACAAAAAAAGCAGAACTGTTTTTTTGTGTTAAACAACAATATAAAAATATAGAGCGCAGCGCTCTATACGGCAGAAATCAGAAATTTTTGAAATCGGAATGTTTCGGGTACTAAACATTAAGAGAAAAAGAGCGAACTGGGCGTTGCTTTTTGTTTTGACAATTTCAAATGTTACTAATATTGCCGCAATAGTTTTTTATGGTGCTAGTGTGTTATATTACATATAAGTCACGCTGGGAAATGTTTAAATGTTAAGAAAAAACTGTCAAGAAATATGTTATAACACGCGAGTGCCATACAAAATTTTATCCAACAGCAGAACTGTTTCATGTCCAATCTCTAAAGAATAATCAATTTAAAAGGATCTACCAGTTCTACTTTCATTGTTGCGAATTAATAAATTATCAGAGTGCGTTTATATTACTTGCATAAATTATTATTATTTTTATTATTTGCATTTTTATTTTTTTTTTATTTTTTTGTAAATAATAAATAGCACTGGCATTAATGGTGGGTTCATACAGCCAAATAAAATAAAATAAGAATAAAATAAAATAAGAAATAAGGAATTCTTATTTGTGTGCGTTCATACAGTCAAATAAAATAAAATAAGAAATATATATTTGCTCATGCGCAGTACGATGAGGCTGGATAAAAGTTAACTTTTACGATTGTTTACAGTAATTTTACTATTTATAGTATATTTATTTATTCGTTGCCTACTATATTATACATTTTACTTATGTGAAATTATAAAATAAATTAAATCCAAACTGAAAATATTTGTAGGTTAGAATTAAGCGTGCGCAAAGCCGTTTTCACATAAAATAAAACAAGAAGTTAAAAGATAAAGACTTCTTATTTTATTTGTTATTTTATTTGGCTGTATGAACGCATGTACGGTATCCCATATAACCAAGTTTCTTATTTTATTTTATTTTATTCTTATTTTATTTTATTTGGCTGTATGAACCCACCATAAGACGTCATTTAGATAAATCGCGATTTTTTAACGATAAAATAGTGAATTATCAACCAGCAAGTAAGATTTTAAAGAAAAATGATTCAGGAAGATCTTCCGCAAGAAATTATTAACCAGGCAGAGGCGGCTACATCACAAATACTGCCAGAAAAGTCTCGTGGCGTATATAATAGGGAATTCAAGGCGTTTGAAGATTCGATGAAAGAAAAACATGTCAAATGTATAAACGAAACTAGCTTGCTTGCTTACTTCTTTGAACTACAGAAGAAATTTGTTCCATCATCGTTATGGACTAAATATTAAATTATTATTATTTTTAGTATTAATTGCATTTAATGTTAATGTTAATTTAAATAAATAATTGAATTAGTAATTTATGAATGAAGCTTAATAATTTCTATAAAATGGTGTGGCTTTTATAACTTGAAAAACTCACGCGTGTTATTATTTATTTTATATGCATGTATACAGATAAGTAATGTTTGTATAAGTAGTGGCTGTTGGATAAAAATATTAACGCGTAAAGAAGGGCATTGTTGGGTGCAATAACATTCAATAACTCAACTTTCCCGAATATTCAACTCTCCCGAATCAACATTTTATAGCTTCACAGCTTCTCAAACCGATTTGGTCAAAAGCAAAAATGGATTCAAGCAATTCAACGAAACAAGTGAGTAAACAAAGTGCCTATTACACAATCAAAAAATTAAATAGAAAAAAAAAATTTAATGAACTAGTGCTTAAATTTTTTATGAATATCTTCTAACATTATAATTATACAGGGTGCTACAAATTCGAGGTACGAGCATTGGTATCTCGCTAACCGTAATAGATACAAACATGGTTAAATTGAGGCAAAGTTGCGCTTTAGGATGTGCACCAAGATTTCAAAATTTTTTTAAGCATCAAAGTTTTTTTAAGAACTTCAAGGATTGCTGAGATTTTTGGAAAAAAACGGATTTTTTTTAAAATTATTTTTATTTTTTCCTGACGTTACTTTTTAGGATATCAAAAAACTAACTGCACATTCTCATTGTCACTTTATTAGGGCTATCTGATAGTGTTTTTAGATTTTCAAATTAGCTGATAATTTGTGAGATACAGTGGCCAACTTAATTTTTTTAAATACGGACTTGCATTTTTTATTTCAGATTTTGAAAGCACTCGGTCTCCTGAGTATAACGATATGCCACACTTAATATTTTTTTTTGTTTCGGACATTTGAACATAATTTATTTAAAATAATATCAAGTCCGACCCTGTTTTTTTTAAGATTTAATCTACTCATCGTTACAATATTGATAAGCTTTCAAACTTAACAATGACGTGGGGTAAAACATTGAATACGGAAAATCAAATGCAATAACTAAAGGGGCATTACTTGGCGTCATTTGTAATAGTGAAATCAATACAGTTCAACATTTACAATAAAGAGTACAAAATCCATTCGGAACTATAACAAGAAGTTATGTTCAAAGAGCTATAAATAAGATTGAACAAAAAATAAATTTGTGCATTAGGAAGGGTGGTAACCCTTTCGAACATGTGGAGCATTAGAAACTAGTTTATAGAAGTTGATTTATTTATAAGAACTACGATTAATATTATGAATATTATTAGATCGTACACTGAGATTCCAAATTCACAATAAAAAAAGTTAAAAATAAGATCTTTAAATTGCTGACCTGGATATTATTTACTTCAATCTTTGAATTGGCTCGATTTTCCTTATTCAATGTTAATTAGGGCTGATCAATATTGTTGCGATGAATTAAAAGATCAAATTTAAAGATTAAATAATTTAAAACACCAGAGTTGTACTTGAAATTATTTTAAATAATAATTAACTAGTTTTTTTGTTGTTAAGGTACCCAAATCAAAAAAAAAGTATCAACTGTGGCATATCATTATACTCAGGAGGCCGAGTTCTTTTAAAACCTGAAATAAAAAATGCAGGTCCGTATTTAAAAAAATTAAGTTGGCCTCTGTATCTCACAAATTATCAGCTAATTTGAAAATCTAAAAGTACTGACAGATAGCCCTAATAAAGTGGCTATCAGAATGTGTAATTAGTTTTTTGATTTTCCAAAAAGTAACGACAGGAAAAAATAAAATTTTCCAAAAAATCCGTTTTTTTCCAAAAAACTCAGCAATCCTTGAAATTTTTAAAACTTTTTTGATGGCATCTTGGTCAACCTACCAAAACGGCAACTTTGCTCCAATTTAACCATGTTCCTTACGGTTACCGAGATACCAATGCTCGTACCTCGAATTCGTAGCACCCTGTATATGTACCTTTAAAAAAATTCGTTATAGCCGAAATAGCTCAAATTATGTCCCCACTAGCAAAATCGGTGCGTAAAACTATGCTCCCTACCGTATAGTTTTACTCATCTAAAAAGTTGTGTTAATATTCAATAATAATAAATCCTTCAATAATAAATTATACAAGTTAGACCTGCTGAATATATCAAAATATTTACTTTATTTTTTTTAGAATTATCACAAATTAATTACTCTTCCTAACAATTTTAGAATAATCATTATATAAACTTTTTTCATATACACGCTATTTAAACCCGTGTATATGTGATTGTTTACGATATTCTCCAACGGTGGCAGCACCGGCGGAGAATGCACCAAGCCTATAATACTTACCAACTTGAGAAAAACATGGAAAAACAGGTAATATGTTTACTTTTTTACTTTGACAAAAAGCAAACATACATAGAATACAAGTCATGCAACGGAAAATGGAAAGGTCCATGTTGAGACTTAGGGATAAAATACCCAATCATACCATACGAAATCGAACAGGAGTAAGGGATGCGGTGATATCTGTCTTACATTTTAAATGGAATTTGGCAGGACATGTGGCTAGGCTAACAGATGGGCGGTGGACAAAGGGACTTGTGGAATGGAGACTAAAACACGAGGCCTATAGAAGCAGAGGACGACCTCCTAGTCGATGGACAGATGATATTAAGAGAGTGATTGAAAACTGGATTCAAGTGGCGCAAAATAGAAAGAAATGGCTAGAGATGAGGGAGGCTTTTGTTCAGCAGTGGGCGGAAAGTTAAAAAGCTAATGATGATGATGATTTGTTTGTACCGATTGTTTACGATATTCTCCGATGGTGGCAGCACCGGCGCAGAATGTACCAAGCCTATAGTGTAATAAAATATATTTTTTAGCCGTTTTGTAGAGGACAAGACTGATAATGGCAAGGACAGATTAATCTTAGTAGTAAAAAGGAGAAGTTAACTTAAAATACTTTACTCTTACACTACTAAGATGTTTTTTTAATAATCCGAATTAGTAAATACATAATTTTTGAATTGATAAAATGTTCTGACATTACTTTTTTTTTGTTGCAGACTGAGAAAAAGGAAAAACACAAGAAGAAAAAATCGAAAGACAAAGACAAGGATAAAGAAAAATCAGAAAAGAAACACAGGCGAAAATCCAGAGGAGATCCCTCCCATAGAGACGAATTGGAAGAATTTCTCAATGGGAGTAACAGTCCTCCTATTGACACTGCCTACGAAGCGATATAGCGGACTGTAAAGAATCTCAGGTGGAATTTAACGCTTTTAGAAATATTTTGTCCCCATTAAATTGGGCTACATTAACTTTGCTTCTTAATATTTATTTTTTTAGAATTTAAATAGATCTTATATTATTTTTTTATAATTTATTTGTAATATTTAATTTTTTATGCGGGCTCTTGAAACATTCTTCTTTAATGCATTTAAAAGCTTTTCAGATATTATATTTCATAATTGAAGGGTACATGGGAAAACATCATTGTTGCATAAAAGTTGATTCTGAGAAAAATGCAAATCAAAAAAATCGAAAGTATAGGTAATTCTTATCGGTGATATTAACCAAACCTTGATTCGTAGTGGGACTTTTATATATAGATAGATTAGCCAACGACCAAATAACACAAAATTGCTTCTCACCGACGTTTCTGAGGCTATTTACTCCACTTCAAGCCTCTGTCAGAAGAGCAAAAAGGTGGATTGTTAGTAATAACAGCCAAAATAAAAATTATTACAATAGATCGATCCGTTCTGTAGCTACGGGGTATCCATAAGTGTGCGAACACAGTGCAAGCAGGATTGCCGCTTACCGGTAGTCGGCGAGGATCTGGGTACCTATTCTTGACATCGTTCGCAACTTTGCGTATAACAGGGTGTCCCAGAAATAAGTGCAAGTATTTTAAGGGGTGGTAGATCTCGATAAAAGAAACATATTTTCTCTTTATCGTTTTTCAAATAAGTCCAAAATAACGGAGTTATTTTACTTTGCAAATTTCAAAAAAAAGTATTTTTTGCTAAAATTTTGAGTACCACTGGATCTTTTCTGAATTTTCTTTCTTGTAAATTTAATCTACTACCTATGTTGCCATATTAACAAGAAAGTATTTTTTTTAAATAAAAACTAAAAAAAATTCCAAAAAATTCCGATTTAAAAAAAAATTCGCGAAAAAAACCTCATAGGCGTGTTTCTGGGGTTGAACTATACTAGCAGTTAAGTTAAAATACTTGCACTTATTTCTGGGACACCCTGTAAATGAGTACATAGTAGCGCCACGCCGCCTCGCGCTTATAACCTTGAAAAATTAAAGCGTGTTATCAAATCGGCTAGTTCACAGTGAAAGCAGGTAGGCGCCGTCAACCAGCGTTCATCGGCGTTCTCGCTTTTACCGGAACGAACATTTATTTATTTCTGCTTTTGCACGCGCCGACGGCGCACAGAGGGTATTGAGAACTAAAAGTTGGCCAAAATTATGTTTTATGATTTTTTTTGCTTTTTTGCTAGTAATATTAATTATTAGAGGAGAGGGTGCTAATATGAAACCCTATTTTGTTTTTCCTACACAATATTTTTCCTCTACTCTGAAACCCTTTCCACCGATCAAATAGGGCCATTCTGTGCAAAATCAAGCAATTGGATGAGGATGCTAGAACAAGAAAGTACTTTGTATATTATAGACGATATTTGAGCGAGGATGGGTGTTATAGGGTAAAGACTATTTCCTTTAAGAATCTATTTAAATCAATGTTTTTTTGGCAGTGACAAATATTGGCAAGATTTTTGTACATATTCCAAAGCTGGAGACTTTAAGCATTGAACGGATACTAATTTCCATGCGGAATATTGCCGAATAGTCTTACACCTTATAAAAATGCCTCTGATTTTTTAAATATAAAACATTATAAAGAAATAGAATAGAAGGAAACGTTTCAAAATAAAAATATGCATAAAACAGGACTTGCCAGCTAGCTCTGTATCCATCATGACAGTTATTATAAACAATTTGCAAAATAAGCACTACAAACAATTCCACAATTTTATAATCTTAGAAATATTCAGAATACACTCAAGATAATTCATACTTACAACTGAAATATATTATTTATTTGATAGTCAACTTACGACTTAAAAAAAGCTAATAAACGTGCTTACATTTAGTATTTATAGATTTGTTTTCAGTTAAGATAAAAAATGAAAATAAAAAAATATCACTTTTGTCCAGGTTTATAGACCAAATACCCCTATGTGTAGCGCCGGCGCGGCGTTTGAATATGGTTAGGTTAGTTAATCAGGTAAATTTCCTCTTAATTAACTACTTCCGAACCCTGCTCTCATCTCCGAAAAAGCCATATAACAATACACGTGATGCATATACGCAAAGTTACGCATCACGTGTATTGTTATATGGCTTTTTCGGAGATGCGAGATGTGAGCGATATTTGAAGATGCGAGTGGTCAAGAATAGGTACCCTGAGACGGCGCTGGTTGCCGGTAAGCAGAAACCTGCCTTCACTATGTTCGTACCCTAAGGGAGGAAACTAAATTTTTTCTTAGAGGAAAATTTATAGGCCTGCCATAAATATTTTTGATAACGTTACTTATACAAAAATATCAAAAATACCAAGTTAGTTTTATTTTTTCAACGTTTTTCCACGTAAATGAGACATAATCTTTATAAAAATGAAAAAATTAAGAAGAAAAACAATAAAAAAATAAATAAAATCCACTATTTTACCGATTACGACTACAATGTTCTCCAAGCACTCCAATATTGTGTCTATTTCCTTTCTTAGAATCTTACAGATCCAGTACCTATTTTTAGGTATTACTAGAGACTAAGATGGTAGTAAATAGAGACTGAAATGTAGCTAAGAAATTTATATTTGAGTTTCTTTGGTCCTTGACTACTTTAGCTACAAGTTAAAAGCCTAGAAATATAAAAAATAAGCCTAAACAAGGGCAAGCTATCCTTCTTCTGAAGCCTCTGCGTCGATGGGCGGGTGGTTGATGAAGTTATCACCTCTATCATCAGGAAGGTTATCAGGGGTTAGATTTTGGTAAAACATATTTGCCTCTGAGTTATATAAGTGCAAGCTATTCTTGTTCTTCTGAAGCGTCAATGGGCGGGTCGTCATTACAGTTATCACCATCAGGAATGTCATCAGAGGTTAGATTTTGGTAAAACTTCTTTGCCCTTGAGTTTTCCAGGAATTTGGTAAGATGAAGTATGTCTCTGTATCTTGTAGCGTTTAAAGGCAGTTTTTTTTCTTGGACCTTTTTGGTGGTTGTTTTGCAACTGGAAAAGAATAGTAGGTTTCAAAGTATGATTGTTTGTGGTAAATTATTCGCTTATTTTCAACGGAAATTTTACGAACTACAATGCAATGACGGTTTTTTTGTGTGCCAAATAAATAAGGAAGAATTTTATAAAGAAGAAACCTCTAATCGCATGCAAGGGGCGGTCTCAGTGTCATCCTATCCTTGATGACGAGGTGGGTTGATCTTTAGATGCGGACACCCTGTCATAAATATTTTTTTTTTCATTTAACACGAATAATAGTTATATAATTCTAACTTAACATTATTTTATTGTTTATTATGCACTCATTTTCTGGTATACGCTGACAGTAGCTATGAGAAGTCAACTTGTGATCTTTAATTATTCATATTATAATTAGTTACAATTTAGGTTTATTTATATTAAAAATGTTTTGTATTTTATCCCAGTCATATATTATATTATTAAGTTTTTTATTTTTCTATTTCTTTCAATTTCCTTGATCTTCATTAGAATTAACAAGAGTAAAATTCTAAAGAATACTATGATTAAAATTTACTTTTTTCAGAATATGAAAATGCCAAAAAAAACATTAGCAAGAGCTATAAAATCTGCAGCTAAGAAATATTTCATTATAAAGATATATCTTAATCCTGTTAAGATATATAGAATATTTGTCTTTATACAGTGGTGCTAAAAATTTAGACAAACACCAAAAAAAAAAAAAATTTATTTTAACGTCTCCTAAAGTTTGATTATTTGGAAAATTTTCATCAAACTGCAAAATAATAGTCAAAATCTTGATGAGTCGATTACTTAGGGGACTTTAAAGACTTGAGTAACCTAACTTTTTCCTTATGTTTCTATTTTTTTGGCCACGCTTTATATATTATTTAAAGACAGGACTATGTGTATAACAAATAAAGCTTTTATAAATGTATCTCGACAGTGGCATACTAAACAATTAGCCACGACAGCGTATTAAAAGTAAATTAATGTTAATTTAGAAACCTTTATAATTAATATTATTAAACAAATTATATATTGAAAATTTTCTAGATTCTAGGTATGTCATTTTATCTATTTGACTATTGTGAAACTATAACTGTACTGTATTCTATTAAGATCTTTTCGTTAATAGACTGTGAACTAATTTAGGGTATTGTTATGATAAATTAATGTTTATTGTTATTGGAAATTTGTTTATATCTATAATAAATAATATTTTATCATTAGTTTTAATTCATTTTAACCAGGTATTCTAGGGCTGGAGCAGACTTTGTGTTGGCAGGCGCCATTTTTTGGGAGGAAACGGATGTGTGTCCAACGATAATTTTAGCGAGTTTTAATAGTTTGTTTGGTTTGGCTTGGTTGTAGTTCCATTGTATAAACTATATTTCAATGGTGAATTGTTCAGCTTTCAAGTGCAAAAGCCGCAACGATAAGAAAGAGCCAGGAGTTACGTTTCATAGGTTATTTATTATTTATTTATTAGTGTCAAAAGCGTTGCGTATATAAAAATATACATATACAAAAATACAAATAAAAAATGCGAATTGTATAAAGACAAACGGAAGAAAATGCAAAGATAAAATTGAATACAGCTACAAACATAAAATTGCAAAAAAATTAAAAGACATGAACATTGTACAAACACTAAATAGTATCAGACAAAAACTTAGCAATGTCGACGGCATTTCCTGTGGCCTGCAACAAGTCGTCAAAGAAACAAAATACAAGATGCTAAAAATTAAGGCCTAAAAACCCCTACATATATGCTTATTCTCTGCATTAAGTTCATCAGACTAAAGGGAACAGCCGGAACAACCATTCGACGACCGGTTTCGGAGATTTATCTCCATCGTCAGGCCGACTTTGATGTAACCCTCAATCTGACAAACGAAAAGCAGAGAATAGCATTTGAGTACAAAACGTATTACTATGGCGAGTGCTAGCCGCTCTCGCCATCCCTAGGCCTTAATTTAGGTCTTAATTTTTCTCCTTAATTTTTTAGGCCTTAATTTTTCGCTTCTTGTATTTTGTTTATTTATATAAACCCTACCAAGCCTTCAGCTCCATCTACGGTAACGTAAAGGTACGGTAAGATGAAGCAAGTATGTAAGTCGTCAAACGTACAAGAAACTGGACACTGAGGGCAGTTATATATAGATGTCTGTTGGTTTGTCCGATACTATATTCGCATAATGTTGATGGATCTCTAAGAAAATTCTGTTTGGCCATGTTATCTTTTGTTCTGCCAATCCCACTTAGTCTGTTGAGGGACTTCCATGTTTCCCATTGCAGGACTGCATCTGGCGGAAGGCATTCAGAAGGTGGGATCCATGATGCGATATCTGCATTTCTCAGTGTCTACAAATTTTGTCGCGCCATCGATGGAGATGCACCGTCATCGATAGTACTTTTTAGAAAGCTTTTTCTAGATTTCAATCTATATTTAGTGGAGGTTGATGTCCATGCAATGGATGAGCAGCGTTTACTTCCCTCTTATGTCTCTCTGTGTTTGCGGCAGCTTCCCTTATATCTAGAGGGGCTATCCCTGCCAAACTGTAGAGTTTGTAGGTAGGCGTATATTATTAGACTTGTCTCGTTCAAAGCAATATCCACATGACTTGCAGTCCACTCCACCCTCCGTGTTTTCTTATTGATTTTCTGAGATTCTATGTACTTGATATGTGCTATACGTCGATACTAGTTTTGTACCTTTTGTTAACATTTTAATACGTTTTTTTTTGTAATTAATTAGTATGATACCACCTAAATAAGCAGCATACACCATAGGCGTAGTCAAAACATTTATCAAAAATATAAATATCTCTTCAAGCAGCTAAGTTAAGAAAAATATGTGACACGGCACTGTTTGGAGGAATGGTAACAATTTTTGATCTCGGATGTTATTGGTCCTTGTATTTTTTAGTCATTGTTTCAAGGTGTATAGCGACATTTTTCGGAGGAGCAAACAACCGTTCAGATTTGAGTGATTCGAATGGTGCGCCATATGCCATCTCTTAGATGATGTCTGAAACTCCTGAATTTTTAAAAGGAAATTACTGGAAACAAGGAGAATGCTTCAGATGGTTCTAGAAATTGCGCGAAACATCCACTGACGTATTTAAGGCTCTCCTCGGGCTCCACAGTCAGTCAGTTTTGAATGGAGTTCCTTATTAAGCGAATTGGCTACGATTTGGCGAAGGTTCTTCAAATAGTTATTTGTGTGTATAGTTGGAAAATAAATTAGTTAAACTTATTATGATTAGTTTTATCGTCAGTTTTGAATTAAGCACCTACGGAATCCGTAACAATATATAGTTTAATTAATAACTGGCCCAGCTACGTCAAAACAGCGGTTCCCGATAGAACACCGAAGTTAAGCGAGATTGGACGATGCGAGTGGATGGACGGGTGACCGTCTGGAAACTCTGTCGTGCTGTTGTTCCATGAAGAGTATAAAATCTATTGACACACTGCTTATTCACACAGGTTCGAGACCGGATGAGATCGGATATCTCATGAGTAATAGTCAATTTAGAAGAAAATGAAAAGGACAATGTTGCGAAGAAGTTAGAGAAACGTTGTGCCTTGTTCAACCATACGTCATGTTTGGAAATCTGAAAAAAAATCCGATTGCTTCGGAAGATTTTTAAGAAAATCCGAATTTTCAGGACTTGGTTTTATTTTACTCCATTTGAAAAGATAAAATTTCTCCCATAAAATTTCATAATATTCTTATTGCCAATTTTCTTGCTCTACAAGATGATGTGTCGTTTCTTAGCAACCGGTATCAACATTATCTGTATTTTTATTGCCTTTTTAAAAAGCATATTACCTTACAAATACAATGATGCAGCATATTTGTCCAAAAATGCGTAGAATGTAGAATATTTAGAAGGAGTGTTAACCACCGCAACCTTACAGGTCTATTGTGTGTTCCCCTTTATTGAGTTAAAACGAGTTATAACTCATCATATAGTCTCAGGGCTTTAATAAAAGCCAGTATCTGAGACGGATCTACAGAGGCCAGCTCTCCTTCTTCGACATCAGCCGTACCAAAGTTTGTGGCACGAACGGTTGTCGTCTCGGCGCACTCAGTGATAAGGTGTTCTGGTGTTTCCCAATTTTCCTCACAGAATCTGCATTCGCCGTTGTTTCTCCAGCTTCATTCTACTGAGGTGTTGGTTGAGGAGACAGTGTCCTGTTAGAAACCCCGTGACAATCCGAAGATTGCTCTTACTTAAATCAAGGAAAATCTTTGATTTTTCTCGGTCGTAAGTTCTGAGGAACTTTTTCGAGTGTCTTAGACCGTTTTGGAGGACTCCCATTACAGGTTACGGATGGAGTCTTCTAGGTTCTTCAGTTCCGTTTTAAGTTTGTTGCCGCTTGGAACGCAGAACGGTTCTGGTCCAGTTAGTGGAGTGTTCGCTTCTTTTCGAGGTAGATCCTTTGCTTATTCATTGGGTTCTATCTTTTGGTGAGCGGGCGCCTAGAGAAGGAAGATTTTCTTTTCAAAAATGCGTAATAAAGATATTGATATTTCGTCTTACTTATTGCTAACTCTTTATTAATTGACCAACAATCGGTAAAATTGTTAAACACATTTAAATTATGAAACAGGAAAAAATTAAATGTGTTTAAATGTATTTCAATAACTAAATAAGAGTCTGCCCGTGTGTAACCAATAAATGAATTGCTTGCAGGAGCACAGCATGCAAATTTTGTAAAATCATCTACTATATTTGTCGCAGAAGCAGCTAATGGTGACCCATGAGATAAAATATCTTCTAGAAATGGCAGTTCCTTTATTGTCAACATTTTGATGACACAACAACGATGCGATTTATTCCTATCACCTTTTGTTATCAAGTAAAATCTACACTACATCAGGTCACTAGGGCTACACCTTAATTATTAGTTGCGGTTACTGATGGTTGTTGGACTATATTAAATGAAATGGTACAGAACGTAGTTTACAATTTTCAGGATCGCACTAAAGCACCGACCAAAGCACCGAATTTAGCGCTTCTATCACCTTTCTGCATTTACCAATCTGTTCTCTGATTTCCTTTTCGCATATAACTTTGCTTGGGATTTTTACCCCTATCTATACTAATATATAAAATCCTTAAGTGACTGATTCACTGATTAATCACGATCATGCTCAAACCACGCAACGTGAGAAGTTCAATTTTGGCATACTGGTTGATTCTAGGGTGTAGAAGTTCGATAAGAAGGGATTTTTCGAAATTCCAGTTCCAAGGGGGTGAAACCACCCCTCAAATATTACAATATTTTTTATTTAAAAAACGGTCAAGTTTCCGAAAAAACGCTTAAACACGTATATTTTATTTTGTTTTTTACGTATTTTAAGATTTTTTAAAAATGTATACAGGGTGTTTTGAAAAATCTGGTCATTGATTAAACACGATCCTGCTTAAAGCGCTTGACGTAAAAAGCTGATTTTTGGAAAACGGATTGACTGTAGGATGTAGAGGTTCGATAAGAAGGGATTTTTTGAAACTCGAATTCTAAGGGGGTGAAACCACCACTCAAATATTAGAATAATTTTTATTTAAAAACTGGTGAGTTTTTCGGAAAAACTCTTAAACACGTATATTTTATTTTGTTGTTTTACATATTTTAAGATTTTTTCAAAATTTATACAGGGTGTTTCATAAAATATGACCATTGAGTAATCACGATTCTGCTAAAACTGATTGACGTTTAAAGCTGATTTTTGGCAAACGGATTGATTGTGGGGTGTAGAGGTTCGATAAGGAGGGGTTTTTCGAATCTCAAATTCCAAGAGGGTGAAAACGCCCCTCAAATATTACAATATTTGTTATTTAAAAAACGGTTAGTCTTTCGGAAAAACGCTTGGACAAGCATAATTTATTTGGTTTTTACATATTTTGAAATTTTTTAAAAAATCATACAGGGTGTTCCAAAAAGTTGGGTAATTTCTTAACCACGATTAAACTGCTTGACGTAAAAAGCTTATTTTTGGCAAACGGCTTTTTCGAAAGTCAAATTCCAACAAGATGAAACTACCTCTCAAATATTACCAAGTTATATAATAATATCGCCATATTGTTTTTTTCTCATGCTGACATAAATATGAGAACATTTTATCCAGTTTGTATGTTAATGGAAATTCTTGGTTTGCTTTATCATCACCATTACAAATGATTAATTCGACGCGAACAAAGTCGTGGGTACACGCTAGTATACATATATTCTTCGCAAAGGCTTTTATATAACAAAGGGCACATGCTTTAATACAACATAAAGATTAATTTTTATGTTGTTATTTTTCATATTCTTCATGTTGTTCTTATCAATTTTCTGGTCACATATTCTAGATCTTCTTTGACTTGGGCCATTACTATCTACTTTCTACTACTACTGCCATTACTCGCTGACTTGTATTTGACACGCATCAGCGGATGGTTACTCAAGACGTTTTCTTTCATGAGTTTTTCTGTGACTAAAAAGACTTTCTTCTGCACTCCGGGCATTCAAAAATGTCATTACTTTGTTGTCTCTTTACTTTTTGGTTGTCGTTGTTAACTGAGTTTACAATCCTTCTCCATTGCTTTCTATTTTGCGATGCTTCATCCCACTGATTCTAAATGCTTATTCCCTTTAAGTTTTCGTGGAGAATATCCTTGTACCTTTTCAGTTGTCCACCCGTTTTCCTCTAACCGTCTACAAGCTCACCGTAAAGAAGAAGTTTTGGTAGGCGGTTTTTTGCATCCTGCATACGTGACCAACCCGCGAGATTTATTAATCATGACTTCAACGCTCCCGTAGCTAGCTTTTTCAAGGACCGATACGTTTGAGACATGGTGGCACCATTTGATTCTTAACAGTTGTCTAAGAGGCCTCTGTTGCAACTTGTTTAATGTATTCGCTTGCCGGCGGTACGGCCGAGGCACCAAGTTCCATATAACACGGTGAGGATTATATTGCTCGATACACTGCAAGTTTCATTTTTGTGCTCAAGTCATGATTGTAGAAAACCCTGTCTAATTTCCAGAGTGCTCTTGAGATGCTGTTAATGCTGTGCTGAATTTCAGAGTCGATATTGGCCTTTTCCGAAATTAAACTGCCGAGGTAATTGAATTCCGCTACATATTCTAATAGTTCTTCTCCGATTTTTATAACATTGTTATGATATTTCGGTAAGTGCACCTGATTTTAGTTTTATCGATGTTCAGCCTAAAGCGGCCCTCACACGATCAATAATATTGTCAATGTTTTTTATTGTCAATATTTTATCAATATTTGAAAGGTGGCCTGACACGGTCAATACATATATCAATATTAAGTTTTGTGCAGATATTAAGTGTGAATTATACCCTAAGATTATACCTTATGCCAAAAAATGAAAGTTAAAAAAAGCGTGTCATTTTGGCAGTGAGTGTCAGTCTGTCAGACAGTGTGAAAAAATCGAAGGAAAAATTTAAGAAAAGGCGTTATACAAAAAATGGATATCCAACAAGAAAAAGGTTCGGCCAACTAAATCTTCTAGAGTACGTTAAGAAACGGAAGCCTGATGATTGCGATCTAAAACTGGTGAAAACAACGACGGCGATGTTCCGTCTTCCGCCATGGTTACCAATTAACTATGAATAAACTAGTCAAATTTTGTCAATCATGCGACCTAACGATCAATATATTGTCAATACGACTAGCTCCGCCTTTAATATTGTCGAGTATTTTCAGGATCCCGAAAATCCATCAATATATTGAAACTCCATCAATATGTACGCTCAAACGCTCAATAATATTGTCAATAATCCAAAATATTGACAATATTATTGATCGTGTGAGGGCCGCTTAAGGCCCAAAGCCTCGTCTGCCCAGGTATATATGTGTTCAGAATTTCTTGTAATTGCTGTAACGTTTTTGCAGCTATAGCGCAGTCATCAGTATCGGTATTTAATGCCCTATTTATCTTTCTTGCACTTTGCTTGCACTATAATAGAGAATGCTGCCATGATATATGTATATTTCTTATTCGCCTTCTTATAGTATGATGGCTGTCGCACATAAACAAGTTCTTTTGTAACTATGTTACAAACGAAAAAAAAAAAATATATAATATATATATATATATATATATATATATATATATATATATATATATATATATATATATATATATATATATATATATATATATATATATATATATATATATATATATATATATATATATATAGCGGGGGTCCTACAGCCTCTGCCGCATCCCGCATTTCGATCGCCATTTTTCTCTGTTTTGCCATTCGTCATCTTTAATGGCCCTATCCCTCATTGTTTTTCTAATTCCTTCTTCCCATGATATCACTGGTCTTCCTCTTCTCCTTCGATTTCTAGGGGCATATTCTATAGCTCTTTTTGGCCATCGGTCTTCCCCAGCTCTCATCACATATCCATACCAGACAAGTTGTCTTGTTTCTATGTTGTCTATAGTTGTGAATACCTTTCCCCTGTCTTTCTTCTTATATCTTCATTTCGAATATGTTCTGTTCTTGATATCTGACACGCTCTTCTCAAGAAATCCATTTCTACCACATCCACTCTTTTTCTGTTTTTTTTTCAGTCAATTGCCAGCATTCTGACCCGTACGATAAAATAGGCTCTACTATCGATTTGTAGATTGTCATTTTAGTTTTTAATTTTATTTTATTCGACCAAAGTACTGAATTTAGAATTCGGATACATTTCTGCCCTTGTTGTGTTCTATGTTGAATGTCCCTGTTTGATGTTCCTTCTTGAGATATTATAGTTCCTAAATATTTGTATTCTTCGCATTGTTTTATATTGCCGAGTTCTAAGCTCCGGTCTACTTGTCCATCGTCTGCCATTTTTAGATATTCTGTTTTTGTCATGTTCATTTTCAATCCCCATTCTGCGTACTCCTCTTTCAATTTTCCGAGCATATAGTCAATATCTTCCTCATCATTAGCAACTATAACCTGATCATCGGCGAACAACAAGGTTGTCAAGCAATGATTACCAATCTGTATCCCCATTCCTGAGCATTTACGTCTCCATACATCCAGAGCTTCCTTGACATAAATTTTAAACAAAGTAGGCGACAAGCAACAGCCCTGTTTAAGGCCTTTCGAGATATTGAAGGGTGCTGATATATTTTTGCCAATTTTTACGGCGCTGGTTGCGTTTTTATAAATGTTATGGATTGCGCGGATGTATACTTTGTTTAGGCCGATTTTCGTCAGAGTTTTGAAAAGTTTTGTTAAGGGTACCGTATCGTATGCTTTTTGAATGTCGATAAAAATCAGATGGGTGGATAAATTTCGAGCTATTCTCTTTTCAATAACTTGTTGTAAGGTGAAAATATTATCTAAGCACGATCTTCCTGCGCGAAAACCACTTTGCTCCTCTAGTTCTTGCCATTCCATTTCAATTCTCGTTTTCAGAATTCTACCATACAACCTCCCCATTGCACTGGTGACACTGATACCTCTGTAATTTTCACACACCTTCCTATCTCCTTTCTTATGGATGGAACTAATATATGATATGCTCCAGTCTGTAGGAATATCATCTGCTCGTATGAGACATCTGTTAAAAAGTTCTGCCAAAACTTCCAGTAGTATGATTGGTCCGTGTTTTACCAGTTCAATGGGAATGTTTCCTGGTCCTGAGGCCTTGCCACTTTTTATATTCCTAAGAGCTTTTTCTATTTCATTTATATTTATGTTTTCTGTGTCCACCTGTGTGATTTTAATTTCTTCTGTTGGTTCTATGAAGTGTTCTCGATCTTGCCATTTTACCATATTTATCATATCTATATGAGCAGATTGCTTATTTTCTCGTCGAATATTTTTAATTGCTTTCCACGCCTCTGATACTTTTGTTCCGCCCATATACCTTTCGATGTGTTCGCATTTCCTGTCCCAACTTTCATTTTTCTTTTCGCGTACAATTCTTTTAACTTTTCTATTACAGCGTTTGTATGCTCTCTGATCCTCAGGGTTTTCTGTAAGTAGCCACTTCTGATAAGCTTTCTTTTTATTCTTTGTAAGCTCTTCCAATTCCTCAGACCACCATTCCGGATTTTGTGTACATCGATATTCTTGTGTCCTAAAGCTTCTTCGGCTGCTTGATGTATAGAGTCTTTAATGGTTTTATATAACTCTTCGGTATTAATTTGTTCTATTTGTATATTTTGTAATTTTGAAGCCAGTCTAAGTTTATAAAGAAATTGTACTGATTCATGTCTGAGACTATCCAAGTTGTAATTAACCGAATCTACCTTTCCTTGGTTGCCCTTGTGCTCTTCTCTCTCCTTTTTTGAGCTCCTGTAATTAATTACCACTTTGGCCATCAACAGATAATGGTCAGAATCGCACTCTATGCCACGATATACCCTAACGTCATTGGTTTTTAAAATTGAATTTTGTCGCAGGATCATATAGTCAATTATAGAGCTAAGCCTTCTTGTTCTTTGGACCCATGTAAACTTGTGTACCTCTCTATGTGGGAAGAATCCGTTCATGATCTTTAATGTTAAACTTTCACACATGTTGATAATTCGCTGACCATTATCATTAACTGGTTGTTCCCCATGTTGTCCTACGACTAGATCATTTTGCTTTTGACCAACTCTGCCGTTAAGGTCACCCAGTATACAAATTTCCTTCCTGTCGTTTATATTAAGTATTGTATTTAGTAGCTTATCATAGAATTCGTCTTTAATATTATTATCAGCATCTTCGCTAGGTGCATATGCTCCTATTATTACTATGCTGTGTCCGTTTTTCTCAATTTCTAGTGTTATTATTTGTTCATCTATTTCTTCCCACGTTCTTATGTTATTTTTGTATTTTTTGTGTATATTAGTTCTACAAACGAAAATATAAGCGTCTATACATCTTAATTATTTTAGCAATATCGAAAAGATCATGTGATGGTACATTTTGTTTATGAAATCAGAACATAATATTCCACGGAACCAGTTTACCTTTTTCTTTCGCAACTACCTACAAAGTGTTACCATAAAAAAGGTTCGGTATGTTTCATAACCGAAATTTTTCGTTTCCGCGTTCAAAATTACTGCCGATTCATCCATCAATGGACTGACTACAACACCCTAGCGCAGGCCCGGTGGGGGTACGACCGGCTTCGGTCTCAAGGCGTCCGAGCGGTTCCATGCGGTACCGCCTCGGGCTACCGGCACCAGCGAGGTTCACGGTCGTCGATGCCGAAGAGAATGCAAGTAGATGGATGGTAAAGAGCGCCACACACTCGAGGATTTTCTTTTTGGAATATGTACCCTTAATTTGTATATTTTTAAATTAAATATCTACTTTTTTGAATTAAGAGCAAGGACGTAGAGACCTATAGGTCATACTAAATAAACTTTTAGTCACGTGATTACGCCTGACCGGCACAGCGTTGCCCACTTTTCTATGTTTTCTTTTAATCAAAATATTTTAGGAAACAAAAATAAATTAATTATAAATATAAAAACAGTTATTATTTACAATGACAAATCTCACCTTCTTAACAGAACTTAAGGGAAATAAAAGCGCTTTTCCGTTTAAAATATTTTAATAAGGTTGGGATGAGTTGTGTGCAACGGCTATTAAGCTGATGCGGCATCTTGTACACTTCGCACTAAAAGCGGTTCTAAAAAGAACAATGGCTCTTTTTTGATTCTAAAACGGAACTGTATGGTCTGCTACTATTTTTTAAAGCTAAAAGTTATCACAACACAATTCATTTAAACCAAAAACTCGTAATACAAAAAAAAGTATCAAAACGACTGACAATGTCAGGAAATAATTAAATAAATGTGGCAATTTGACATTTTTTACAGCAGAGCTACCACCGGAATCGCCAGCGGGAAATTTAAATTCCAGTTCGTCAGCCCGGCGCCGAATATGTCCATGGTTGGCCACAATGAATTTAAAAATTGCGCCCTTGATGGCGTATCTAAAATATTAATTGGTATCGCCTATAGTTAAATTACTTAATCTTAGATACCTATATTTCGTTCTGGAAAACCAAAATTAAGTGTTAAGATCATGGTATCTAAGCCTAAAAAATATAAAAAGAGACGAAAGGAATAGAAAGCTGAATGGTTTAAACACCATCTGAAAGGCTGCTTTCTTGTTTTCGGAATCTGAGATGGTAACATCAAAACTCATGTTAAGAAGTATGAGAGTCCAATACCCCTTTTAATATTTTGTCTTGAACGCAAAATATTCCTCTGTTGAACACGAGTCAAAGTTAATAGAAATTTAGGATGATAAGACTGATATCTGGTATACCTCTGTTACCTCTTTACTTCATAGTAGAACTGAGGATCTCTGAATCCCTCCTACTCCTAGGTGCCTTCTCTGTTGAAGTTGGCGATTAATATGGCATATGACTAATATATATATGATTAATATGGCATATGTTCAGTGCCTGATATCCATCAGGCCAAGGGTGTTTCCGTCGGTTTGGGTCCAATATCTTATATTACGTAGCAATGACTTCTTTTTCCTCCCTATTCTGCGTTTTCCATCGATTTTTCCTTCTATTCTCATCTGTATTTCTTCATATTCTGAATGTCGCATTATGTATCCAAGGTAGGAAGTCTTTTTAATTTTAATTGTGCCTGTTAGGTGTGCACGCGTTTTCATTTTGTTTAAAACTTCACAGTTTGTTGTTCTGGATGTCCGACTTATTCTCACAGCATCCTCATTTCAAAAGCGTTAAGTCGTTTGATATCTTCCTGTTTTAGCGTCCATGTTTCGCATCCATTTTGAAGCGGGTGCCATATACAGACCGGACCACCGTAGTAGTAACATAGGCAGAACCGGACGAATTAGCGCCGGATAAAAAGCAGGCGAAAAAATGCGATAAAATAAAAATAGGTAGATATGTGATAAGAATGTTTCAGAATTTGTATTTATTCGTGTTTTAATAGCCAAAACGAATACATAGATTCTCGCGAATTAATCAGATAGGGATCTCTACTACCAGAATAGAGTACTTATGGAAGAAACTCAATCATATTCAAATCTAGAATACCCTTTTATCTAAATAAGAAAACATTCTACCGATGTGTACTACCAGTCATGATTTATGCATGCGAAACCCGGACACTTTAAACGGATAATTATAAGGAAAGTTCAAGTCGCAAAACGCTCAATGGAACGAAATATGCTGGAAATAACCTAGAAAGATCGTAAAAGAATAGAGTGGATACGACAAAAGATCCAGGTAATAGATGTCATCCACGGAATCAAATACCTCAAGTGGCAATGGGCAGGGCAAGAAGGACGGACAACAGATGGACCATAAAAATTACAGCATGGTATCCACGAGGAATTAAGAAGAAAACCTGAGATGGGACCATGATATTACTAAATTAGCTAGGGATAACTTGGGCCCGCATAGCTTACAATAGATAACAATGGGCCCAACTGAAAAGAGAGTATCTAAATATGTGAGGGAGGCCATAATTGGAAATGGTTAAATGAACCAAAAATGATGATGATGATGATGAATATTTGTACCATAAAAGATATGGCTCTTGGCTTTTTAATATCGCAGATCTGAAAGTAACTTGCTCTTGATATCTCTTGTGATAGTCAAGCACTGGGACCGAATTCTGTAACTTAGAAAACGCTAAGCGCTTTTAGACGCTCAGCTCATATGATATTAATCTCATATGACGCTCATTCTCATCTGACGCGCTTAACGTCTTTACTGATTGCGCTAAGCAATTCGAAAACGGCTACCTTAAAGAATCGTTTTGCTTGTCGAACTGTCAGTAAAAATAGACAAAATTGTGATTTTGTGCGTTCTCTTGCTTTTTAGTGAAAACTACTTCTTCTTCTATAAATTTCTCAATAAGTAATTGATAATTTACGACTTGGCATCTATAAGTATTGTTCAAAACATCGAAGTCTTCAACATTTCTCTCGTATAATAAGAATAATGGCATATCCAAAAATAGGTTGACATAACTCAACAATAGGTTATGAAATTCACGTAACATTGACATTTTTCATTGTTTTATCCCTTTGAATAAGAAGACTAAGGAAGGAGCATATCAAAAATCTTAGGTACACCGCGATGGGCCTCAAATATGGCCGACTTAAATTCCGGTTTATCAGTGTCGTTCTAATTTTATTTAAAAAATATAAAACTATGATGTAGGGTAGACGTGGGATAGACTCAATAATTTTTTGTTTTATTTTACGTTGTGAATAAATGTTGGTAGTTATTAAAATTGTTATAAAAATATATAATTCTAGTAAAAATAGATAAGTTATAATAAGTATTTATTAACACAAACATCCGATACGCTACTGAAGCAGGTAAGTCAAATTAACGTATCTAAATTCTTTGACATCTAATCTTTGACAAGTAATAAATAAAAGCTAAAATGCAAGAAAAATATATAATTTAGTTAATTTAAATGAATTTCATAAATGATCGGTTTACTACACGTATGTATATTATATAGTCACTTACTAGCGAAAAGTTGTTCCATTATTTCACTCAATTTTTGCCAAGATCTACCGCACGCTACACAACCAACTATTTTAGAGTCTTTTTCGATAAATCGCGATAGTGTCACTGTTAATTTAAGTTCTGCCACAATTTCCATCTAGATTTACTACCTTTATACAACTATCAGTAGTAGAATAAATAATAAATAACATAAAATAAGCTCCGTAAAGACTGACAAATCCACAAAATTTCAAATCAAATTCAAATGTGTCAAATGAATCGTCAAACAGAACTGTCAAGGATCCCCACCCTAGAGAGCTTTTATGGTGGCTTTTCCGCCCACCATGCATAAATACATGGATAGCATTATGCTCCTTCCTTAGTCTTCTTATTCAAAGTTTTATCCACATTTGACTATTAGATACCTGAGAAATTGCGATGCTGCCAATATGTGCTCAACGCATATCCAGAAAACGATTAGCACGGCAACAAGAATACCAAAATCGACTGCCTGGCGTTCCGCTAATCGAATAACCAAGAAAACAACTCCAATATGGAAGCACTCAACATAATACCTCACCGCCTGCACCCACATATAGAGGGAATCCTCCCAGAATCCCAAACGGGGTTTGGCACCAACCGCGGTACCGTCGATTCCATATTCTCTATCCGCCAACTACAGGAAAAAGTAAAAGAGCAGCAGTCTAAACTTTACGTTGCATTCATCGATCTAAGAGAAACCTTCGACTCTGTGAACAGAGATGCACTTTGGGCAATTATGAAAAAGTTCGGAGTACCCAACAAATTTCTTACAGTGTGTAAAAGCCTCCATAACAACAACAAATCAAGGATGTCATGTCATGGATCACTGAGCGATCCCTTCCTAACAAACACAGGCGTTAGGCAGGGATGTGTCTTAGCGCCTCTCCTATTCAATAAATTCATGGCAGCGCTCTCCATTATAGTGGACAGCAAACTGCAGGAGAGAGGTTTGGGTATTAGATACAGATACGACGGCGGTCTGTTCAACATAAAAAGACTCAAGGCAAAAACACGTACAAAGTTCATCACAGAACTTCAATACGCTGATGACTGTGCTTTAGTTGCAGATACGTTACAGCAATTGCAAGAAACGTTGAACCCATATACATGGGCATACGAGGCGTTGGGACTTAAGCTGAACATCGATAAAACTAAAATCATGGGTACTCCCCCGGAAGATCACAACAATGCTATAAAAATCGGAGAAGAACTATTGGAATATGTAGAATTCAATTACCTCGGCAGTTTGATTTCGGAAAAGGCCAATATCGACTCTGAAATTCAACACAGGATTGGCAGCGCCTCAAGAGCATTCTGGAAATTAAAAGACAGGGGAAATTAAAACACAGGGCGTTGGGACTTAAGCTGAACATCGATAAAACTAAAATCATGGGTACTCCCCCGGAAGATCGCAACAATGCTATAAAAATCGGAGAAGAACTATTGGAATATGTAGAATTCAATTACTTCGGCAGTTTGATTTCGGAAAAGGCCAATATCGACTCTGAAATTCAACACAGGATTGGCAGCGCCTCAAGAGCATTCTGGAAATTAAAAGACAGGGGAAATTAAAAGACAGGGCGTTGGGACTTAAGCTGAACATCGATAAAACTAAAATCATGGGTACTCCCCCGGAAGATCGCAACAATGCTATAAAAATCGGAGAAGAACTATTGGAATATGTAGAATTCAATTACCTCGGCAGTTTGATTCCGGAAAAGGCCAATATCGACTCTGAAATTCAACCCAGGATTGGCAGCGCCTCAAGAGCATTCTGGAAATTAAAAGACAGGGGAAATTAAAAGACAGGGCGTTGGGACTTAAGCTGAACATCGATAAAACTAAAATCATGGGTACTCCCCCGGAAGAACGCAACAATGCTATAAAAATCGGAGAAGAACTATTGGAATATGTAGAATTCAATTACCTCGGCAGTTTGATTTCGGAAAAGGCCAATATCGACTCTGAAATTCAACACAGGGTTGGCAGCGCCTCAAGAGCATTCTGGAAATTAAAAGACATGGGAAATTAAAGACAGGGCGTTGGGACTTAAGCTGAACATCGATAAAACTAAAATCATGGGTACTCCCCCGGAAGATCGCAACAATGCTATAAAAATCGGAGAAGAACTATTGGAATATGTAGAATTCAATTACCTCGGCAGTTTGATTTCGGAAAAGGCCAATATCGACTCTGAAATTCAACACAGGGTTGGCAGCGCCTCAAGAGCATTCTGGAAATTAAAAGACATGGGAAATTAAAAGACAGGGCGTTGGGACTTAAGCTGAACATCGATAAAACTAAAATCATGGGTACTCCCCCGGAAGATCGCAACAATGCTATAAAAATCGGAGAAGAACTATTGGAATATGTAGAATTCAATTACCTCGGCAGTTTGATTTCGGGAAAGGCCAATATCGACTCTGAAATTCAACACAGGATTGGCAGCGCCTCAAGAGCATTCTGGAAATTAAAAGACAGGGTTTTCTACATCGTACATTTTCTACAGTCATGACTTGAGCAACCAAACCAAAACTTAAAGGGTATTAACAACCAGAATGAGTGGGAAGAAGCAGCTAACAATAGATCGGAATGAAGAAAAATTGTAAAGTCAGTTAACATCGACAACCAAAAAGTAAAGAGGCCACAAAGCAATGAGATTTTTGAATGTCTGGAGTGCGGTAGACAGATAACATCACGGCTTTTCAGTCACAGAAAAGCTCATGAAAGAAAACGCCTTGCGTGACCATCTTCTGATACGTGTCAAATACTCGTCAGCGAGTAATGGCAGTAGTAGTACTAATCGAATACTTTCGCTTACTGCTTTCAAAGCGTAACGTTTTTATGCCGAAGTTCCAGAATTCGGGCCCCGCAGGATTGCAGGAGCTCGGCAATCCTCGACCAAGACTAGGTGTATGTTCACCTTTATCTTCGGCTGTTCGTCTGGTAGCGAGCTAGCCAGCCGCGGCCAGCGTCGTCGACTCGCGTAGTATTGTAGCGTAGCTTTCAGCGTTTTGGGTTGTTTCGGTTCGGTCAGTTCGCGAGTGCGAGACACGAAATCGTCGCCGACACCGACGCTTTCCGGGCGATTCTTAGTTTATAGAAAAACTCCGGGAGTTTCTTCTCTGCGTAACGTGCACAAGTGATTATCTGTTTTTGGTTTTCTTGTATACTTGGTGTTATTCTGGTTTTGGAGAGAGTTCAGCCTGTTACTCGAGGTTCAACTGGAAGGAGTTTAAGAACTTTTATTTCGTTTATAAAATGTAAGTTTTAATAAATCACCTTAACTTACTACATAACTAATAATTTAAATTAAAAACGACTCAAAATATTGTTATTTGATGTTTCTGTTAAAAACATATAGTTCTTTCGTAAATAAATTTAAAGATTTAGGGACAAATGAGTTTGTAAATGAAATTAATTTATCCTTTTATCAAAATTAATTGAGGTAGATTCCGGGAGTTTAAAGAAAAACTCCAGGATAGCAACATGCGGTATGAATTTATTTTGATTTATGGGTCTTGTGGTGTTTTCGTATTTTTTGAGAGAGTTTAACGCGTGATTAAACTGGTCTGTTGTACTGGAAGGAGTTTAGGGATTTTAATATTAAAATAAGATTTCATTATCTTGAATTACTTTGTGTTTTTTATTTACAATTTATATTAAATATAAACTCGAAATATTGTATTTGATTAAAAAATTGAAATAATATACTTTATGAAGCCTTGCGATATTTAAATGTACCACTATGTCTGTAAAAAATAAATAATTGAAGATTCACTTGCCACTATGTTTATAAAGGATGTTAATTATTGTATTTATATGTCTCTCAAAATTATTTAAAGGTAATTTCTATATTTTATAGACTATATGTTCTTTTAATTGATCTAACTTTTATAAAGAAATCTAAATATTTAGGTACTATACTAAATATGTTTATAAAAGAAATTAATTGTTCGTTAATATTATCTGCGGTAGATTCCCAGTTTTAAGATTTTTTTTTCTGTGGTATTTTGGTTTGTGGCGTTTATCTTGTTTTTTTTTTTGAGAGAGTTTAACGTATGATTGGACTATTGTGTTTAACTGGAAGGAGATTGGAGGAGTTAATTTTTTATAATGTGTAAGTTACTCTTACTTTATATCTATAAAAATTAAGATTTATTAGTTACTACTATAGTTATTAGTTAAAAACTTCGGGTGTTTCTTTTTTGCTTAACGTTCATAAGTGACAGTCTGTTTTGGTATTTCTTGCATATTTGTTGTTATTCTTGTTTTAAACAGAGTTCAGCCCTCGCAGGATTGGCAGAAATTTTGATTTTTTAAAAAACAGAATTGTTTTTATTTAAATCAGATTTTTTTGACTTTAATAGTCGAATTTCCAAATAATTAGGACTTATTTCAAACTAAAGTTCTATTCTAAATGGTTAAATACTCGCAACTTTGCCCGATACTATAACATTAGCAATTATACGGCGCGTGTCATTTTTCCACAACACCATTATATTCCGCAAAAAAGTCGCTCGCTTAGATCAAAATCTAAAAAATACGTTTTAAAAAATATAAAATGACGTTTGAAAAAAAAATTTTTTTTGAAACGTCACAAAAGTATTATTTTTTGTCATTTTAAACAACAGTAAAAAGCATTTAAAATTACGAAAATATATAACTAAACCTTAGAGTAAAGATTAAACTCATATTAAGTGTCAAATTTGACAAGTCTACAAATTGCTCGATATATAATTACTTACAAGTTATTACTTTTTATATTATTTGTGTTTGAAAAAAAAATAAAAAAGTTTGAAAAAAATAGTATGTTATATTCGGAGTAAAAATATTTAATCTACAAAAAAGTTCCTTTTTTGTAGATTTTCCTTGACTGGCAAGAAACGTAGATTTTTTTTCGAAAAATAAACTCACGCAGAAAGGTAAAATGTGCTTAAATTACCGTATGGGCGTAAGATTATGTACAGGGTGGGTCAAATTCGACGCTTTTAAATGGAAACACCCTTTTCTATAGGAGATAGACGAAAACTAATATCGGTGTCTGGAGCTCAATTTTCATCAAAAACATGATGGTGAAAACCGCACATCAATATCTGTTACCGTTTCGGAGTTACGGGGTGTTTTTTAAAAATGTGCATTTTTAACAAATCGCTGTAACTTTTTTGCTATGGAAAATTTTGTATTTCTATGAAAAAATTTCCAAAGCACCTTTTACGTAGAATTTAATGGTTTAAGTATAATTTTTTTAAAATTAATAATTTAAGAGTTATCAACAGAAAAATTTATTTTTATTTGGGACACCCTCTATATTTTTAATTAACTGAAAAGAATTTAAAATTACCTTTCCAAAAATATAGCACACTTGATATTTTGTTATAATCCCCTTCGAAATACAGAATTTTTAAAAGTTCGCCACTTTTAACTAGTAGGCTTTGGACCCCTTATTGATGATATGCCCTTAATGGAACTCGAAAACATATTTTTCCATAAAGACGACGCGACGCACCGCCTCAGAACGCTGAAGTTATCAGCAAATTTTTGCAGCCAATTTCAAGAATAATTGAATAGCTAACCAAGATCCCAGCCATTGGCCGTCGAGGCCGCCTGATTTAGTGCCCATGGATCTAATCCTATGGATATATTTGCGGAAGAATAAAGGTTCCTTATTCCTCCGTATAATCTAGACAAGAATTAGAAATACTTAGTTGTTATGAGGGGGTATCTTTCACCCATTCTGAGTTAATGAATTCCGCGAGAAATGTTCAAAAACGGCACCGTCTGTCCATAACAGAAGACGGTCGATATATCGAACACCTGTAGCAAAATCTCATGTTTTGGTTTGCTATTTATTTTTATTGTTATTGGATTTATTATCTATTATTATCGGATTTTAATTGTTATAAAATTCTGCATCTCTCATTGCAAATATTGTTTTCGTTTTAATTGATGCTCACAGCTAGAATTTTTTTGCATTACAGCCGGTACCGTTCAAAACCTACTAATTTAAAGTGGGCGAATTTTTATATACTCTATATCTTGAAGAGGAATCGAGCAAAATATCAAGTGTGTTATATTTTTGGAAAGCTAAGTTTAAATTATTTTCAATAAATTAAAAATATACAGGGTGCCCCATATAAAAAATAAAATGTTCTGTTTATAATTCGTAAATTATTAATTTTAAAAAAATTATACTTAAACCATTAAATTCTACGTAAAAAAGTGTTTTGGAAATGATTTCATAAAAATACAAATTTTTCCATAGCAAAAAGTTACAGCGATTTGTAAAAATGCATATTTTTTGACAACACACCCCGTAACTCCGAAACGGTAACAGATATCGATATGCGGTTTTCACCATCATGTTTTTGACAAAAATTGAGCTCCAGACACCGATATTAGTTTTTGTCTATCTCCTATAGAACAGGGTGTTTCCATTTAAAAGCGTCGAATTTGACCCACCCTGTGCTGTAAAGACGTAAGGTAAAACGGTGTGTAGGAGCTAGAGATCTGCACGGGCCGGGTAGCCCGAACGGGCTCCAGGCCCGGCCCGGCCCGAACCCGGGCCTCGGGCCGGACCGGTTTCGCACTGTCAATAGGGGTCGGGCCTCGGGCCGGGCCGGTTCCGCACCAGGTGGATGACACTTCTTATGGGAGAACTGGCAATGGTTGAAAACTTGACTACAAGGGATTTTCTAGGAATCTTCCTTACCGATAAATTATTGACAAGAGTGACAGATAAAACCTTGACGTTCTTTCAGTATTCCAGTTCATCTCTTTTTCTTTCTAAAGTGTGCGTTGAAAGCAGACAAAAACAATTTTTGGTGACCCATAAGTCGTAATCCTACTAGGAGCTATACGGAGCTTTAGTAAATCCCTGTAAATTCTTTGCTAATATTAAACATAATTTACTTTGAATTAGGCATTATTACTTCCCCGACATTTATTTTACGACATTTTATGATTTTAGAGGCTTTTCAATTTACGTCAATGATTTACGAGTATAAAGCCGGCTATACGTATACGTTCAAGCATACTGGAACGTGTGTGGCAAGATTATTGCTCAAGTATCTAGACTTGTATACTTGTCTCAAGAAAGTTTCAATTTTTGATTCCGAGACTTCCGATCAGAGTTGAATGAAAAAAAAAGAGTTTGCATAAATCTACACTTGCGCAGAGGTATACTGTGTGGTACTTTTATGCTTAGGCGTAAAAGTGCTTTACTTTTATGCCTATAGGCGTTAAAATTATTTTTTTATGTTGCAATCACGTCGCAAAAATTAATACTTTTGTAACATTTAAAAAAAAACATTTCTATATACAGGGTGTTTAAAAAAGCATGTGCCATCTCTTGTAGGGAGATTCTCCACGTAAAAATGTATGGGTTATCACTGGAATATTTTTCTAAAAACAGCATGTACGCCACTGACTTTTTTTCTCTTGTTGCGAAATAGTGTAAGCAGTTTAATGCCGATTAAAAGTTGTCTCTTGATATTTAGTCGATTTCGGCCTCCTTGATGAGATAAACGCAATTTTATTAATTTGCCTTGATCCAAGTCTAATATGATTTTATTAAAACGGGCTAAACGATTTTGATATCAGAAGAAAAAAATTAGTGGCGCACATGTTTTTTTAGTAAAATATTCCAGTGATAACCCATATGTACGTCCCTGGTGAATATGTCGACCCTTTTTTAGCTTTAAAATATGTCGCATTTATAGTAACTTTTACCCTCAAAATTTCATTGGAATCACTAAAAGTACTTCGAAAAAAATTATAATAAATCGAAAGATTATTAAGACTTTAACACCCTGTAGCTTCGAAACAAAGCAGAATCGGACCTATGTTGATATGAAAAATAAATCGTATTTTTACGTGAAGAATCTCTCTACGAGAGATGGCACATGTTTTCTGAAACACCCTGTAGGTTTATAACATGTATATCTAATTGAATTTGAACGAAAGGAGTATTGCTGGTTGTTGTAGATCATTTTCTCAGGTGAAATACATAAATAAAAAGGAATTTTTAGGTCAAAAAAAGCCAAAAGGACAATTTGTCCAAAAGAGGACTGTCCTTTTCAAAAACAGGACAGGTCGCAACCCTAGTACCAAGTTCAAAAATCTGCGCTCTAATCTTGAAATTAATGTTCTTAACCTAATATATTATTTAATATTAATGGTTATTATGTTAATTATTATTAGTAAGTAATTATTTATTGTTCAAATATTTCTTTAAACTTCTCAGAATAGTCACATCAAAGAATAAAAAACAGTTAACTAATAAGCTGTTATAAAGTCAACTGAGGAATATTCTACCCAGTCTCTAAAATATTATTTATTATTTTAAATACACCTTTCACATACACATTAAATCGTAAAACAACTTTATTGACTATATTTTACACCTTTTTTCCGAGATAAATAATCAAAACAACGTAAAATTAAACTTATCTTTAAACAATAATATATTTTAAATCTTTGCTGTTTTTTAACCTTCGGTATAAATTTATTCATACACGGACGTGTATAAATATTTATAAATTGTTATTACCGTATAACATTAATATAGATGTTTGTTATATTGCCTTTGGTTGTAATATACCGTCGATATTTTTAGAATAAAATTCCGGAAAATGTAGAATTTCTGGGAAATACCGTGTATACATGAATTACTAAAATATAACTCCTACAAAATGCCCTTTATGGCGGAGTTTACCTGCTTCACTTTGTTGTGAAAGACTTGCCCTTACTTGTTGCCAGGTAACTTTTAAATCCCCTACATAGCTTGTCGTTAGATAGACACATTCATTTCTAAGCCATAAAGAATAATAGTTTTTTTTTAAAGTAAACATTTGGTTTCAGTATTTCTTCATACAAAAGTATGTAGACATTTTAAAAATATCAATAACTTAATATGATTCAAGAAACATAGGTACACCATAATAATACAATAAGTAGGTACACAATAATATAATGAAAAAATGAAAGAAAATGCTATACCTATTTTATAAATATACATTTTTCTTAATAACGAATCTTTATCTTTTGTTTTTACTCGTACTCATGCTTTGTATATTCTACTAAAAAAGTGGCTCATCCCTATAAGTTTTTTATTTTTTCAGATAAAAAAACGAAATTTGGTACAATATGACATAAGTCACGATTGACGTATTCAATTGTTTTCGGTCACTTCCTGTTTCACCGGAAATGACCATCTGCAACTTTCGATTTTTGAATGAGGCCCTCGGTATTTTTTTACTTTATTCCATAGAAAATGACACTCTAACTAGAATGACATATCATGTGTCAACTTTTAACATTTTCGCATATGGTTTATTTTAAAAAGGTTTATTTGAAATTATTGTATCATGCCGTTGATAGCGACAATTTGACTCAAAATATCAAGTGTGTGATACCAAATTATTCATAAAAAAATGCTTTTTCCAAATAAGCTAATGAGCCACCCTCGTTCAATTTGAAAAAAAATATGAGATATGAGTAAAAATACGATTTGGGCATCTTTTAACCGGCCAGGACAAGACACGAAAAATATTAGACGATCAAATCTATCTTTCCAAGGTTCCTTGATTAAAAATTAGTGTTTTTAACACAGCTAAAAAAATCTATTCAGAGTGTCATTTTCTATCGAATAAAGTAAAAAAATACCGGGGGTGCCATTTAGAAATCAAAATTTGGAGTCATTTCCGGTGAAACAGGAAGTGACCGAAAACAATTGAATACGTCAATCAGTACTAATTTATGTCATACTAGCCTGTACCAGCGACTTCGTTCGCGTCGAATTAATCATTTATAATGGTGATGATAAAGCAATGCAAGAATTTCCATTAACATACAAACTGGATAAAATTTTCTCACATTTATGTCAGCGTGAGAAAAACAATATGGCGATATTATTATATAACTTGGTAATATTTGAGGGGTAGTTTCATCTCGTTGGAATTTGACTTTGGAAAAATCCGTTTGCCAAAAATAAGCTTTTTACGTCAAGCAGTTTAAGCAGAATCGTGGTTAAGAAATTACCCAACTTTTTGGAACATCCTGTATGATTTTTTAAAAAATTTCAAAACATGTAAAAAAACCAAATAAATTATGCTTGTCCAAGCGTTTTCCCGAAAGAGTAATCGTTTTTTAAATAACAGATATTGTAATATTTGAGGGGCGTTTTCACCCTCTTGGAATTTGAGATTCGAGAAAACCCTCCTTATCGAACCTCTACGTACCACAGTCAATCCGTTTGCCAAAAATCAGCTTTAAACGTCAAGCAGTTTAAGCAGAATCGTGATTACTCAATGGTCATATTTTATGAGACACCCTGTATAAATTTATATAAAATCTTAAAATATGTAAAACAACAAAATAAAATATACGTGTTTAAGAGTTTTTCCGAAAAACTCACCGGTTTTTAAATAAAAAAATATTTTAATATTTGAGGGATAGTTTCACCTCCTTAGAATTCGAGTTTCGAAAAATCTCTTCTTATCGAACCTCTACACCCTAAAGTCAATCCGTTTTCCAAAAATCAGCTTTTTACGTCAAGCGCTTTAAGCAGGATCGTGATTAATCAATGACCAGATTTTTCGAAACACCCTGTATACATTTTTAAATAATCTTAAAATATGTAAAAAAACAAAATAAAATATACGTGTTTAAGCGTTTTTTCGTGAGCTTGACGGTTTTTTAAATAAAAAATATTGTAATATTTGAGGGGTGGTTTCACCCTCTTGGAACTGGAATTTCGAAAAATCCCTTCTTATCGAACCTCTATACCCTAGACTCAACCTGTCTGCCAAAATTGAGCTTCTTACGTTGAGTGGTTTGAGCAGGATCGTGATTAATCAGTATGTCAGTCACTGAAGGATTTTATATATTAGTATAGACTATAGAGATACTAACATACCAAATCTCGTTTTTTATTTGAAAAATTAAAAAACTTTTTGGTATAGGTGAGCCACTTTTGAGTTATAGTGTTTCAACTGCTGCTATTATAACTGCGTCAAATTGTGTAGTGTACACCATATTTCAGTGTTTCATAAATAATTCAAGTAAGAGTATGTTATGACTTGACAACCGTTTCATATCAACACTTACAACATGACACATGTCGTAACCTTGAGTGAAGGAGTTGGGTGCAGTCAAGCACGAGGTTGTCCGCTGATGATGCTAGCATTCAGCGATAGATGGTTGCCAAATTGTGGACATTTAGAGGATATTTTGTCTCTCCAATATAAAGAAAAACTCATCGTATTCACAATATACCTATATACATATACCTTGCTTATATGATATACCTTACATGTGTTAAGAATAACAGCTTTCTGCATATCACTGTAAGTATTTGCAGTAATGTTCAGTAATTTCAAGTTTTGTTCAAGAGTCTTTGGTGCAATGCCTTCAACTGATATAATAATGGGTATAATGCTAACCGTCATATTCCACATCGCGTCGATCTCTTGTGCAAGGTGAGTATATTTATGTATTTTCTCTTGATATTTTTGGGTCAAGTTTTGTGTGTTACGGATATGTCTATGGGCTTGACTTGTTTGTTACGTTTATCAATTAGTGTTATATCCGGCCTGTTGTGCGGTATTGTTGCATCTGTGAGTATTGTCTTATCCCAGTATATCTTTACCTCTTCATTTTCGATGACTGGCTTTGGTTCGAATGAGTAATAGGGTTTAGGATCTTCTTCAAGCAACGAGTATTTCTTCAATATTTCCTTGTAGAGGATGTAGCTACTTCGTTATGCCTTTTTAGGTATTTCGTAGGAGCTAGCTGATGACGTAATATGATCAAGGTTTTCCTGAGGCTTTCCACATTTGCGACATTTGTCAATTACATTATCTTGCTTCATTATGTATTTTTCATAGTTTTTTTTGTTTTGATGACCTGATCCTGAATTGCAACAAGGAATCCTTCGGTCTCAGGAAACAAATAACCTAGTGTTAGCCATTTTAAAGATTTTGTTTTGTCTATATGACCGCCATCTATGTTATTTTTGTATCTACCATGAAGTTGTTTAGATGCCCATTCTTGATATTTCTGGTGATCTGTCTTTATAAGATTAATCGGATTTTCATTCCTATTTGCTAAGTTTAGGGGTGTATAGGATTTATCTGACTCAATAATTGTTCGGTGTACTTCCTTGGATTCATTTTTATAAAAATACTGACGCATGTCATGGATTTGTGCATAGTGAAGATTTTTGAGGTCGATTAGTCCTCTTCCTCCTTCCGATCTTTGGAGGTTTACTCTTATCTGTGATGATTTTGGATGGTGCATTTGGAATTTAGTCAAAGTGGTGCGGACCAATCGATTAAGTGCTTCCAGATCTGTATCAGACCACTTAACAATACCAAAAGAGTATGTAAAAACTGGAACGGCATAAGTATTAATAGTTTTTATGATTTTATTTGATGAAAGTTTAGTTTTGAGTATGCTCACAAGTCTTTGTTTGAATACTTTTGTGTTTCTGTTTTTCATTATTTTATGTTCATTTTTATGTGTTTGTATGATTCCTAAATACTTGTACTGACCAATCCCAATTCTCTCAATAAAATCTCCACCTTCCAGCTCAAAATCAAAATATACGTAATTATTATTATACGTAATTATTATTATTTTAGTAATCTGTATATTTTCTAGAATGTAGAATGTTGAATGTTTAGGAGGGGAGTTAATCACCGCGACCTTTCAGATCTATTGTGTGTTCCCCTTTCTTGAGTTATAACGAGTTATAACTCATCATAAAATCTCAGGGCTTTAACAAAAACCAGTACCAGAGACGGCTCCACAGAGGCCAGCTCTCCATCCTCGACATCAGTCGTACCAAAGTCCATGGCACGAACGGTCGTCGTCTCGGCACACTCAATGATAAGGTGTTCTGGTGTTTCCCCATTTTCCCCACAGAATCTGCATTAGCCGTTATTTCTCAGCTTCAACCTACTGAGGTGTCCGTTGAGGAGACAGTGTCCTGTTAGTAACCCCATGACAAGCCGAAGATTGTTTTACTTAAATCAAGGAAAGTCTTAGATTTTTCTCAGTCGTAAGTTCTGAGGAACTTTTTCGAGTGTCTTAGACCGTTGGAGGAAACCCATTCCAGGTTACGGATGGAGTCTTCCAGATTCTTCAGTTCCGCTTTCAGTTGGTTCCCGCTTGGAAAACAGAACAGTTCTGGTCCAGTTAGTGGAGTGTTTGCTTTTCTAGCTAGATTATTTGCTTTTTTTACTGCCTTCTATCCCTTGGTGGGCAGGCACCCAGAGTAGAAGGACTTTATTTTCTTTGCCTAATTTGATGAGCTTCTCTAGGTATTCTTTGACCAACTTCGAATTGATGGTTACTGAGTTGTTCGCGTTTAGTGCTGCTTGACTATCGGATAAGATGGCTATTTTCTGTTTTCGATAGTTCCTATCTAAGATAAATTGTACGCATCGTTCGATAGCGTAAATTTCTGCCTGAAGGATGCTGGGGTAGGTGCCTATTGGTTTGGAGTATTTAGTTTTCAGCCCAAATACTCCTATCCCTGTCCCTGCTTTGGTTTTGGAAGCATCTGTATATTTTTATTTAATTTGATTATATTTGCCCGTATTATACATAGTGCAGAAAATGAAGATATACTGGAAAATAAATTATGATATTGGAAAACTGATAGGTATCTACATATGTTGCTGTTTCGGAACAGTGGGTCACTCTGTATATAAGTTCACGATACAGTTATATAACGTGATTAAAATTTATTACATAATAAAACTAACTTAACCATTGATAATTTTCAGATTAGTATCATGAATAGATTACGAATAATTATTGAAGATATTTATGTCCATTCTTTGATAGCCTCATTTCTGTAACCTCATTGATAATATACATTTGCTTGCGACAATCTGCATAATACTGAGAAATACAGTTAGGTTAACTCTATAACTATAATAATTATACACCAAGTTAATGTATCTATATCTAGTTCAGTTAATCTCTTCGGCATTTTTTTCTCCTTTTTATCTATGTAATACATATGCAATATTTTCAATTTACGCAATATCTATAATTTAGTATTTCCTACTTTCTTTTCCATTAAGCTCAGCCATTTTAAGTAATTTTTTTACGTATGTACTTACAAAAAACATCTTAGATCTTTTGCATCTCTTAGTTAAACAGCAAATAATATGTAATTATTGTAGTATGGGAGATAAAGATGCTAATTGATGATTTATTCGTACTTTTGGTAGGTACTCGTAACAATGTGAAACATTGTGAATTGTTATTAGAGAACATTAGATGATAAAAAGAAAAAAGGTTACATAATATGTGTAAGTCAGATAATATCAATTGAATTAATTCTAATATTCTAACGACTTGTGATTCCGACTTTTGTTATAACTCAAATATCAACTTTAAAAATATTCAATTCATGATTTTACCAATGCTTATTAAACATTATTTTTTTGTCAATTTTACACATAGTTTATGTTTTATCTCGAAAATTATAAGAGATAGGTATAGGTTAGTATAATAGAATAGTAATTGCCAAAAATGTAATAATATACTGGGTGTTCCATTTAAAATAACAAAGATGCTACCACTTTTGAAATGATCTGGCAGCACTGTAACGCTGACAAAAATTTTAGATAGATGGAACAGGTGCCTTTATATAAAAAATCCAAATTTTCAAAACAATCCTATCACCGGTCCTTCTATTACCATCACCGGAAAGTCGGTTACCGGTAATGACTAGACAACTAACTTTTGATCCATAAGGATATTTCAAGATTTTTCATTTTTTCCTTCCATTATAAGCTTAAAGCTACCTAAAATTCGAAATTTGGAGTTTGTGACACATCTAGAAGTACCTTAGAATTGATGATGTCAGTGAGTTAATGTCGAAATTTAAGAAATTTGACAAGCGATAATTTGTAAACTATGAGGGATAATAATTACTAGATATTTTGGTAACCTAGCCAGCTCTAGTATGCCTTCAAGTGTAGTGAAGATTAATATTCTTGGTTTATCCGCAACGAAGTCACAGGGTGGTCCAACTCCCAGTAGATAACATACCAAGAATTTACAACTTTGAGAAACACCTCACTGTAGTATTGAGTAATAAAAAGGATTGGAAGAAACGCTTACTCAGCATATAAAAGACCATACCATCACGTGGTATACTGATGCTTCCAAAACCCAAGCAGGGACAGGGAAAGGAGTATTTGGGTCGAAAAATAAATACTCCGAACCAATGGGTACCTACCCCAGTATCCTTCAGGCAGAAATTTACGCCATCGAAAGATGCGTACAATTTATCTTAGATAGGAACTATCAAAAACAGGAAATTGCCATCCTATCCGATAGTCAAGCAGCTCTTAACGCGATCAACTCAGTAACCATCAATTCGAAGTTGGTCAAAGAATGCCTAGAGAAGCTCAACAAATTAGGCAAAGAAAATAAAGTCCTCGTACTCTGGGTGCCTGCTCACCAAGGAATAGAAGGCAATGAAAAAGTATATGATCTAGCTAGGAAAGGATGACGGAACACTCCACTAACTGGACCAGAACCGTTCTGTTTTCCAAACGGGAACCAACTGAAAGCGGAACTGAAGAATCTGGAAGACTTGGAATGGATGTCCTCCAACGGTCTAAGACACTCGAAAAATCAAAGGTTTTCCTTGATTTAAGTAAAAACAATCCTCGGATCGTCACGGGGTTTCAAACAGGACACTGTCTCCTCAACGAACACCTCAGTAGGCTGAAGCTGAGAAGCAACGGCAGAACCCAGATTCTGTGGGGAAAATGGGGAAACACCAGAACACCTTATCACTGAGTGCGCCGAGACGATGACCATTCGTGCTGTGAACTTTGGTACGGCTGATGTCGATGATGGAGAGCTGGCCTCTGTGGAGCCGTCTCAGATACTGGCTTTTGTTAAAGCTTTGAGACTATATGATGAGTTATAACTCGTTATAACTCAAGAAAGGGGAACAGACAATAGATCTATAAGGTCGCGGTGATTAACTCCCCTCCTAAACATTCTACATTCACAGGGTTGTCAAAACTGGCCCATGGAACATCAAAAGCATGTGTTAACTTTCTTTCCATTTCATTTTAATATTTTGACATAATTTGTAAAGTCTGCCAACTTTGTACATGGGTGTGAAACTGAAGATTTAAAATACCCTAGATATTCATTCATTTAACAAATTTTTGTTTCAATAAATTGCATTTTTAATTAAATTAACTGATATTTTGCTAATTTTCTTTAATTATATAACAAATCATTTTTATTATCAGCCCAAACCCAGAATGACTCACTGTTTACTTTCTAAGAGTAAAAGCTTCTTACGAAATTCGGTCCATGATCGTTTTAATGCTCGGTTTAGATTACTATTCGCGCTCTTTGTTTGCCGGAACCATTTTGAAACGCCCTTCTAACCTACTTAGACGATTGTTAAACATAACGGACAATGGTCTGAGATCACCGAGTAAAATTACAGATGCATCTTTACTGTTGTTTGTCTTGATTTCGACAGAGAAAATCAAATTTGATTTTTACCTCTAACTAATTTATTTTTAGTAGCGTGGAAAAAATTGCATTACCATAGTAGTCTGACGGGATAATTTTACATATTTTTATTATGTAGGCACAATAAATTTTGATCCAACCTATTTAATTATTTTTTGCCTTATATTTTCCATAAATTCCAAACCAACATCATTTGAAGATTGCACGGGAAAAACCAGCTTTGTCCCTTTTAATGGGAGCCGAGAACAATGCAATTTAGTGTTTTTAAGGAAATAAGTTATTTTCGGTTGAATAATTCGGAAAATATATATTACTAATATTGTTAATTATCGCCATATTCTGAAATACCGAAATAAAAATGTCAAAATGCAAAACAAAACAGGAGAAAAACCAGGGATGTCAATGCAATTAAAAGTTGTATAAAACCTAAACGAAACTATTATTTTTCTGTTGTAGGAAGAAAATTAATATTTAAGAAGGGTTTTATTAGAATACATAAATTTACTACATGTAATACTAATTGCAAGATGCATGCTTGTCGCCCATGCGTAAGAACATCTCTGGTTTTTGCCATTTACGCGTGGACTACTCTGATTTTTCCCGTGTGCGGCAAAATAACCAAGCTGTAATATCACTGGGACTAAGCGTATTGTTGCTTTCTTTTTTCTCGAATGACGCGAACATTTGCCTATAAAGTTGTATCGCTATCTTAATTTCTATAAAAATATGACATATCTGGTTTTTCCCGTGTAGTCTTCATTTGTCCACTCCATTTATTGCTGATGGACCGATTTAGTATGTCGCCAATATTGAAGTTATTAATGTAAATTTATATTATTATTGCTTTAACGTTTTAAATTATCCGCAATTAACTCGAAAACCAATACGATCCGAAAATAAACGGGACATACGCTATAACAGTAAAATTATTTGCGCAGTTGTTTGAGCGCCTCGGCAAGTATAGCCAAGGCTACACTTGGCAAATGTACGACTAATTGTGATCCTTTGACTCGGGCTTTGTTTACCGACAGAGAGTAGGAACGCGACAAGTGACAAATAATTGCACAAGGAAACCGTTCTCACGACATGGCGAGTATATTGCAATAACAAATGTTTGTCAAGTACACGAGTAGTGAGAATGCGCCTTAAAGCGAATATCTAAAAAAAAATAAAGTTATTAAGATGAATAAAAAAAAACTGTATTGTGACGGGATAGTTTTACATATTTTTATTATGCAGACACAATAAATTTTGATCAAACCCATTTAATTATATTTTGCCTTACATTTTGCTGTTAAAAAGTATTATAATCATGCACCAAGATCAAGAGTTTTTTTAACTGTTACATGCACCCACCGCACCGGCACGATATATTTAAATTTAAATTTTCAATTTTTACTTTGTTTTTGACTTCGGCTAATGTTATTATGGCGGGTTGCTGTTGGCTACCTCCGCGGCTGTTCTGGACGAAGCCCAGAATCCTGGGCCACTCTAGTTCTAGGCTGCAAATTGGGGCCTTAGGCTCCCGTTTGCTCCTTTTGTTTTTCATCTACTAGGTTGTGATTGGTTTGTGTTCCTGGTTTCTATTTTTTGGGATCGTTGTCATCGCTTGCTGATTCCTTACCGTACTGGTGATACTGGAAGGTAGTTACATTAGTCTACACTGATGTAGGTGTTGTTGTGTGTGAGTTTGTTGAGGGCTTGCCGACTAATTTTTTCCTTCTGTTTTTATATATTTCCCTCACTATTTCAATTTTTACTTTACTTACATTTAATATATTTTGTTCTAGTAGGCCGATTTTGAAGCCTTTTTAAACAATTTGTAGCTAAATTCTTTGACTTTTTAGTATATCTTTCTAAATTAAAAATGAAAGTTTCCATCTGTCAATTATACGAGCGAAAACAATATGTTGATATTTTGGTGAAAGTTTGAAACACTCTGGGGAATATGTTAACAAAGCAAGGATTTTAAAAATTATTTTATCATCTAGGTACGTCTTTTCTTGAGAGGCTGTTTTTTTATATTTATCGCAATAGCTTTATTTTTATTGGAGATATTCGCTTTTGAATAGGGCATTAACGATTTGCAGCAATTTTAGCATTGATTTTAGATCCTCTAGTGTTTATTATTTTCGTAATGTCACTGTCATTGAAAAGTAATATTATTATTGTTTATTGACGTTTACTCTAGTAGAGATGGTTTCGAGTTCTCAAGTATCGGCAATTGCTGCTTTAATTGATAATGATCATAGTGATCAAGTTTTGGACTTTTGGAAACCATATCTGCTAGAGTAACTGCCTAACAGACAATAATATAAGATGATTTTTCAAAGGAAGGTTCATTACATAGATCATAAACACTATTTTATAGGTTTGTTGGCCAGGACAAAAACCAAGTGCATTGTTCTAATGTAAAAAATACGAAAGAATGCTTAGTGTCTTCTTCAAAAGCGAATATCTCCAAAAAAATAAAGCTATTGAGATGAATAAAAAAACTGTTGAGGAAAGATACGCCTAGATGATAAAGCTATTTTTAAATTCTTTGCTTTGTTAATGTACTCCACAGGGTGTTGTAAACTTTCACCAAAATATCAACATTTTTTTCCCTCGTATAATTCACAGATGACAACTAATTTTTAATTTAGTAAGCGAAACTCAAAAGCGAAAAGTCAAATAATTAAACCAAAATTTTAAGGTGCCTGTTTTTCGTGCCGCTGAGTGTATTTTGGTAAAGGATTTATTAGCCAACTCTCAATCAATTTTTCCTTTGTTAAATGCAATCCTTGCTGTATTCATAATGAAATAAATATAGAGCAATTTAATCAATAACAGAGGTGGTGAATTATAAATGAGTTTTAAGGTAAACCCTGTCAGAACTCCATTACATTGATATAAAATAATTATTGATATTGCTTTTAAATGTAAACAAAGAATTTACCTATAATTTTATAATATTCTTGCACTTTTATACAGGGCGTTCCAATATTCCGGGGACATAGAACTACTACGTATTTTTGGAATAAAAATAAGTTCAATGGACACAATTTACCTCTATACAAAAGTGCTTCGTTTGTCCGTTAGAGGGCATCAAACTTAAATATCAAAAAATAAACACATTTTTCCAGATATTTTAAGAGCCGTTATTCCGATTTGAATGAGATTTTGTGTGCCTATATTTTGCTAAGTGCTTTAACATTTCTCTTTCACAAAAATCAAGAAAAAGTACGGAAAGGGTGAAAATTGGCTGCACTCCTACATAAATTTTAGTATTAATATTTTCCAACTCAACAGACGACCGATTTTTTTGTCGTAAAATGGTCTTTCTAGTATTTTCTACATTTCTTGTCTCTCGTAAAACAACGCCTCCGCGCATACTTTTTGAGGTAAAAAAAAAACATTTCCAAAGCTGACCTTTCAAAAAATGTTTTTTGTCACATCAAGCTATGGAGGCGCATAAAATCTATTATGCTCTAATATGGAATTTTATGTTAGTATCACAAATTATATTTGACAATAAGCTTCATAAAAAGCGTAAAAAAATTAACAAATTTTAAATTAATTAACGTTCGGGTTTATTTTTGATTGATGCTTCCTAACGAACAAACGAAGCACTTTTGTATACAGGTAAATGATGTGCAATTAAGTTATTTTGATTAAAAAAATAGGTACGTAGTTGTTGTATGTCCACGGAATATTGTTTGTCTGATTTTGAAAAATAAATTCTCCAAAATTTTTTTTTCAAAAACTATGCGATGTGGCGTTTTTTTACAACAAACAAAAAATGTAGTTAATACTAGAGGAACCATTTTACGAAAAAAAAAACATGTTATCGGTGGAGTTGGAGAATATTTATACTAAAATTTGTGGGGGTAGTTTTCTCCCTTCCCGTACTTCTTCTTCATTTTTGTGAAAGTCAAATGTTAAAGCACTTAGCAAAACATAGACACTCAAAATCTCATTCAAATCGATATAATGGTTCTTAAAATATCTTAAAAATGTGATTATTTTTTTTAACGGACAAACGAAGCACTTTTGTACAGAGGTAAATTGTGTATTGTGTCCAATATCTTTATTTTGGTTCCAAAAATACGTAGTAGTTCTATGTCCACAGGATATTGAGACGCTCTGTATATACATATACAAAATGAATCTTAAATAAGTACAAATATTTTCAGAGTTGGTACTTAGATCTCGATAAAAGAAAGATATTTTCTCTTTACCGTTTTTCCAATAAGTCCATAACAACCGAGTTATTTTACTTTGAAAATTCCAAAAAAATGAGTTTTTCCTTAAATTTTGAGGATGAACCTTTTCTGTTTTTTTTTCTTGTAAATTTAACCTACTACCTGTGTTGCCATATTATCAAGAAATTATGTTTTTTAACTAAAAACTAAAAAAAAATCAATTTTTTTTCAAAAAATTACAAATTTTCATCCATTTTTTCAATCTCCCTCCGAGAAAAACCTTATAATCGTGTTTTACTTGCAATTTAATCTCAATTATTGTATTTATGAAGTTTTCACTATTTTTTCCTCAATCAATGAATCAATGGATGAATCTATTGATTTCGAACGAGTCAAAATTTTATTTTATTCACTGTCAATCCACAGATGATGCAGGATAAAAAGAACAATAATCTAAACTATTTCTATGTTTTACTATGGTTAACAAGAAACCTTTAAAGTGTGTGCTAATGCTAATACCATCAGCTCAACACCATTGTGAATATATAACCATCTGGTATTGTTTGTACAGATGAAAAAGACAGAAGAACTAGCGATGAAAAGCAAAAGAGATGGAGAATACTTTTATATTCGTCAGACACAATGATTTAAACTGATTGGCGGTCATGCAGGTCGTTGTACGATGACTCAAGTACAAAAGAATCTTCTGGTACATTAAAGAAATATGATTTTTTTCCATAAATCAATAAAATGCACTCTCACATTATAGGAAAGTCAATCAGGCGTGGAGCTTACAATATTGAAGATAACTAGTTATAATAAGTAATTAAAAGTGGTTTCGCAATTAGCTTCATATAATGTAATTATATTATGAAAAATACGTACAATTCAAGATTAATTCCGGGGGTCACCTGAAAATTCAAAAATTGCAAAAGACGCCACTTTGTTAAATTATATATTTTTAATTTAATCTACGACAATGTCATTATGACACATTTAACATTGTCATTTGGATGTCATTATGGCTTTCATAATAGCACTAGTAAGTGAATTCATAATAACACGCAAATTTTAAAATAAGAAACAAGCAAAAAAGGTACCTAAATACGTTTATTTATTGTAAACATTAATTATAATATCAGTACAATGGTTAAAATTAATTCCAGACGATGACAGGTGAGTTGAATTTTTAGAAAGTAAATTTATTTCCTGAGTGCTTGAACTTGTTGAAGACCCATCATCGCCAGAAACGTTACCCAAAATATTACATAACACTTTTTTCTTATTTTCTTTGGAATTTTCTATATAGCTCTCTGCCACTGTGTTAGAGCGCCAACCACCACGTCTTTTAACAGTTAATAAATCCACTCCTGAATCTGCAAGCAACGACGCAGACGATCTACGGAAACAATGGCCAGTGGATTGTTGTGGATTTGGAAGACTTAGGAACAATGCTATTTTATACGGCATTTTCCGTAAAGGAGTAATGCCAACGGGTTGCTTAATACATTTTCCATTTCTGTACCCCACAAAAAAATCGAGTATGCTATGTGTTGCTTGGCCGCATAGCTATATATCTATTCTATTCCTTCAACATTCCCTTTCGTTATAAAAAAATTTCGTGATATCTTTGTTTTCGTAAATGGAATAATGACATGCATGCATTGCCCTTCATCTTTAACATTTTGCAGCTGCAGATTTGTCAACTCGATACGCCGACAGGCTCCCGCAAGTCCCACTATCAATGAAACTTTTGTCAGGAAATAAGTTTTATCATCAGGTTCCAACAAAAAACGAGCTGTCTTCTTTTCTTAAAATTCTCGATTTTTTTGACCGAAATCCTTCCGATTTTCTTTTTAGAAATGCAAGTAAATGTCCATTTAATACGGATATCAGTAAGTATGTACGTACTTACTAATATCTGTTTTTTTCTTCACTGATATAGCTGAACGTAGCATGGAATAATATTTTTATTCCATGAATGTTCCATTTAATTCCATTTAATTTCTTGAATGTACAGGAATTAATCAAGTTGCTTTTTACTAGGTCAATCATAAATCGATTTTTCTTATGTACTCCTTAATTTTATCTGCGACTGTAATTACATATATACTAATGTTGCGACTTCGCAAATTACTGAAATAGGGAGTTGTCAACAATTTTTTTTTAACAAAATGGGTGCGCGATTTTTATTAAGTTTGGGAAACATTGTATTAAACTATTACTGGATAATAAATAAAGTGAAATGAAACAAAAATATAAGAATGTCTCGCCCATATGTTAAGCAAGGGTTCGTTGACTGGATATAGTATTTCTAAGGCTTCATCTGCTAAGCTGCGGCTGGGAAACTAAAAACCGCGTTTATGTGATTTTGTTTGGCTTATCTAAACAACGAGATTTGTTTGAAAGTAAATCGACAGCTTTAAATGCATTTTAATTGATCTTTGATTAGTCTCAATTTTGCCATTCAATTAATTTAGTATATTATTGAAACTTAAAACGTGCACGTAACATGAAATGAGAATCAATTACCATGCGTATTAATATCGAAATATAAATTAATAATAAATTCTGATTTTGTTTATTTATATCTTTTGGGTTGTAGGATATGTAGTGGATTTGATACCAGAATTTTATAATATAATATTGCAATTTATAACGTAATTTTAATTATTAGTAAAATCATGGAAAATAAAATAAAAGCAATTTGTTTTTGTCAACCCGTCTACACTTTTATTGCTGGTTCAACAACTAATGATAAATATTAAAGACATCGATTTTAATGATGATTATATTTCCAACTATATCTTATACAGGGTGTTTCCTACGATGTTCTCTGTGGGTATCTCGGAAACTACTGGAGATAGAGAGTCGGTTAAATGAGGAAAGAATTGTATGGCCAAGAAAAGTTGAACCAATAATCCTACACGCTTTTCTTCATTTGAAAAATTCGTATTCACAATTTTAATTTACAAAGTTTGGATGTGAAAGTTTCACATTTCTGAGAGCAACGACGATTGAACTTGTTTCCATGGCTAACTAAATGAAATTAGTCAAGAAAGATAAGAATTGGCTACTACTCAGTAATTTATTGAAAATCAACATATTGTAGCTTATATCACTGAAAAGCTTAAAAATGGCGCTTTTTATGAAGTCATGGCCAACTATGGTTTCCATTTAAAAAAATATATGTTTGTGTGATATGTCAAAAATGACAGGCTTTAGAAAAAATCGGGGAACACAAACTCATTAGGGATGTGATTATCTACTATTTGAAAACTTTTTGTCTAAAATAGATTATAATGGAACTAGGTACAATTTTTAAACTAGCCAAAATTTTTTTTCGAAATATCTAGTAAGCCATAATTTTTTTAAAAAATCTGAAAGGCGCATATTTATGACCCCACAAAACTGCAATTCTTTCCCCATTTAACCGACTCTCTATCAGTTTCCGAGATACCCATAGAGAACATCGTAACTCACCCTGTATATAACATTATATTTTCATTTATTTTATTATGTTTTAGTCATGTTTTTAGTTTTGGTTTGAAACTATACTACTTATTCTTATTGTTTCATGTCGAAATACTTTATTTTAAATTCACATCATCAGCAGATGATGCAAATTCAAGACAACTATTTTTATTTTTATTTATCTGTTGATGAGGTTGACATGGTGGGCGAAATTTGTGTTCAGAATTTATAATAACTTGTTTTGGTACGTTGTTAAATTGTGCGATTTTCTCACAATTCATTAGGTAGTCTATACGATAATTTAGCAATACAACTGCACCTATAAAATGAATTTACTCCACCATCTTCTTTCAAAAGGAATTATAATAATTTTTATTATAAGGTAGTAAAATGCCAAATATGATAATTTGTAACTGAATCAAAAATCTATACCTATTACATGTTTTATTAAAATCATCAGTAACCATTAAAAAGACACACGACTTTTTATTATTTGGGCACCAAAATTTTCGTGTTTATTAATTTCATTTCTTGTTTTCATGTAAGGGCATTTATTTCAGTCGCAGTAAGCGTTTTGCAAAAACAAAATCGTGACGAGAGAACAAAAGAAGGGTGTCGTCTGTGACATTTAGAATAATCTGTTAAACGTGACTGCGAAATTTAAAACGGTATCAGTCATAAAACCGACGAGATTGTAGTCGTAGAAAGGCGTAATTTTAATTAATTTGAACCAGTTTTGTTAATTAATATTATAGTTGTAATACAATAGTGTGGAGTATTTGTTATATGTATATTCTTTTTGTCAAGCATCTCTTGTTATGCTATGTGTTTAGCGATGTATTATGCCGTGTCCAGACCAAGCAGACAAAACAGTGACAAGACAGAAACATTCATGTTTTATGACAAAGTTGTGACAAATCCGATACATTTCTGCGACATTTTTGTCTCAATTTTGTTTTGTTTCAAAATTCGGAGACTTTTCAATGTCCTGTCTCGAGTCGGTAAAGATCAAAGTGTCAAAGATGGCGTGTGCTGCCAACAGTAGGAGACCAGAGGAATCACACATGGTTAATAAAACTCATTCGCAATAACTAAACTTTTGACTTTTTTGTACTTTTGTCATTGCGGTTTAGACAATTTGTCTCAAGATTGTCTTGTCAGAAGTCTCCGTTTCTTGTGACAATGTTTATCTTTTTGTCTCAAAATCGTGTTTATTTTTTTTCACCTTGGTCTGGACCACAAAACACATACACAAGAAGAAGTGCGAGCGCCTTGCTAAATATTGGAAAGTGAAATTGACGTTTAAATTTGACACTGTTGACAAGTCTACTGCTACTAGCGCCCCCAATATCGCTTGTACGAACTACGGACTAGATTGTAACGCATGGCGGGAAGTTTAAAAAAATTCTTCATTTATTTTTAATTATGACATACATAAAAACACCAAAAATTCACCATTTTTTAAAAATATGTTTAATATCAATATCAAATATACAACAGAACTTAATTTCACCACAATAAATTAATAAAATTAAAAGAATAATGTTACAAGTAGATCAAGAGACAAAATTAATTATAACAAAACTGAAAAAAATGGCGTCATAGATGGCTTAGAAATGAAGATATATATCATAATTTTGAAAGTAAAATTATATGGGAAATGTCATCGATCATCATTTTTAAGCCAACTGGACGATTATTTCAAACATACAAGCTGAGTTTGTTCATAGTGCTCTGAGAAATCTAGATAAACAAAGAATGATAAATTAAAAGTATTCCAGGGGAAAAGAGAGGAAAAACCTGTATCGTCTCTGATATCTGTCAGGGTATTGTTGAAAGTGTCATCTTTTTGCTCGAAGTTTTATTACAAAAAAGAAAGATGGCATTTACAACAATACTTTGCCGTAACTTTCACAAATATCAGAGAGAGTCCAGGTATTGCCTCTCTTTTCCTCTGGGATGCTTTATATCTGTTGTTCTTTGTTTATCTATATTTCTCAGAGCATAATGCCGAACACGACTACAGTATATAATTTCAATATCCTAAGTGGAAAGAAAAAAGATCACCCTTCTGTTTTGTACTATGGTCCCTTTCTTCCGATGGCTCATCTCGTTGATAATTAGGAAGGTATCCATAAAATATATATTTTACTATCGGTCCTGGGATAAAAAAATATAAAATTCAATTTGATTTGATGATCCTTTTCTACCACCTAAATCAAGAGAATGACAATGAGCATGTTAAGATGAAAAAAAATTATTTATCAACACTTACCTACACGTTAGTCCGAGGAGTTTTATCAAAAACCTATATTTGCCTAAATAATTTATGTATTAAATTTGCAAAGCAAACTGCAGCGTGTAAACAAAACAAATAAAATGGCGACAAGTTAACGTCAACGACCCGACAGACCCGACAAGGAGAAAAGTGGTATTCGAATAACAAATTATGGGTCACCAAAAATTGTTTTTGTCTCCTTTCAACGCACACTTTAGAAAGAAAAAGAGGTGAACTGTAATACTGAAAGAACGTCAAGGTTTTATCTGTCACTCTTGTCATAAATTATCGGTAAGGAAGATTCCTAGAAAATCGCTTGTGGTCAAGTTTTGAACCATTGCCAGCTCTCCCACAAGAACTGTCATCCACCTGGTCTGGACCCGGCATTAGATTTTATTATTGCAAGTTCCTTGTGACACGGTAGAATGCAGAATGAATGGCGGGGGGGTTGATCACCGCGACCTTACAGATCTATTTTGTCTCCCTTTCTTGAGTTACAACTCATCATACAGTCTCAGGGCTTTAACTAGTATCTAAGACGGTTTTACAGAGTTTATTTGTCTATCTCCGGTATCAGTCGTAAGTTTGTGGCATGAATGGTGTTGTCTCGGCTCACTCAGTGATGAGGTGTTCTGGTATTTTCCCTGTGCTGACAATTAGTCTCCGTTGGATTAACAGTGTTTACAAAAAATAACTATTTTATTTTGTAGACTTTCTTACAGTGACGAAATACCCATAGGACTTTTTTGGTAAGATAAGTTGGACGCATCTTTCTTTAGTGTAGGTTTGTAGTGTGGGTATCCTGTGCCATTTAATTATTTTTATTGCAACTGTATTATTTTGTTATGTATGTATGTCAACAATTAAACAAATCTATACTAATATATAAAATCCTTAAGTGACTGACATACTGATTAATCACGATCCTGCTTAAACAACTCAACGTAAGAAGCTCAATTTTGGCATACAGGTTGATTATATGGTGTAGAGGTTCGATAAGAAGGGATTTCTCGAAATTCTAGTTCCAAGAGGGTGAAACCACCCCTCAAATATTACAATATTTTTTATTTAAAAAACGGTCAAGTTTTCGAAAAAAACGCTTAAACACGTATTTTTTATTTTGTTTTTTTACATATTTTAAGATTTTCTAAAAATGTATACAGGGTGTTTCGAAAAATCTGGTCATTGATTAATCACGATCCTGCTTAAAGCGCTTGACCTAAAAAGCTGATTTTGAACACATTGACTTTAGAGTGTAAAGGTTCGACAAGAAGGGATTTTTCGAAACTCGAATTCTAAAGGGGTGAAACTATCCCTCATATATTAAAATATTTTTTATTTAAAAACCGGTGAGTTTTTCGAAAAAACTCTTAAACACGTACATTTTATTTTGTTGTTTTACATATTTTAAGATTTTTTATAAATTTATACAGGGGGTTTCATAAAATATGACCATTGAGTAATCACGATTCTGCTTAAACTGCTTGACGTTTAAGCTGATTTTTGACAAACGGATTGACTGTGGAGTGTAGAGGTTCGATAAGGAGGGGTTTCTTGAATCTCAAATTCCAAGAGGGTGAAAACGCCCCTCAAATATTACAATATTTGTTATTTAAAAAACGGTTAGTCTTTCGGGAAAACGCTTGGACAAGCATAATTTATTTGGTTTTTTACATATTTTGAAATTTTTTAAAAATCATACAGGATGTTCCAAAAAGTTGGGTAATTCCTTAACCACGATTCTGCTTAAACTGCTTGACGTAAAAAGCTTATTTTTGGCAAACGGATTTTTCGAAAGTCAAATTCCAACGAGATGAAACTACCCCTCAAATATTACCAAGTTATATAATAATATCGCCATATTGTTTTTTCTCATGCTGACATAAATGTGTAAAAATTTTATCCAGTTTGTATGTTAATGGAAATTCTTGCTTTGCTGTATCATCACCATTACTAATGATTAATTCGACGCGAACGAAGTCGCTGGTACACGCTAGTTTACTATAAAAGCTATAAATAAATAAATAAATATAAATAAATAAATGCCTTTATTGTCAAAAAAATTTTCAATTTGTAGACAAAGGTAAACTAACAAACAAAGAAAAAAAAGGTGTATACAGGGTGGCGCCTCTCATACGCCGCGGAAGCTCCAAGGAGAACGGTAGTTTATATAGAAATAAAATTTTGACAGCATATGTATATATATACATCCTACATATTAATTGATTATCGAGCTCTAGGCAAAAAATAAAGGTGAATATTATGATATTAAAGAAGCATATATACCAAAGATCTAAGGATTTTGACATATTTCACATTTTGTGAAAATGAAGAGTAAATTTTAAATTTACCACCTAGATTTTATCAAATAATAAAGATCTATTCAGATCAAATCAATTCAATGTAAATTAAGATATCTAGGAAAATCTTTGTTTGAGGGGTAGGCAACCTTAATAGTATTTTGAAGAGACACGAATTCTCCATTGGATATCGGAATAATATTCTGGGTGTTCCATTTAAAATAAAAGAGTAACATGCTTTTAAAGGTGCCCAGTGTTCAATATTAATTTTGTCTCACCCTGTATAACTTTTTGGATCAAGTTCTGTTTGATTTAAAGTACAATAGTTAATTTAACTACATATTAGACTATACCGAGTAAATTCCAACTTAGGTAGCTTTTATTGTAATTTAAAAATTGTTCTTTATTTCTAGAAAATGTTAAATATGTTAAAATCCTTACATTTTAGTCATATACTTCTCTTATAAAACTCACCTTTATTTTTCTCCCAGAATCCGAAAATCAATTAATATATAGGGTGTTCCATTACAAAAAACACAATTTTGACATGTAACTTTTTTTGGGGACACCCTGTAGAACTCTCTATATTTTTAAAAAGTGCTCTGAATTAACCTTAATAATTCTCACAAAATTTCGTTTTAATACAAACTGTCGTTCTCCTTAGAGCCTCCGCGACGTATGAGAGGCGCTACCCTGTACGTATTATTAAAAAATGCAATAGGAAAACGAGAATTCCTAAATAATCACAATTCTGCCGCACAGCTGAAAATCTCCGTGACTATTATATAAACTAAAACAAAACCGTTGTTGAGAAGTTGCGTTATAAACACCGCTCTATTATTGCAGCCTGGCATAGACCGAGAACTCAGTTTTGTTCCAAGTTTGACACTCTGCGAAAACGCAAACGTCTCGTGTCGTAACTTTGCAATTGCCAGCACGAACAGCTGGCATTTATCTATAGTTATAGATATGTAAGCGTGTATTGTATTACAGCGTTAGTATTTGAATGACAAATGACAGGTTCTGAATTGAAATTTAAATTAGACATTGTTGCAGGTAATGGTCTAGCTACGTCGTCACAGTGGGTTAACGTATTAAGAGAAAAATTATTATTTTATTGTTTTTTTTTTATTAAAAATATATTTTTGAGGTTTGTCCTAGAGATTAATGGATCGAAGTCCATTTATTTAATGAGCAGTATTGTCAAAGTATCAGTATTTTACAAGTTATCTCAGATAATCAGGACTCCACTGTAGGTATTTATTAGAATCTGTAACACTGAATATTAGAATAATTAAACTTAAATTTGATTAATATAAACCAAGAGAATATATGAAAATTCAGTTTGAGAAAATGATCAGACTCTATAGTTTCTAAGAAATAATAATTATTATTTTACCTACATTATCAGATTATCTTACCACTATTTTGATTCTGTGGACATAAAATTCTCAGTAGGTATTTACTGGTATAGTCTGTCCAACGAGAAGATCCTTGACAGTGATAGATGTGTCATTTTATTTTCAAAGTAGTTTATTTGATTTTACAAAGAAATAAGTTGGTACAACTGGAACACATAGCAGGAAATTAATATATTCAAAATTTGACTGACAAGTGATTACTTCAAAATATTGTGAAAAAACTGTATAAAATTGAAAAAATGTAATCGAGTTATTTTATTTAACAAAAAACGGTGTGTTAATACAAAACAAACAAGAACAAGACACCACATACCAAAAAAATATAAAAAAGAACTATTTCTTACTTCCAAGCTTCATGAAACTTCCCGCATTTATGATTATATTTATCAATATAACTTATGTACAAATACAAATTTGTAATATTCCACAGGAATAAATAAAACAACATAAATAAAACAAACTATTTTATTTATAATAACCCTTACCAAATTGTATACCTTAAAGGTTGATTAATTAACTTTAATCTTAATTTTTTTAAACCCTTACATTTTGACATTATTTTTCTGCAGTACTAAAATTCATTATTTACCTATCGTGTGATGTCGATATTTTACAGCTACTCCAGTTTGTAGTATGTGTTTAGTATGATCCTTCTACCATATACGAGATGCACTTATCTACGACGAAATGGCATACAAACTTTATTGATGGTAACTTTATTGGTGTATAAGACTTTCTGCCTGGGCAGCGAGTATTAACCATAAACTATGCTCTGGGTCTACAGTTAATTTTCACTCGATTTTTCCTCCACTTGACTTCAAAAGACACAAAACACACGTAATAACACGAATCAAATGCATCATCTTTCAAAACGCAGGGTATTTGACAAAAGTTGACACAAAATTATAACCTTTAATTTGGCAAGACTTTGACAAGCGTCGAAAATCTAAAGGCGAGTTCATACGCATCGGCGTCCGTTTGTCGTTCATCGTTCCGTCAAACCAATAAAATTGAAATACGATCTGTCATTTTTGAAATAAACCAATAAAACTGGTTAAACACAAAAAGAGACGACGCATGACGGATTTATATTTAAACCGATTTAGTAAAATCTTTGAATAAGAAGACTAAGGAAGGAGCATATCAAAAATCTTAGGTACACCGCGATGGGCCTCAAATATGGCCGACTTAAATTCCGGTTTATCAGTGTCGTTCTAATTTTATTTAAAATATTTAAAACTATGATGTAGGGTAGACGTGGGGTAGACTCAATAATTTGTTGTTTTATTTTACGTTGTGAATAAATGTTGGTAGTTATTAAAATTGTTATAAAAATATATAATTCTAATAAAAATAGATAAGTTATAATAAGTATTTATTACCACAAACATCCGATACGCTACTGAAGCAGGTAAGTCAAATTAACGTATCTAAATTCTTTGACATCTAATCTTTGACAAGTAATAAATAAAAGCTAAAATGCAAGAAAAATATATAATTTAGTTAATTTAAGTGAATTTCATAAATGATCGGTTTACTACACGTATGTATATTATATAGTCACTTACTAGCGAAAAGTTGTTCCATTATTTCACTCAATTTTTGCCGAGATCTACCGCACGCTACACAACCAACTATTTTAGAGTCTTTTTCGATAAATCGCGATAGTGTCACTGTTAATTTAAGTTCTGCCACAATTTCCATCTAGATTTACTACCTTTATACAACTATCAGTAGTAGAATAAATAATAAATAACATAAAATAAGCTCCGTAAAGACTGACAAATCCACAAAATTTCAAATCAAATTCAAATGTGTCAAATGAATCGTCAAACAGAACTGTCAAGGATCCCCACCCTAGAGAGCTTTTATGGTGGCTTTTCCGCCCACCATGCATGAATACATGGATAGCATTATGCTCCTTCCTTAGTCTTCTTATTCAAAGAGTAAAATAAATAGATTGGTATGGGACGTCATCTGCTTTTTTTCTGTCATCGTCTGTCGAAATCTTACCTGAGAAAAAAAAAACAGAGTATACACAAATTTGCCCAACGTGTAAAAGCTCCAGACAAAAATGTTTATTCTCAATTTGGTTAAATAAAAATTTGACGTTGTTGACTGTTAAAATATTTCTCAGATGGAACTGCTTATGTTATGAAAACGTACAAAGTAATATACAGGGTTACTCCGAAAGATCAGTACAGAATTGCAACACATATTCTGGAAAACAATTATTTTTGACATAATAATTCGGTAATAATCAATGATCAATCATACTCAACTTATTAAATTCTCACTAGTAGTTTCGAGCTCATGAATCTTTTGAAAATTATTCCGAATCGAAGACGAGGGATAATTTTCTAAAAATATTCATGAGCGAGAAAAAATGCCCGGATTTAATTTGACCTCGTGTGGTATTCAGTAATAAAATTCCACACCAAATTGTGTTTGAAAATCAAATAATTAAAATGTATTTTTCGATTTTTGGTCGAATTGATTATTTAGTTACTATGACAACTAAGTGACACCCAAACCTAAAAACTATTTCAGTTTTGAAGCTGTCAAGCGGCGCGGCTTAAAAAATGTTTCGCTTCGGTCATGAAAGCAAAGAAAATATTCGCCAGGAGATTAAGAAGTTGACACCCGCGAATACTAGGAAATCGAAGTCAAGCGTATGGAAGCAGTTTATAAACTTTCATCTCAGCTTTGTAATTGAAATGTATCAAAATTATCATGTAAACAAATAAAAACCAGACTCTCAAAAAGATATTCTGTCATTATAAACGTCAAAAAATTTCCAGTATAATTCGCTGTTGGGTGCCCACAAGGAAAAAAATTTCACTAAAATTTATCTGTTGTCATGGTGATTTGTCAAAAAAACACGTTTTGATTGGTTAAAAATTACAGGTGTGGAATTTTCTTCCTAAATAAATTCATTTCAATCAATTTAAGAAAAGTTATGAAGTCTATTTCAAATAATATACCGGTTGCGTCTCAAAAGTGGCTGACCTCTATAACTATTTTATTTTTTCAGATAAAACAACGAGATTTGGTATGTTAGTATATGACATAAATTAGGACTGATTGACGTATTCACTTGTTTTTGGTCACATTCTGTTTCACCGGAAATGACTACAACTTTTAATTTTAAAATGACACCCTCGATATATTCCTACTTTATTCGATAGAAAATGACACTCTAGATAGAATGACATATCATATGTTAACTTTTGACATATTCGCTCAAAAACAAACTGTATTTTAAATTTCAATCTAGAGTGCCATGGATGTGTTAAAAATAGTAATTTTTAATCAAGGAGCCTTATAAAAATAGATTTGATGGTCTAATGTTTTTAGTGTATTGTCTTGGCCGGTTAAAATAAGCCCAAATCGTATTTTTAGTCATATTTCAATTTTTTTTAAATGGAACGAGGGTGGCTCATTAGCATATTTGGAAAAAGCATTTTTTTACGAATAATTAATTTGATACCACACACTTGGTATTTCGAGTCAAATTGTCGTTATCAACCGCATGTTATAATTTCAAATAAACCATATGCGAAAATGTCAAAAGTTGACATATGATATATCATTCTATTCAGAGTGTTGTTTACTATCGAATAAAGTACAAAAAGACCGAGGGGGTGCCAATTAAGAATCAAAAGTTGCAGTAATTTCCGGTGAAACCGGAAGTGACCGAAAACAATTGAGTATATGTCGATCAATCCTAATTTAAGTCATATACATACAGGGTTGTTCACCACATACGACACGGAGTATTGTAGCTAAACGATGAAATTTTTACAAATTGTAAGTTTTGGGTTCGTTGAAGGACTATTAGGGCTACAATTTAAAAATATTTTTCACAAGATACAGAGTGTCCCAAATAAATAAAAAATATCAAAGTTGTATTTTTTAAATGGAACACCCTGTATATTATTACACTTTTAGTTTCTACGATTAAAATAAAGGTAAATTTGATTAAAGTTTATTGCACTTAAACCTTACCGTTTTTGAAATATTTTCAATTTTGTGAAATTGCAGTAAAAATTTTAAGGCTTGGAGAAATGCAAGGGTATCAATGTTTTTAATACTAAATATTTACTGAAGTTTATTTATTGATCAGTTATTGTGTTGCAATAATAAAAATAATACTACCTTATCCAGAGTGTCTAAAAATTTATTTTAAATAATTATTAGCTTTCAACGGCAATAACTTGTTTAATTTAAATGGAACACTCTGTATATTTTATGAGAATCAGATGCACAATTTAATTGTCTATCAAATTGTATTATGCTATTTTTTACCTATCTCTTTAAGTTTCCGTAGAAAATGCATTTTCTTGTAATTTAAAACTTATTTATCAATATACCCATGGAATATTGACATTTTAGATTATTTTTAAAGAGTACAGATACTAATATTGTCGATATAATTTGTTTATTTTATTAAAAAATCAAAAAAACTGTTTAAATATTTGTTAAAGAGGATCAATTAATATGATTCCAGTATTCAAACTACATTAACTGCCTGTTTACGTTGATTAATATTAATTGCCTCAAATACTAAAAAACTGAGTTTTCTATGTGTATTAGACAGTGTGGTAAAAAGTAACACCTTAAAAATGATATTTTATTATTTAATAAATGCTTATTTATAACAACAGAGACGTTCATTTTCATAACTTATTATTATATTGATTTATGATTCAAATCCACATTAATTTAGAATAATTTAGTAACGAGCACAATTAAGTATGTAATTAATTAGAATTTGGGCGGAAATAATGGTGTTATATTTAATTAATGGTATACTCTTTTATAAATATTTAAATAGTTTTCTTTTTGCCTACAAATGGGCTAGTAATATTACCGTTTTGCTAAAAACAATAATATTACTAGCCCGTACATTTTGTACATTTCTTGCTTTAAAAACAATCTAAAATGTCAATATTCCATGGGTATATTGATAAATCAGGTCTAAATTATAAGAAAATGCATTTTCTACGAAAACTTGAAGGAATAGGTAAAAAATGGTATAATACAATTTGATAGACAATTAAATTGTGCATCTGATTCTCCTAAAAGATACAGGGCGTTCCATTTAAATTAAAGAAGTTATTGGCGTTTAGAGCTAGAAATTATTTAAAATAATTTTTTAGACACTCTGTATGAGGTAGTATTATTTTTATTATTGCAACACAATAACTGATCAATAAATAAACTTCAGTAAATATTTAGTATTAAAAACTTTGATACCCTTGGAGAAATGAAGCCTTAAAATGTTTACTGCAATTTCACAAAATTGAAAAAAATTCAAAAACGGTAAGGTTTAAGTGTAATAAACCTTAATCAAATTTACCTTTATTTTAATCGTAGAAACTAAAAATCTAATAATATACAGGATGTTCCATTTAAAAAAATACAACTTTGATATTTTTTATTTATTTGGAACACTCTGTATCTTGTAAAAATATTTTTAAATTGTAGCTCTAATAGTTCTTCAACGAACCCAAAACTTACAATTTGTAAAAATCTAATCGTTTAGCTACAATACTCCGTGTCGTATGTGGTGAACAACCCTGTATAAAAGAAAAAAGTTATAGGGGTCAGCCAATTTTGAGACGCACCCGGTATAAACAATTCCACATTTATAAGTTATCATTCACAGTTATGATTATGAAATAAAAGAGATATTAGAAATAGAAGAAATATCTATTTCTGTTGTAAAGATGCATTGCAATCCCATCTGTACTTATTTTTTTATATTTAACAATGTAAAATCAAAATTTAATGATAAAATTTTGTCCAATATAGTTGAAAGTAGTATGTCTTTCGAACAGATTTGATATAAAATCTTGATAATAATAAAGAACTAGTTTAAATCATTTATTTAAATTATTTATGTCAAGTAAATCAACCGCAAACTGTCTTAAATTGATGTTTACTTATATGGAGCTGTTACAAGGAAATGCCTATATAAATACGCTATACTGCCTCGGCATTAGCTTTCTCTTTCTATACAAAGGTTACAGATACAGATAACTAAAAACAATACTTAGTTTGATTGCATTGAAATAGACTACGTCCTTTGTGTAAAGACATTTACTTCTAAGCCAATAAACTCGTTTGCTTTAAAACGTTGTTTGACATTTAAAGTTAGGAAGGAAGCACTAAGACCCAAGATTGAGTAATTTGTATAATTTAAAGGTAAACCGATCGCAACATTAATATTTATTTTGGCATTTAAGGAATAATAGTGTCACTCAATACAGATACCCAAGCAGCATTTGGACGTCGGGACAACGTTGTGTCAAGCGACCAAACGTCGGGGCGCAACGTCGGCACAACCTCGTGCCAACCCTAGTCTGCACTAATTTGGAGAATAATTTTTGGGTCGAAACGACGTTGGATACCGACGTTGGCTAGAAGCCTAATTTAGTACAAACTGCAACGTTGTTTAAAATCCTAATTCACGGAAATACAAAACTAATATGGCGTCTAAGTCGCGTTTTATCCTAAATTGGGATAATTATAGTAAAAATATTATATTTATAATTTAGTTAGAGACATATGTCAGATGGCAGTGAAGGAAAACAAAACAAAAGTATTTAAGTGTGGAGGATGTTTGAAGATCATAATTATTGAAACACTTTAACCGACTCTGTAACTCGTTACCCAAGGTAAAAAGTTAAACGCAAACAACTTTATTGATAAATGTATTGTTTCTACTTTAAAAAATACTAATGGGCCTTGAAATTAAAGAAGTTTTAAAAATTTTCTTGAATTTTTTTTTTAGTAAAATGAGAATAATTTATTCGCATTCGAAAAAATTGTTTCCGCGTATTTTTTAGGGTCAAATATTTCAAGTTAATGTATTCAAAAAGCAGGAATTGCTATTTTAAGAACGAAACATTTTCTTATTTAACAACATGGCGGCTTTAACTTTGTTGTTTTGGAGATTAAGATGGAGTAGTTCGAGTAGTCGCATACTGGACTAATAAAGTCGCAGTTCGGCCTTAACAGGTAGTATACTAGTCGCAAGATTGCCTAATTTAGTCATTCTAGAGTCTAGCTTGTGCCGCCCTCTATAATCTAAATAAACGAGGAAGTGTCGGTAATATATGTCGATGTATATTTAAATTTAGTTTTATATGTACCTTTCTTATGTCCCATTTTAATTAAGTTTTTTTTTTATAAAAACAAAAACAGCACTGAACTGTCTGACTGAACAGAACAATGAATTGAAAATTTAAGATTTAAGGTTATGGTTCAATACAGTTGCAAAAAGGTAGTGACTCTACGTCCTACCAACGTAAGAATAAGGAAATCTAAACAACGTTGGAATTAGTAAAACAGACGACGTTTGCATAACGTTGGAATAGGTCCTGAAACTGACGTCGGAAAACTCTATATTATCCAACGTTGTAACTACGTTGTCCAAATCACCTAAAGATCACTTAAGCAAAAAAGGTTACAAGACAACGTTTATTCGACGTCGCAGAAGCTTCTACTTTGCTGTAGTACTAGTCCAACGTCGGCACAACGTTATAAAAACGTTTAAATTTATTTTAATACCCAAGGTAGAGAGCTAACTATTTTTGTAACTAATCCAACGTTGTGTTTAGTAAACATGTGGTCGCAAGTCGTGAAAATGCTACTTGGGTAGTATAATTTTCTGTTTGTAATAAAATAAAAAAAATTGGCTCCGGGAGGCACGTATAGCCGCCCATACTAAAATATGTTAATAAAAAGTTGGTAGGCAGTACTTTTAGTTTCAATTATCTAAAAAACTGCCACTTTGACTGATTTTCATGTTATTACAAATTTTGTTGCAAATATTATTCCTAATCTTAAATTGAAAACCGCGTTTCGCTAGCTACTGTAATTTTGGAGTTACTATTTTTTAAAATTTTTAACCCCCTCCCATACCCCCTTACCAAACTCCCACCCCCACCAAAAACTAATAGCCAGATTCTCGGGTGCCAAAGTATTTTTGTGCCAAATTTGGATAAAATCGGTTTAGCGGTTTTTGAGTTATCGTGTTACAGACAGACGGACAGACAGACAGACAGACAGACACCATGAAAATATTTATAAATATGCGCCTTTCAGATTTTTGAAAAAGTTCATGGTTTACTAGATATTTCGAAAAAAAAACAAATTTCGGCTATTTTAAAAATTGTCCCTAATTCCATTATAAGCTATTTTAGACAAAAAGTTTTCAGATAAAAGTTGTAGATAATCACATCCTTAATGAGATTGTGTCCTCCGTTTTTTTTTCTAAAGCCTGTCATTTTTGACATATGACACAAACATATGTTTTTTTAAATGGAAACCATAATTGGCCATGGCTTCATAAAAAGCGCCATTTTTAAAGCTTTTTAGCGATATAAGCTATAATATGTTTTCTTCGAAAAATTACTGAGTTATAGCCAATTCTTATCATTTTTAAACAATTTCATTTAGTTAGCCATTCAAACAAGTTCAATCGCCGTTGCTCTCAGAAATATGAAGCTCTTTACAACCAAACTTTGTAAATTAAAATAAGCAAATATTGTAAATATGAATTTTTCAAATGAAGAAAAGCGTGTAAATACTCGCGCATCAATAGACCCAAGTAGCATCTATCTGACTTCGAACTAAATCTGACCTGAAACGACGTCAGACTTTGTGCAAATTTAGGTCGGGTGCTCGTGATACGACCTGTGACGTCGCTTACCTATTAAAAGCGACGTCGTTGGATCCGAGTCGGTAAATCCAACGATCTGTCAACGTACAAAATAACAACGTACCATTTTTATTAATTTCCCAGCGTCGGCGTCGTTCCTACGTTGGCTTGCATGACGTACACATACTTGAACTAGCCCGACGTCTACCCGTTGTCCGAATAGGATACGTCTCACTGATAATCCCTAAACTAACGTCCAATTATATTTTGTTGTATTTTATGTTCATATTTATAACCTAATTTACGTATCTCTATTTATGTCCGTAAATACAACCCATTAAGTAGCATTTGCGACCTAATGAACATCATGAACATAACCTAATAAAAAGTTTTTGTAAACAAACTTATTTTTTTTTATTATGCCTAAAAAAACACTAAAAAGGCATTTAGACATTCATCTACATTTTACAGAAAGAGGTCGAGGCTTTTGCAAAATAATAATAGTAGTAGTGATGTCTTGCCTCCACCCGTAAATGCTTTTTATCTGGAAGAGATGCTGCATTACACTGGTGCATCTTAATTTCATTTTTTAGCTTAGGATACCAGCAGGCCCCATCCTTCTCCGACATGTGAGGTTAGGCTTAAAAAAGTGGCTGCCCATTTTTTTTAACGAGAAAACAAAAACTAAAATATAGTTGCACAAATCACTGATACGCAAAACACAAAGTGAGGTTACGTGGCGTACGTTGGAATTATATACGTCATAATACGATTGCCGGTCGTCCGGTTTGATGACTTCGATCGTGTGAGACGACTAATGTTGGAGACCCGGTCGGAATTGGTATATTGGTAGTTCATATTAAGTCGGACACAGAAATCCGCCATTCTTAACACGTATCCGATTGTCGGCCATTTTAAAATCGTTTTTTGTTTTAAAATTTATATTCACATTTCGATTTCTAGTAGAATAATATTGATAAGGTTAAGTTTGGGGGGAACCACAGTACAATTTTATGATTAAACCAGCTAGAAAATTAAAAAAATATTTTGCGATTTACTTTTTTATAGATATTTTTATTTCATAAATCTACCTAGTTTCATCAGATATATCAAGAAAGTGACTTCCGTTGACAAAACTGATGTCTGGATTAATGATTCAGAATTATTATAATATGAAATTAAATAGGCACTTATAGTTATATTCGAGGAGTGATTATGAATCCATTTGTAATTAGGTAGTTTGGTTAGGTTTTTATGTATTCTTGGTAGCGAATATGAAACCAAACGTAACGTAAGTGCTTAGCGACGAATTTTAAGTAACTAAAATCCAACGTAATATGACGTTGGTAATTGGTAGAATTACATTCCCTATTAGTTCAGATACCGACGTCGAGGCAACCCGAATCTGTATTCCCCATTTATGTGCAAATAAGGGTCGTCAGGCGGTCGAACCGACGTTGGTACCCGACGTTAGATAACGTCCAAATGCTACTTGGGGAGTGTTTCCATCGTGACTTTTATTATGACCTCCTGACCCCCATAATGAAACCAACCTAACCCCCCCCATAATGAAAGAAATATTAAAAATTATCTATATCATAATAAGATAAACTCAGGGATAGGAAGAGGTGAACTAATTGCATGGGCCTTCTCGATCACCTAACCTATCCATTTTAATTTTTTTTATGCGGTATGGTTAACAATAAGGTACGAGAGAAGTTTAATTAAGTCGACCGGTCCTTCTGTGAGAATAGGTAATATTCAGTTTTAAAAAGATGTAACTCAAAACAATGGCGGATTTTTTGAACATTTTCTAAAATAACTTAAAGTATATGCAGTGACTGCAGTGGTATTATTTTTTTAAGTTTTAGTTTGTGTAATGTAAATTCTAAAGAACCGTTTAGTAATATATTCTGACTTTTTATAAGTTATAATCATAACAGAATAAGAATGCCATGTAATCTAAGTGAAATTATTCAAGAAAGATAAGAATTCGAAAATCGTTCTCTAAAAAAACATAACATTCACGGGTCAACGTATCCTCGAAAATGTATGGTCAAGAAAAGTTAAATCAATAATCTTACACGCTTTTCTTCATTTGAAAAATTCATATTTACAATTTTTGTTTATTTTAATTTACAAAGTTTGGATGTGGCAGCTTCACATTTATGAGAGCAAAGACGATTAAACTTGTTTCCATGGCTAACTAAGTGAAATTATTTAAAAATGATAAGAATTGGCTATAACTTGATAATTTTTTGAAGAAAACGTATTACAGCTTATATCGCTGAAAAGCTTAAAAAATGGCGCTTTTTGTAGTCATGGCCTTTATGTTTTCCAATATTAAAAATTGATTTTTAAAAAATAATTCTAACTCAGAAAACCAAAGATTTATTTATTTTTAACTTATTTAATTAACAATAGAAAAAATTGATATGGTGACGGGCAGAGATTCGTTCTGCACTGCTGTCGATAGATCAATCCGTCGTTCGAAGTCCTGTCTTCGCTATTTATAATTAAAGGGTATCTTGCATCAGCATTATTGAACAATGAAGGCTGGATACATAACTCCTCCCTGCGAAGAAGAAACTCTAGGGTGGACTAACTTGAGTTTCGCTAATCATCCTTGGATGGGGAACGGGCTTCGGTTGAAGTTTTCTTTTTCTAAAAATGAAATAAGAAGTTGCAAAAATAATTAAAATGAAGAAGATGCTCCAAAGTGTCCAATTCACTGCATAGGAATGAATGTAGAAGTTTTCCATTGGGTTTTCTTCTTCTAACTGAATTAAATGCATTTTGTCCAAGGGTACTTTTTCAATATTTAATTTCTTGATTGGAATAACATTTATATTTGTCAATGTCTGTATTCCAGAAATCAATACAGGGTGTGTACTAATAATTCCTTGTTTATTGTATAAGTCGCTTGTGTCACAATTTTTCGGTAATGTGAATAAATATGTTCCTTTCAGGGCCATTACTTGTTTTTCTTCACATATAGTAGTTATTTTTTCTTCTTTTGGAAATACTGCAATATAATGCATTTGGTCTACTTCTTCTATGATGTTATTCTTCATATTGATAGATATTTGATTACAAGTTTGTGTATTCTTCGTAGTGGATAGTATTGACGTAACGCAATCTTCACTTTGAGGTAGTGGTAGGAGATGACCTCTTTGGTAAAAATACTTTGTACTGGTCTTCATACATTCTTCAGTGTCGTATTGATACTCATGTTTTCCCAGGATAAGGTAATTTGAAGGTGGGATAATTATTGTTTGATTAACATTAGGAATAGAATATAAATGATAATATTCTAAAGGATGTGGATGTATCAATGGATAGCGATACGATTTTGTGTATATAGGAATTTCGTCTTTCATCTTAATTTGGTGTTTTATAGTATTAGTAAATGTTAAGGGTATATTTGGTTTATGAAAAATATCTGAATATGAATAACATAATTTTAAAAGTTTGCTTTGTTCCTCTCTATTCATATGATCAGTTCTAATAAGTGAACTTATATCAGTATGACCATCTGAATAAGGACTATTAATAGAAAAATTATATAATTCGAAATTATTTAAATCTAAGCTATTAACTTTTATTGGACTATATAAGCATATTTCTTGAATATCGTCGGTGTTGTTATGAATTTCTACTGGTGCATAATTATTTTTAGAAACTGTTATACAGGCTGGGATAAAACAATTATAAATATTTGTATTTTCTAAACTTATTTGACCATTAGAAATTGAAACAGGAATATTTAATTGTTCGATAGATTTTGATTCAATTCGAGCGAAAAATAAAAGTTTATTTTTTGCTTCGTAGTGAGATAAAGGAATTTCACTAAAAGGTGTTTTTAATTTATAGTTATTCAAATCTAATTGAACTTTCAAATCTTTTAATGTTTCGTAACCTATTAAGCCGTCAAAAAAGTGATGAAATTTAAAAAGATAGAATTTCATTTTTTGTTTTGATCTAAATTCATCAAAAGCTGGAATTTCTATGCAGTGATTCCTAGTTGTTTGGAAAATTGATGATATAGTAAATGGTTCCTTTTTTATTGAATTAAAAAAGTATTTTTCAGCCTTTTCTGGATTTATAAAAGATTTAGTTGCACCGGTATCAATTAATAATTTTAAAGGAGGATTTTTAATTTGAATATATATTATGGTAAATCTTTTTTATCGTATATCGAGTGAATTTCTACGTGTTCTGTTTTTTTTCGTTGATGTCGGGAAAATTTTGTTCACTGTATGATGATGTATGTGGTTGGTTTGTGTCATCATATGTTTGAGTTTCATTTATAGTGTGTGTATCAGCATATTCCGACTCTGAGTAGTACTGTTGTTCGGGATAGGAATATTGATAACCTTCGAACTCATTGTTTGAAATATAAGGCTCATTGTCATTTTGTTCTACGTTGTGCAATTCCTCGAAAACAAAATGAGGTGGATTAAAATATCTTTGTTGATTTACGGGGGGTTTTGGAAAAGTTCCGTGAGATATTCCGCTCATCGGTGTAGGTTTTGGAAATTGATTTTGAGGGATATTTTTAGGTTTAAAAACATTGGTATTTTTATTAGTCCCAAAAACTTGTTTGTTTGTGAAAAATTTGGGCGGTGGTAACTGCCTCGGTCTTATATCAATAGGTTGAGAAGGAAAGACAGGTTTGGTTTGTCTTGAGTAATTACTTGGAAAGTTCTGTCTAAAAGGTTGATTAAATTGTTGATTTTGGAAGGGTTGGTTTGGAAAATATTGTGTGAATGTTGGAACATTAAATTTTGGTGTGACTTGTGGTATGTGTGGTTTTTGTAAATGTCTTATGTTATTTTCCGAAATTATGAATTGTCGTGCTGAAGCCAAACATTCTGGTCTCATAGCCCTAATGCTAGATCCTAATGGTTCTTTTAAACCTGCTAAAAATATTTTTCAATGCATGGGTGTTGTAAAATTGTTTTTTTAATTGTTTTGTTGCTTCAATAGTTTCGTGTGTGTCGATATAATTATGTAAAGCACTTAAAATAGACATGACACGAGTGTGGAATTGTAGTGGTGTTTCATGATTTGTTTGTCTTAATTGGTCTAAATCAAAAAGCAAGCCATTTTCATCACGTTGGTCTCCAAAATGAGCAATTAAGGAAGTTTTAATGCTTTGCCAATCTTTATTTATAGAAATACTATAAACCTCTCTAGCCTTGCCAATTAATTTTGAATATATGCCATAAATAATAGTCACATTTTGAACACAATTTACATGATCTGGTCTAGTATCCCAAAAATTTGAAATTAAAGTATTAGCTGTCTCTAAGTAAGATGATAGTTCTAATGGATTACCATCGAATTTAGGTACAATTTCTAAAATTTTTGCATCAAAATGCGGTGGTGCTGACATGTTTAAGTTTTCTGGTTTTTCTAAATTAAAATTAAACTTATCTTTAGAACTTAACTTAGGAGAATTAATTGATAAGCTAGATAATAAATCTGTTAAATCTAAATCCGCGTTTCTAGTTACGTTTTCTTGTCTTAAATCTAATTCGCTTAAATTTAACTGGCTATTTTCGCTACTTTCCGCCAAGGAATTAGGTGATAACGAGGGAATTGACATGGACAGGAAGTACTTACATGAGTAGTCTTCTCACCATAGCTTTTTTTTTTTTTTTCTGACGTTGACCGGGAGATACAGCGAATAGAGTGACCCACTTCGTTTGTCCTAGAAGTGCCGTAGTCTGTCTCTATTTTCTCTCCAGCGGTTCCTCTTCTTGCACGATGCACGAAGTTCTTTTCTTGGAATTAATGCTTGATAGCAAAGAGATGATTTTTTCTCAAAATTTCTCTTTTCCAATCCTACCGATGACTGCGCCACTTTTATGTTTTCCAATATTAAAAATTGATTTTTAAAAAATAATTCTAACTCAGAAAACCAAAGATTTATTTATTTTTAACTTATTTAATTAACAATAGAAAAAATTGATATGGTGACGGGCAGAGATTCGTTCTGCACTGCTGTCGATAGATCAATCCGTCGTTCGAAGTCCTGTCTTCGCTATTTATAATTAAAGGGTATCTTGCATCAGCATTATTGAACAATGAAGGCTGGATACATAACTTGGCCAACTATGGTTTTCATATAAAAAAACATATATTTGTATCATATGTCAAAAATGACAGACTTTAGAAAAAAACGGAGGACACAATCTCATTAAGGTTGTGATTATCTACAACTTTTATCTGAAATATTTTTGTCTAAAATAGCTTATAATGGAATTAGGGACAATTTTTAAAATAGCCGAAATTTTTTTTTTCGAAATATCTAGTAAGCCATGAACTTTTTCAAATATCTGAAAGGCGCATATTTATGACCCCACAAAACTGCAATTCTTTCCCCATTTAACCGACTCTCTATCTCCAATAGTTTCCGAGATACCCATAGAGAACATCGTAGAAAACTCACCCTGTATAGATATGTTAATTTATAGTCTTAAAAAAGGGAATAATTTTGGTGTATTGTGGCTAAACATTCTACAAATTTTCTTTTTAAACTTATATGATAATTAAATACTATATTGAACAAAAGGACTCGAAATACAAATTAATTTATTCATATAATCGATATGACCTTTCAAAATGTTAGGCTATAAGGAAGAGTCTCCATTGAAGAATCTTAAAATTTATATATCCTGAAACACACAGAAAGCAATAATACGAAGAGTGTTAAAAATACTCTTGTTATTGACGTATTCGATTCCTGTTTGACATTCTCGACCATGGTGTTTAAAAGGAAGTCTCCATCTTAAAATCTTAAACGTGTCGTCCTTTAAACAAAGATCAGCTTGAATTGACGGTTGCTGTGGTTGTTCTTTTATAAATATTAATCGCAAATATATTAATAGTTTGTTGGATTTTGGCAACAGGTGCTAAAATAGTTATTAATAAATGCGGGATGACGTTGTGGACTTTTTCTGTTAAATATGGAAGTATATTATCTCTAAAAAATTACAGGTAAATGAAACTTGATGTTGTCCTTGAGTGGCCACTTCAGCAGCTTTTGAATTTTAAATTGTATAACTTATTAATGAATATCTATTTTTAAAGTTGGTTATTTATTTAGATTTTACAGCTGCTTACTTTGTTGAAGTTAGTTGTTTTTCTTTTTTAAAATAGGTGATTAATATATAATCATATTGATTTATATTAAAGTAATAAATAGAATGAAATAGTCGATAAGGTAGTTGTCAAATTCATAATTTGACAATTACCAGTACGCATTTGTTGTCTGTAAAGCCTACTAGATTAAAGTGGTGAACTTTTAAAAACTCTGGAAAGGTAATTTTGTGGTCTTTTCAATTAATCAAGAATATAGAGGGTGCCCCTTATAAATATTTTTTGTTGATAACATTTAAAAAACTATTCATTATAAAAAAAATACTTAAACCATTAAATTCTACGTAAAATGTGTTTTGAAAATGTTTTCATAGACATACAAAATTTTCCATTACAGCAATTTTTTTAAAATACACATTTTCCAAAAACACACCGTTACTCTGAGACGGTAAAAGATATTGATGTGCGGTTTTACCATTATGTTTTAATGAAAATTGAGCTTTAGACACCTACATTATTTTTTGTCTATCTCCTTTAGAAAGGGGAGTTTTATAAGTATCCAATTTGGATCAACCTATACAGGGTGGGGCAATAACAGAATTTAAAATGTCAATATTCTATAGGTATAGTGATAAATGAGGTCTAAATTATAAACTTTGATACCCTTGGAGAAATGAAGCTTTAAAATTTTTACTGCAATTAAATGGTGAGGTTTAAGTGTTATAAACCTTTATCAAATTTACCTTTATTTCAATCGGAGAATCTAAAAATACAATAATATACAGGGTGTCCCGTTTAAAAAAATACTACTAAAATATTTTTTACTTATTTGGGACACTGTGCATCTTGTAAAATTATTTTTTCATTGTAGCTCTAATAGTCCTTCAACGAACCCAAAGCTTTACAAATATTTATAGGTCAATTGGCAAAGAAAAATTGCTATAAATTAATTTGAAATATGACTGGGTTGGCCCCTAGGAAGCGTAACAGGAATCTTATATAGGACACAATGCATATTTAACAAATAGACTACGAAACTCGAGTCATGTTTTATATAATTTCTATTAAAAACAAAACGTGGACACGTAAGGTAATTCTATAAAACAGCTGTTTGAATATTCGCACGTATACTATAAAACCTCTCTAATTATGTCTGCAGCAATACACTGCAATTAACATTTTGCTGTATAGTGCAAAAGCTAATTCGCAACGGCAACGTAATATGACCTTTACAAAACAATAACAACTATGGTCTCGATTTTCAACTAAAAGTAGGTAACTAGTGTATGTGTGTGTCATTTTTCATGCGATTTGTACCGTAAGTACCGTTTTATTTTGATTACCTCTCCTTTTAATTTTGTTTGGCCATTTATACGTACCAGATGTTGCGTAATTAGACGTTGACAGGTGCCTAGGTACGTTTAATATGCATATATTTTTTTGCAATATATGGGTTAATATACTTTTAGTTTATAAGTTAAAACACAGCTTATTCTCTACCAGCTGGTCATCATACACAGCATACATATGCCAGCAGTGAGAGCGCCGGTATCATTTGTTTTACTAAACGAAGATTCATTGAAGCTCAGAATTCTGCTGATTACATTAATATAGGCGAATATTTAGGTAGGTAATAGGTATGTACGCAATTTTTCCTGCAAATGATCGTAAGTCGACAGACTGGGTATAAATAGGTTGTTTAGAGATAGTTACACCCTATATATTGCGATGAAGATATACAGGGTGCTACAAGTTCGAGGTACGAGCATTGGTATCTCGGTAACCGTAATAGATACGAACATGGTTAAATTGGGCTAAAGTTGCGCTTTGTGATGTTCACCAAGATGTCATCAATAAAGTTTTAAAAATTTCAAGGATTGCTGAGTTTTTTTGAAAAAACGGATTTTTTTGAAAATCAATTTTATCTTTTCCTGTCGTTACTTTTAAGAAAATCAAAAAACTAATTGCATTTTCTCATAGTCACTTTATTAGGGCTATCTGATAGTATTTTTAGATTTTCAAATTAGCTGATAATTTGTGAGATACAGAGGCCAACTTAATTTTTTTAAATACGGACCTGTTTTTTTTATTTTTGGTTTTGAAAGAACTCGACCTCCTGAGTATAATTATATGCCACACTTTATACTTTTTTTTTGTTTTGGGTACCTTAACAACAAAAAAACTATTTAATTATCATTTAAAATAATTTCAAGTCCGACTCTGTTTTTTTTTAATTATTTAATCTGATTATATTCATCGTAACAATATTGATCAGCGCTAATTAACATTGAATAAGGAAAATCGAGCCAATTGGAAGATTCAAATAAATTATATCCAGGTCAGCAATTTAAAGATATTATTTTTATTTTTTTTTTATTGTGAATTTGAAATCTCAATGTGCGATCTAATAATATGCGTAATATTCATCGTAGTTATTATAAATAAATAAACTTCTACAAACTAGTTTCTAATGTTCTACGAAAGGGTTACAACCCTCCCTATTGCACAAATTTATTTTTCGTTCAATTTTATTTATAGCTCTTTGAACTTTCTTCTTATACTTCCGAAAGCATTTTGTACTCTTTATTTTAAGTTGAGATGTATTGATTTCACTTTTATAAATGGCGTGAAGTAATGTATTCATTTGTATATTATTTTTTATTATTTTATTGCCTTTAATTTTCATTATTCAATGTTTTACCCCACGTCATTTTTAAGTTTGAAAGCTTATCGATATTGTAACGATGAATAGATTAAATATTTAAAAAAAAAGAGCCGGACTTGAAATTAGTTTAAATAAATTGTGTTCAAATGTCCGAAACAAAAAAAGTATTAAGTGTGGCATATCATTGTACTCAGGAGACCGAGTTCTTCCAAAATCTGAAATAAAAAATGCAGGTCCGTATTTAAAAAAATTAAGTTGGCCTCTGTATCTCACAAATTATCAGCTAATTTGAAAATCTAAAAATACTATCAGATAGCCCTTATAAAGTGGCTATGAGGATATGCAATTAGTTTTTTGATTTTCTTAAAAGTAACGACAGGAAAAAATAAAATTAATTTTCAAAAAAACTCAGCAATCCTTGAAATTTTTAAAACTTTTTTCATGGCATCTTGGTGAACATCCCATAGCGCTACTTTGCCTTAATTTACGTATGTTCGTATCTATTACGGTTACCGAGATACCAATGCTCGTACCTCGAATTTGTAGCACCCTGTTATATAGCTGCCATCTTCTAGAAAAACCATCAGGAAAATCTTTAATGTTAAAATATCTGTTAAAATTACTGAGTTTATAATTCACGGAGATAAATTTCCCATATCTAGGTAGTAACTTTTTGATAACCTAAGAATTTCAGACTTCTATTGCCTTAATTTAATTTAACTTACACAACGTTTCAGCCAGACCGAAGTGTGAATATGAACCAATTTCTATAATAAGGGATTTTAAAACATCATGCGTAAAATAGTGCGTCCGGCATCTGTAGCTGCTATAATAAAAGAACTTAGGAATTTTGTATAAGTACAGACCTAAAGTATGTATTAGTGTGTATTTCAGGAGAATATTTAACTTCTTCAGGAGGGCTCAAACAAGTGAGAGTGATTCGGGATAATTTTTTTTAATTAGAACACCCTGTATATTACTGAATTTTTGGCTTCCTTTCCTGATCACTTTACATAATCCTGAGATTTTATTAAATATGTTTTGATAATTTCAGGGATTTTAATAAATAAAAAAATTATGACTTTCAGCCTTTTTTAAAAACATTATTAAAGATACAAGAAAAGTCTTGAAATCAAAACTATACTAAGTAATTACTAATTACTACAGATGGTCTATACTTACTTTGCTGTAAATATCGTGATCTTAAATCATACAGGGTGTTTGGTTTGGTTTTAAATAGTTAAAATAGTTTTTTGTTTTTTTTTTTAATTGGAACACCAGGAACACCCTGTATTACCTGCCAGGTGACCAGTACATCTTCCTGTACTTTAATTTGAGATCTTCACAAATTTTTCCAGTAGCGATCTGTAGATTTAGAGGAATATTTTTCAGATATTATATGTATATACAGGGTGAATCTTAAATAAGTGCAAATATTTTCAAAAGTAGTATATTTTGACCCCAGGAATACGTCTATGAGGGTTTCTCGCAAAAAATATGTTAAAAATTTGCATTTTTTTAAACTTTCTGTGTATTTTAGGAAACTTTTTAGAACTGCCTGTTTACTGCAAATTTTTCCACGGTATAATTTTGTAATATCTGATAGTACCATGGCTACGGCTTTACTCTATGGTTACGGCACTAAAAGGGATGCAAATACCGGAAAAATCCGGCGTCTATCAATTTTCTTTTTAAATAATTAACTTTTTTTAAATTTTTAAACTTGAATAACTCCTTTGTTTTTGACTTATTTATGAACAGAGAAATATGAAAATTAAGATAATAAAAACTAATTTCTAATTTAATAAAGTATTGCTGCATTTCTAGTAAAACCTGCAACAAAACTAATAAAATTTCGCATTGAAATTTTAAATAGAACGAAATAATTAATTATATTACATCCGCGAAGGATGGACGATATTCTTTCCTTGGAAAAATCGATTTTCCAAACAATAGAGACAATCAAGCATAACATACAAGAATTTTCCCTTCGCCTCATTCAGACCTACTTGTTTCTATGTATATAAACTACCGTGCGAACAGTTTACAATAGAAGTAATTCCACCTACAGCATAGAAAAATAACATTGTAGATATTTAGGTCAGCTCACATCGTATATATACACGTATCTATTTATAAATTATATATTTTAACCTATAGAGAAATAAGTCAATTTAGAGGAGTTCTAAAACATTTGTTTTTTGTTCAAGGGTAACAAAAGTATTAATTTTTGCGACGTTGATTGACAATTAAAAAAGTCATTTTAACTCCTAGGCATAAAAGTAAAGCACTTTTACGCATGTGAGCTTTACAAAAGTACCAAAATATATTTTTAAACTGACATAAAGTGTCAAATTCAACGAGTGTAACCATAGTTTCTCGATATACAATTACTTCCGTAAGGTAAAACTTTTAAACCTTTTTATATTATTTGCGAAGTTTGAAATTGTTTAACAAATTATTTATGTCTAATCATATTTTGCTTATTTATACAACTCTACGTATTTAAAGTTTTTGACTACCTCTATAGGTAATACTGTCTATCTTTACAGGTATTTTTTATATAATAAAAGATTTCTGGTTAGTAATTCGAACTTGTTTTGTGCAGGTGGTGGAGACAACCACATTTTGCGTGTAAAGGTTAAATTTTTAGCTTTAATCTAAGTAAAAGCATATGAACACACGCAGATTGGTACCTGAAATTACATAAATTATGGATTGTTCATGCCTGTTAATCTTTACCATAATGTTTTCCTATTTTCATATTAAATAAAATTAGGATCAATTTTTTTCTGCTCTAATTCTCTACATAAAGTACGAGTTTACGAGTATATTTGTATGCATAATAAGATTTACTTTTACTTATAATAATATAGGTATTTACTTAATATTGGGAGCAAACTTGTGTTTTGACTTACATTAATCCATGAACTATTTTTGTTTCAATTCTCATTAATGCAGGTAATATTATTTAATTTGTTTAAAACGATTAAGTGTACTAAAAAAATAATTATATTCTTTTTTTATACCAATCATTATGTTGTAACTTTATATTTATATGTCTATTAACTAGTAGTTCATTATATTAGATCATTCCATAATAATTATCCTTAACTCAAATCTGTCTATCTCTCTTTAGCCTATTTCAGTCCATCTTTGGACATAGATAGATTTCGCCCAACCAATTTTGTGTCAACTTTTTAAAGAGTTTGAAAAATTATATAAAAAGATGGGGAAAACATTAGAGAAAACCACAGCGTACGGCTGCTCTTCGTCTGGTGCACAATAGGTGCAGGTTCATTTAATTATTTTTGACGTTTTGTTGGGCACCACTAAGAAAATTACCACTGGCTAGAGATGTTCTGTAATGATATATCTCTAACTAAAAAAATAAAATTTAATAAAAAAAACTATGTAAAGTACGTCTACTGAATCTGTGTCTATGAAAGGCATTTCATGAATACACACAATGTTGGGGTATGATCCATTTACTACAAAACACATTTAAATAAACAGCAATATATTTTATAGATCGCTACCTATATGTACGAGGCATGTTTTTTAAGTAAGTACCGTTTTGCGGTTCCGCCGCCGCAGCGCTACGGTCGGCGTTCCGCGCATGCGCGCTGGTTACCTACATCTCTTGTCTATGCACAGACGCCAGTACAGTCTGATTCTTCATTGTATACGTTGTTTATTGAGTGTTTAAGATGCCTCCGACAATCGTGAGCCCCGCCGATTGTGAAGTACGGGCTGTCATACGATTTCTTAGTGCTAAAGGCGTAAAACCGATCGATATTCATCGTGAGATCTGTGAAGTTTACGGACAAACCATTATGAGTGATGGAATGGTAAGGAAAAGGGTGAGAGCATTTAAAGATGGCCGCACAAATGTGCATGATGAAGAACGGAGTGGGCGTCCTTCGGTCGTTAATGAAGATTCGGTGCAGAAAGTGGACAAAGAGGTGAAAGAAAACAGACGCTTTACAATTTCATCATTGTGCGACTACTTTCCTCAATGTTCTCGTAGTGTTTTGTATCGCATTGTGACCGAGAACTTGAATTACCGGAAATTGTGTTCACGTTGGGTTCCGAAAATGTTGATGGATTTGCACAAAACCCAACGTTTAGGCAGTGCATTGACTTTCCTTGAGCAGTACCACAATGAAGGTGAAGATTTTTTAGACAAAATTGTTACTGGTGACGAAACATGGGTGGCCTACGAAACACCAGAATCGAAACAACAGTCCATGGAATGGCGACATTCATCATCACCCAAAACAGTGAAGTTTAAGCAAACAATTTCTGCCCGGAAAATCATGTGCACAGTTTTTTGGGACAGAAAAGGAGTATTGCTAATGGAGTTTCTGCCTCGTAATGAGACAATCAATGCATCATCTTATTGTGAGACATTGAACAATCTGCGCCGTGCAATCCAAAACAAAAGACGTGGCAAGTTGAGTAAGGGTATTGTTTACCCTTACCCACCAGTACACCTCATCACTGAGTGCGCCGAGACGACAACCATTCGTGCCATGAATTTTGGTACGACTGATATTGGAGATGGAGAACTACCCTCTATAAAACCGTCCCAGATACTGGCTTTTGTCAAAGCCCTGGAACTGTATGATGAGTTATGATTCAAGAAAGGGGGACACAATGGATCTGTAAGGTCGAAGTGATTAACCCCCCTCCCACTCATTCTAAAAAAAAAACTCATTCTAAAGGGTATTGTTTTGCTGCATGACAATGCCCGTCCACATGTGGCTAATCGGACCAAAGATCTCATCAAATCTTTTAAATGGGAAACTCTAGATCATCCTCCATACAGCCCTGATCTGGCGCCCAGTGACTACCATTTATTCCTGCACTTGAAGAAACACCTGGGCGGTCAGCGTATTCAAGACGATAACGAAGTCAAAACAGTTGTGATACAGTGGTTAACCAGTCAGGCGGCAGAATTTTATGAGGAGGGTATTGAAAAACTGGTGCCACGTTATGGCAAGTGCCTCAATATTCACGGAAATTATGTAGAAAAGTAGATTAAGGTACAGGCTTTCATGTAAAAATAAAATGATTGCGATATCTTTGCACGTTTTTTTTTAATTCCAAAACGGTACTTACTTAAAAAACATGCCTCGTATAAACGCGGCAGAGAGTTAACGTGGATTTGACTTGTATGTAGCTGAGCTGACTCTCTCGACAAACTTTATATGATATATTATCATTTCATTTTGTAAAATATATGTTTTATAACGCGGTTTAAATGTAATATTTGCGAGAATGCGTTTCTTTATAAATAGTTTTTTTTGTTTTTTATGTAGTTCTTAAGCGCTTGTTAATTTAAGTAGGTGCCAGTGCTCACTTAGGCGGTTGATTTATTAACATATCTATGCGTTGGTGGTATATGTATTGGTAAATATCGAACCTTGATATTTTATCTAAAGGTTGTTTCTATTTACCGTAAACAATCCAACTAGATGGAAAGGAAATACTGCCAACACAGGAAGTTAAACACCTGGGAATAACCCTGGACAGTAAACTCCTGTGGAACAGGCATATTAAGAACACTACCAGCAAAGCCATAAAGGCTCTCATGATATGCAGAAGACTGGCCGGAAATAGATGGGGCTGCTCCCCTAACATTTTGCGCTGGATGTATACCATGATAGTAAGACCCATGATTACTTATGGAACAGCTGCCTGGTACACAAAACTAGAGCAACGGACGGCAAGGCTAAACCTATGCAAAGTCCAGAGACTAGCATGCGTTTGCATCATAGGAGCCATGAGAACCTGTCCAACAGCAGCAATGGAGGTCATTCTAGATCTAACACCACTGCACATTGTCATTGGTAGATATGCCAATGCGACAATGATTAGAATGGTCACTTACGGAATTAGTACTGGGAGAATTGTCAGATCAGGGGCTTGGAACACCCTCATAAAGGAAATACCACTCCTGCAACTCCCAGTGGACGATATGCCAAGAACGTACAACTTTGAGAAACATTTCAATGTAGTATTGAGCAATAAAAAGGATTGGAAGAGCGAAACGCTTGCCCAGCAGTTAAAAGACCATACCATAACTTGGTATACTGATGCTTCCAAAACCAATACGGGAACAGGGATCGGAGTGTTTGGGCCGAGAGCTAATTACTCCGAACCAATGGGCACTTACCCTAGTATCCTACAGGCAGAAATCTACGCTATCGAGAGATGCGTACAACTTATCTTAGATAGGAACTATCGGAAACAAGAAATAGCCATCTTATCTGATAGTCAAGCAGCGTTAAAGGCGATCAACTCAGTCTCAATCAATTCGAAATTGGTCAAAGAATACATAGAGAAGCTGAATAAATTAGGCAAAGAAAACAAAGTCCTCCTACACTGGGTGCCTGCTCACCAAGGGATAAAAGGCAATGAAAAAGCAAATAATCTAGGTAGAAAAGGAGCGAACACTCCACTAACTGGACCAGAACCGTTCTGCTTTCCAAGTGGTAACCAACTCAAGGAGGAACTCAAGAACTTGGAAGATTCCATCCGCAACCTGGAATGGAAATCTTGCAATGGTCTAGGACACTCGAAGAAGTTTCTGAGGGCTTATGATCAATAAAAATCACAGATCTTCCTAGGTCTGAGTAAGAACAATCTTCGGATGTCACGGGGTTTTTAATAGGACACTGTCTCATCAATGAACACCTCAGTAGATTGAAACTAAGAAGAAACGGCGAATGCAGATTCTGTGGGGAAGATGGTGAAACACCAGTACACCTCATCACTGAGTGCGCCGAGACGACAACCATTCGTGCCATGAATTTTGGTACGACTGATATTGGAGATGGAGAACTACCCTCTATAAAACCGTCCCAGATACTGGCTTTTGTCAAAGCCCTGGGACTGTATGATGAGTTATGATTCAAGAAAGGGGGACACAATGGATCTGTAAGGTCGAAGTGATTAACCCCCCTCCCACTCATTCTAAATTCTAAAAAAAAATTCTACCGTTTAATTAGGAGTTTATGTCCCCGATTTCTTTCAAATGAGATAATTTAATTTTAACCCTTGTAGAATGTAAAATGTTTAGGAGGGGGATTAATCAGCGCGACCTTACAGATCTCTTGTGTGTCCCCCTTTCTTGAGTTATAACTCATCATACAGTCTCAGGACTTTGACAAAATCCACTATCTGATCGGCTCCACGGAGGTCAGCTCTCCATCTTCGGCATCAGCCGTATATACCAAAGTTTATGACACGAACGGTTATCGGGTGGTGTCGTCTCGGCGCACATAATGATTGGTATTCTAGGTGTTGTGGTGTTTCCCCATTTTTCCTACAGAATCTGCATTCGCCGTTGTTTCTCAGCTTCAATCTACGCAGTTGTTAGTTGAGGACACACAGGGCCGGCGGAAGGGAAATATTGAGACCGGGCGAGTACCCACCTGGCGCCCCCCCCCTAATACACTACTCAAAACAATTATTGCATATTTGGGTAAAAGTGATTATTACATATTTCTAAATAAAACATGCATTTTTCTGCCTTTCACTTGTGAGTTTTTTTAGGATAATTAGGGTACGCACTGATATGTAATTTTTAGTCGGCCGACTGGGGGCGTCTCGAAAGTGACTCACCCCTATAATTTTTTTTTATTTCTTTAGATAAAAAACGAGATTTGGTATGTTAATATATGACATAAATTAGAATTGATTGGGCCACTTTCTGTTTCACCGGAAATGACTAAAATTTTTGATTTTTAAATCTCGGTAAACTACTTTATTCGATAGAAAATGACACTGAGTAGAATGAAATATATCAACTTTGGGCATTTTCTTTCAAAAAATATTATATTTTAAATTTCTATCTACAGTGCCATGGTTCCGTTAAAAATATCTACTAATTTTTAAACAAGGAGCCTTGGAAAAATAGATTTGATCGTCTATTGTTTTTCGTGTTTTGTCCTGGCCGGTTAAAAGATGCCAAAATCGTATTTTTAATCGAAAATGTCAAAAGTTGACATATGTCATAAAGTAGAGGGTGCTATTTAAATACCGAGGGTGTCATTTAAAAATCAAAAGTTGTAGTAATTTCCGGTGAAACAGGAAGTGACCAAAAACAATTGAATAGGTCAATTAATCCTAACTTCTGTCGTATACTAACTTACCATTTCGTTTTTTCATCTGAAAAAATAAACAAGTTATAGAGATGAGCCACTTTTGAGACGCATCCCGTATAATATAGAGTTATAAGAAATAGAATTCCAACTTCGGCAGTCTCGTCTGGTATAAGTGATCTTTGAAAATATTAGTATTTAGTTTCAAGCAGTTGCATTATTTTTCTATAAGAATTTAAGAAAATTTTCTTTTCTTTTTCACAATCAATTATTTCGTGCAGAATCAGTTTATGAGCAGATATAGTTTTGTCGGCTTCAAAATGAGGTTACTTTACTGAGGTTATGCATTCTTTTGTCGTGCCCTAATCAGAAAATTCTCTACGATTCTGCTACCATTTTCCGTGTATTACTACACATTCAATTCGGAACAACCAAAACCAGCACCAAAAGATTGATATCTTTTCCCACTATTGTTAATAAATTAATTTAATTAATGAGGCAAACTTATAAGTTTTTTTTTGATAATAAGGATATCGGGATCCTCTTTAGCTTCTTGCGAATAAATATTTACCTCATATAATTTTAGGGTATATCAGCCATTAATAACAAATAAAAGGTGAGGGTGGTAGAAAAAGTGCGATTTTGAGCAGTCAGTCTAAAACTATCAATTTTGCTGGCTCTTGACCCAAAACAGTTCGTTTAAAGAAAATGTATAAAAACAAGAATTATAGAAAGAAAGGTTATTTACAAAAAGTTGATAGCTTTTGAGTTATAAGTAAAATAACACGAACAAATCAGATTTATATTTTTTTATTTTATTTTAAGATTTTTCCACGAAAATGGATTCGCTAATCGAAAAAAACATATAGAATAGAAGAAATCAAAACTATCCGGAAGCTTTTGTGCTAAGGATTTTTTGAGCATAATTTCAGTAAATTATAATAGGATACGTCTAGGATATAGCAGTGTTTATAATGTTTAATCAGATATTCTTCCCTATGTGGTGTGGTAATTGCTAATATTTTAATGTGGAAATTAGCTACCGATTAATTATTGATCTGGTTATCCGTTACTATTTGTTTAGATTACTTTTTTAAAATATTTTAGTTGCTGTCGTGGCGCCCCTCACATCCGGCGCCCTGGGCGGCCGCCCGGGTCGCCCGGCCCTTCCGCCGGCCCTGAGGATACAGTATCCTGTTAGAAACCTCGTGACAATCCGAACTAAATAGTGATATTGGCACATTCTTTTCAAGATAATACAATGTAAACTAATAATTTATCAATATATGCACAAAAAACGCATTAAAATACTATTAGTCCTAGAAAGTTCTTAACCAACATTCCAAAACTAAATCATACAATTTACACAATTACAATTTTTTCCAAAATACCTTAATGACCAATCTGCATATTAATATTAATATTGCATCATTCTAACAGCCATGAATATCACCAACAACGGGATATAAAGTTATAGATCAAGGACCTAATTTATCTTTTAGCAAATCTAATTGAAAGCAAAGGATATATCCGCTTGGAGTTTATTATTATTTATTGACACATACTGCTCATTCACACTGGTAGCCAACCGGATAATATTGCTTTTTTCACTTAAAAAGTCTACAATGCCTATTTATGCAGCGTGAGAAAAAAAAACACCTGGAAATTTAGCACAAAAACGTGTTGATTGTATTTACAAAAATTTTGGAACTTTTCTGGATTGAGTTATTTCTATAAGTTTTCAATGTATTTTTTACGCATGTTTTAAAAAATTATAACCAACTAACGTGTACCCGCGACTTCGTTTGACTCGAATTAATCATTTGTAATGGTGATGATAAAGCAAAGCAAGAATTTCCATTAACATACAAACTGGATAAAATTGTCTCACATTTATGTCAGCATAAGAAAAAACAATATGGCGATATTATTATATAACTTGGTAATATTTGAGAGGTAGTTTCATCTAGTTGGAATTTGACATTCGAAAAATCCGTTTGCCAAAAATAAGCTTTTTAAGAGGCGTTTTCACCCTCTTGGAATTTGAGATTCGAGAAACCCCTCTTTATCGAACCTCTACACCCCACAGTCAACCCGTTTGCCAAAAATCAGCTTTAAACGTCAAGCAGTTTAAGCAAAATCATGATTACTCAATGGTCATATTTTATGAAACACCCTGTCTAAATTTTCAAAAAATCTTAAAATCAAAAAAAATATGTAAAACAACAAAATAAAATATACGTGTTTAAGAGTTTTTCCGAAAAACTCACCGGTTTTTAAATAAAAAATATTCTAATATTTGAGGGGTGGTTTCACCCCCTTAGAATTCGAGTTTTGAAAAATCCCTTCTTATCGAACCTCTACACCCTAAAGTCAATCCGTTCCAAATATCGGCTTTTTACGTCAAGCGCTGTAGACTCGTGATTACTCAATGACCAGATTTTTCGAAACACCCTGTATACATTTTTGAAAAAATCTTAAGATATGTAAAAAACAAAATAAAATATACGTGTTTAAGCATTTTTTCGGAAACTTGACGGTTATTTTAAATAAAAAATATTGTAATATTTGAGGGGTGGTTTTACCCCCCCTGGAATTTCGAAAAATCCCTTCTTATCGAATCTCTACACCTTAGAATTAACCTGTATGCCAAAATTGAGCTTCTTACGTTGAGTGGTTTGAGCAGGATCGTGATTAATTAGTGAGTCAGTCACTTAAGGATTTTATATATTAGTATAGATTAGTTCTCCAATACACAGGTGAAAAATCCACTTACTTATACGAAGAATCTTGTTCAGTTTCCAACAGAACAAACATAAGCGAGGAAGGTGGTACCACTACCATCGAAACTAGTATTTTATACTTCCACCAAGGTCGATATCATTGTCTGTAAAACGCAGATAATGCGTATGCGATAACGCAAATGAGATGGTACCGGTATAAGTATAGACTACGGAATGAAGGCTCATTAATATCATCTATTGTTACAGTTGGTTTGTAGAGGTGGCGCTATGGACTGTATTACTCATGTAATTTTGTAGACAAAGTAATGTATTGTATGGATTCAGGTTAATAATTTACTTGAAATATACTTAATTTAAAAAAAATACAATAGAGAAAATGTTGTTTTTCTTTGTCTGCAATGAATATTTTAACTCTACAATAGATAACTTAAATTTAAACATATCTAGTTTAGCGAGTTGGGTGCATTCAGGGGTGGATGGGCCATATGGGAAAACGGAAAAATTCCCGGTAGGCCGGTCCCGATCAGAGCTCAAAAAAAGATTGGATTAGCAAAAATTAAATGGTTAATCTTCTAACTAAAGTGACTCCATAACTAACTAATCAATTTGCATCAGTATAATCGTCAGTTGCTTTTAAACATAAACACCAATTTGTAAAATAACTATTCTAAGATGTCTTTCTCTTGGACACTTATAATTTTAATAATCATCTGTTGCTTGTTCGGTTTGAAAATTTTTATTATACAAGGTGAGTCTATAAGTGCAAATATTTTCAGGGCTGGTAGATCTCAATAAAATAAACATAATATTATTCTTTTTACAGAGTTTCAAATAAGTCCAATCGAGTTAATAAAGTTTAGAAATTAAAAAAAATATTTATTTTTAAAAAATCTGAGCCACCTCAATTTTTCGGCATTTGCATTTCTTTTAGTGCCGTAATATCAGAGATTAAGAAACTATACCGTGGGTAAATTTGCGGTGAACAGGAAGTTCTAAAAAGTTTTCTAAAATATACAGGAAAATTTAACAGAAAATGCTCGATTTTTAACATCTTTTTTTGCAAAAAAACCTGTTCCTGAGGTAGAAATATACGACCACTGAAAATATTTGCATTTATTTAAGACTCTCCCTGTATAGTTTTACCCACTATTCTTTTATTAATAACTAATAAATATGACTGGCAGCAGCTAAAAGAATGAATAGCATTAGGTAAATTTAAATAGTCTCGATCTAAATATATACTAAGAATACGGTAGCGTAGATTGACAACTGGGGGCCTCGGTGCAATATTTTTCGACCTCCCCTTTGTAAAAAGGTAGACGAATTTGACGCGAACTTTGCGGTTGACGGAGAAAGCACATCTTGGTTTGAATTGGGGATAGTCCATCACAAACGTAACCAAACCAAAGCCAAATCTGAGAACTAAAAGCCAAGTCTAAATTGTTGTTTAAAATGTTGCTAAAATTAATTTGCTAAAAATTACTGAGACCGCAGAGAAGAGTCAAATAAGGTTTAAACTAGATTAGATAATAAAATATTACTATGACTCGAAAATCCAAATATTCTTATTATGGACTGTAACATAGGTCATATTGATGGACTGTAACTATGATGTAACATCAGAACACATTTATATCCACTGCCTAGGTATTGCCTAGGTTTTTTTTCGTTTGAGTCATGGCATTATCATACAAGATGCCAAATGTAGAAAAGTATAGAGGAAAAGTTTCGTGATAAGAACTACATAATAACCTAAAAAATGCTGCAGTTTTAATGAATAAAAAATAATAATTTAACAAAACAGTTCAAAGCAATTTTGTCTCTAACAAAGCTAACTTTGTCTCGTCCCGGCTTATTTCCGGTTATCTTGACCTACTTTCATTTCCTAAAAACGCTTTCAAACTACTACTTGAAATTGCGCAGAAGAGCGTGGAGGGATTTTTTGGCGACTTTTGGTTGTCTCGTTCAATTTCGTTTTGTCTCGGGCTACTTCCACGACTGTTGTTTCTATACCTGAAGACAAAGTAAAGTAAAGTAAAGATTTCAGTTATCGTCTCCTTTTTGCTGCCAGGGCTAATCTGGACGGGGCCTACTTTGTTTACGTGGAATCCGAACCGCGGTCCTCGGCCATATCATGGTCAATGGCCTACCGACTTAGGATGTGTCTAAATCAACTCTTACGAGATATCCGATCTCATCCGGCCTCGAACCGGCGTCGGCGTGAATGAGCAGTGTGTATCAATAGATTTTACACTTTCCCCTTGAGACAGAGTTTCGAACCGGTCACCCGTCCACCCACCAGTATCGCCTTACGTCGCTTAACTTCGGTGTTCTAATGGGAACCGGTGTTTCAACGTAGCTAGGCCGTTGCTTCGAGACAAAGTACTTTTTTTCATAAATCTCAGTGAAATAAGCAAACACAAATTTCTTTTTATTGTAGTAAACTTCCCAAGAAAATGATAAACATTTCTTTCTACATACTTTAGGTATTTTCCGTTTGACCTAATTCGAGAAAATTGGGAAAACGCAATCAGGGTTAAAGATGCTTTTCCTTTAATTTTCTTTACGCTATGGCCAAGACCCGTAAAATGTTATGTTATATGACGCCGTTAAAGTAAAAGTCAATGTGACCTGTTTATGGACGTGGGCGGTATCGATCATTCTTTTCGCCAGTCTCGAGAACTTTACACCAACTGCTTCCCAATTAAATCTTGTTCCTTTAGAAAATTATTTTTAAACTTCGTTTTACAAGAAGTGTGGTTGTAATTTGTTGTAAACATATTTTAATTATTACAGAATTAAAACCTATAATTATAATAATTAAAAAAGATATAAACCTATAATTATGCGACAAATATTAGCTAGATGAAATCAAATGATCAAAATGCTTCATTTCCTGTTAACTGCATAAAATGATTGTCTTTTCAAAAGGATGTTTTCATTTTAAAAGGCATATGTGGAGTTCTACTTCGAAAACCAGCTATTATAGCTGGTTTTCGAAGTAGAACTCCACATATGCCTTTTAAAAGCTCTCTAAATTTCTCTCATGTTATCGAGTTGTGCTCTCGAGTTGTTCGAGTTTTGTAAACACTGTCTTTAACATATCCCCATAAAAAAACAGACTAGATAAAATAAGAGCATTTAAGTATTCTATTAATTGGTGAATGCACACTGCATTCACCAACTACCAGAATCATATCAATTATCTCTGATGTAGGATAAGTTTGCATTTTCGGCAAATTTCTGAGAAATTTTTTTGTTTTAACTGAGACAAAATGATAACTAGTTGTTAAAGTTGGACTAATTAGACAGCTATGTGGAAGTAACGTCAGATATATCGCAACCACCTAGATTTTATCAAATAATAAAGATCTGCTCAGATCAAATCATGAAAATGAAAATATCTAGGAAAATCTTTGTTTGAGAGGTAGGCAACCTTAATAGTATTTTAAAGAGACATGAATTGTCCATTGAATATTGGAATAATATACTGGGCGTTCCCTTTAAAATAAGAGAGTAACATGCTTTTAAAGTGGCAAATGTTCCATATTAATTTTGTCTCGCTCTGTATAACTTTTTGGACCAAGTTTTAATTTGATTTAAAGTACAATAGTTAATTTAACTACATATTAGGCTATATTGGATAAATTTCAATTTAGGTAGATTTATTGTAATTTAAAAATTGTTCTTTATTTCTAGAAAATGTTAAATATGTCAAAAACACATCAATAGAAACAATCAAAACTTTCAATACAAACTGTAGTTCTCCTTGGAGTCTCCGAGGCGTAAGAGAGGCCACCCTGTATATGAACCTACCTTAACTGAAAATAATCTGAAAAATCGATGATAGTTTTAGAGACGTAAATCTATAGACGTCAGTTACTGAAAATTGATATAAAACTTGTCACTAATTAATACTAATTATAGAAAGATTAAAAAAGAATAGAGTTCGTTTTCAGATACTCATATCTATTTTCAAAAACATATTTTTTCCACAAACGGCGTCATTTGAGACTTTGAAATGATGAACGGGGGTATTCCCTACATAATTTTTCATATAAAATGAGAGCGCCCATCATTTCGAAGCCATCTCTGACGCCGTATTTTTCTCGATTCTTCTTCTTCTTATAGTACCATCTTCTAATGAAGGTTGGCAATAATCGCGGCGAAATACTGTCTGTTCTGTGCAGCTCGAAACAGTTCGTGTGAGTTCAGTCCAGTCCAGTCTCGTAAGTTCTTCAACCAAGAGTGCTTGCGTCTCCCAAGTCCTCTTCTGCCTTCTACCTTTTCTTCTATAATCAACTTCAGAAGCTTTGCTCTGCTACTGCGCATGACATGGCCCAGGTATGCTGTCTTTCGTTTTTTTATATTTGCAATTAATTCCCTTTCCTTGTTAAGCCTCCCAAGAACCTCTTCATTGCGTACATGATCTGTCCAGGTTGTTTTCAATAGTCTTCTGTAGATCCACATTTCAAAAGCTTCCAACCGTCTCATGGTGTTCATTTTAATCGTCCATATCCAAAGACATTATAAAGATAGACCGAACATCTCATTCATAAATACTCGTTGGTAGTGTATCAAACATTCCAATGTGTCAAACAAGGACAGAAGAGACAGAGAAATCTAAAATTTCCGACCCCGGCAACTAGGCGCATTTGGATTGTTCTAATGGCCAGTGGCGTATCGTTTTTTGAAACGAATTTAATTAGTAAAGTAAAAGTAAAGTAATTAGTAAAATTTTTACTTCATCTTAATATACTACATTAACACTTTCAGATGACTTTTGTTATAAGGTCTAATATAATAATATAATTAATATCCCACATATACTTGTGTTGAAACGTTAGTAGTTTTCGAAAATCGCTCCAACGTCGATTTTCAATTTAAACTTTCAGCACAGTTTAAAGAATATAAATATTTATCAGTTACTTCTATATAAACTTTCAGTTACTTGAATTTTTACAGGGTGACTCAAGATGCCGAAACAGTTCTATATTAGGTTTAAATGGTTGGTAACTTTTCTTTCATTTTTTTTAGAATATGGAGGCAATGGTAAAGCACATTTTAGACATTTTTGTAAACATAGGTGGCCGGAACATATTTTCAAAATATAGTTATAGATTTGACATTAAACTTCCATTCCAGAAATACCTAGGGTTGCCACCTGTCCTTTTTTAAAAAGGACAGTCTTTTTTTGGAATAACTTGTCCTTTTGACTTTTTTTGACTTAAAAAGTCATTTTTGTTTACGTATTTTCCCTGAGAAAATTACCTACAGCAAACAGAAATATTCTTTTCGTCCAAATTTAATTAGAGATGTTAACTTATAAATAAATTTTTCTTGTTTAGAATAGGCAACATTATTTAGAACTTCCCGTTTAATCTCAAATGATAGTTTAGGTTTTAGTTTTACCTTTTTTGATCTTAAAAAGAACTTTTCAAAATTAGTAATTAGTAACGATTTAGTTAGTTCGCAATCGATAACTTACACCTCCACCTCTCCCCCCCCCCCACTCATCCTGTTGTTTCATAGTACAATGTCCTTTTTCTACTTTGCACAACGGTGGCAACTTTAGAAATACCCTCTCTTAAAGCCCTCCCAAAATTCTAAATTCAAATAATTTTAATAACTGTTTACTGTAAACAACATAAAATTAAACAATTACTTCCTGTGAAGTACTGTGTAATAGTTGTTTAATCTTATATTATTAATAACTTCCTATACCTAAAATCAATATTTAATAAGAAAATTGTGTTTTTTTGAAAATATAAGACAAGATTTGACTTTCGTCCGACGGACCGTCCGTCGTGTTTTTTTAAGATAGCCGTCGGACGAACTCCGTCGGACGGAGCATACGCGCCCATGTGAAATTGTTCATATAAACTCATGGTACTTGCTCGAAGTTGCGGACGCTCCGTCGCGGACGCTCCGCTCCATCTGAAAGCGCTGTAAAGCAATAAAATGTAAAAAAGGTCGGGTAAACACCTTTGTTTATTTGTTGAGCAAAATTCCTTTAGAATATCGTATACCATAATGATCAAAATATGACGCAATTTTAAGAGATCAAAAAAATGTCACTTTCTGGCTTATAATAAAGCTTCAAATGCAACGTTTATATTCAAATTTGTTATGATCTACAACAGTTAGTAATTGAGACGAATTATAATTCAACTACCGGCTACTACGTTCTTGATTTAATAGATCAAAATTCAACAAATATACCTAATTAGAAATTATTGTGAGAGGCTCCCTTGTGGGACGCCTATGTACAATTACGGCGGAAAAAACAATACCTAGGTACCTGTGAAAAGACGAATTCGGGTAATTTGAGCATATTTTTCCACACACTTGTCACTGTCGTACCATAATGAAAATTCGCAGATTCAAAAGTACGTTAAACAAAAACAAAAACTACTGAAAAACACTGAAAAGTTCACTTCGGTCTTGATTCCGACTTCAAACACATCGTAAGCTAAACGTAGTACGCTATAACGGACCAAGGGCCGTCGCGAGGGTTGGTGGGACGGACGGCTCATTTCATTCTGGAAGACTAGCAGCGACGTTGCCAATAGTTCTAGACGTTTCAGCACATTAATAAACTGTCCTTTAATAGTAATGCATATAATATATCCTCTGGTTAATAACCATATTATTACGCATGCTTCTTTAAAAATAAACTATTAATTTAATTAAGAAATTGAGATTTTTGATATCCGGTGAAGATTTTAAAGTCACCTTTTCTGCAAATCAAATTAAGTAGATAGGCGCAAATTTGATATGTGGCAATGTCGCCTTCTCTATCTCAGTTGGTTTTTACAGTACGTCGTCAACCTCCGATTGTTTGATCGGGTTAAAATGCAAAATGTTATATCTGTTCTTACTAAATCTATGTCCATATCTCAACCGTATAAGACGATTGAGTATACCGAATTGTATTCCGGAAACTTCGGGAGCATATTCTGCAGATAAAAATAACTAAAAAACTTCTTATAAATGTATGTCCTAAAATGCTTAGTTTCCGAGATACAGGGTGTAGAAGTTTCATTTTTATTTCCATTTTTTCCAAATAACTTCTGAAGTAACGTCAATATTTGGGTGGAATTTGGTGTCTGGGAGTTTTTTGATATGAGAAATTCGATTTTGATGACAATCAATATGACTCCTACTTGTAGAGGGCGCCACCTACATATTTTTAACTGGTTTGAAGAGTAATAACTTTTCGTCCGTACCTGTATAAAACTACTAAGTAAAAAAATATATATTAACGACGTTTTTAACGTAAAAAAGATCTTTTGGTAAAAATCGCTACGAGTAATAGTTCTCGAGATATTTGAACCGAGATGAGATGAACTCGAGAAACCGAAATTATCAATACCTGTCATCATTGATATAAATTAAACATATGTTGACTAAATAGTTAATAGACGGAAATCATAAATTTGAAATGTTTTTGTGCCAAACCATCATCAATCATCATTTTTTCGAAGAAAATTTTATGATTAATTTAAAAAAATAAAAATTTTCCAAATTTATCTTTTTAGTTAAATAACTATCTACACAACGCATGTTTATTTTTTGTCAATAATGACATGTATTGACTATTCCCATTCTAACTATCTCGAGAAGGGTGGCTCGTAACGATTTTTACCAAGAAACAATTTTTACGTAAACAAATACGAAAATGTATATTTTTTCACTCAGCAGTTCTATACAGGTACGGACAAAAAGTTATTACTCTTCAAAACAGTTAAAACACATGTAGGTGGCGCCCTCTCAAATAGGAGTCAAATTTCTCATGTCAAAAAACTAACAGACACCAATTTTCATCCAAATATTGACGTTATTTCAAAAAATTATTTGGAAAAAATCGATATAAAAATGAAACTTCTACACCCTGTATCTCCAAAACTAAGCATTTTAGGACATACATTTATAAGAAGTTTTTTACTTCCTTTTATCTGGCAGAATATGGTCCCGAAGTTTCCGGAATACAATTCGGACCACCCTGTATATAACAATGAACAAAAAAAAATAATTTTCTCGTTTGTATTGTATTAATAATAGACATCAATTTAGATTTTTTACGTGGTTATCGGTCTGTGATGGTATTATTATTTGGTTCATAAGGTTAATTTAATATAAATCTTTATTTCTTTTTTTTTAAATTCTATTCTTTCGAGAAAATCAGCCAATTAGTAATACACAAAATGTAATAAAATATATTCACGCCCACTAATGACGTGTTCAATTGTAAGCACTTAAAGGCTTTTAAGTGTCTTAATTTATGTTAATTTACCGTTTACCCTAGTAATTAAAACCTTCACACTCGTGTCGTGTCATTAACAGACTGCCATGTGTTAATTCTTAAAAAAATAATGCGGAAAAATTTACATGGAGATTAACACTAATTTATAGAGTTTACGTATAGTTGTCTGTGGTAAGTAGGTACGAAAATGTAAAAAATATATATCCGTAGGTAAAATTGAGAGATGTATTTTAGATACACATTAATAATTTATTCTAAAATAAGGAAATTATCATATTTACATCTCATGTAGAATATCTTTTAGTACTATTATACTAAAATTATTTAGGTAAATATAAATTTTTTAAATAAAATTTGGAAATTTTTTGTTAAAATTTTACAATCTTGCATTAATAAGTAATTTTGGAAATACAACCATTCAAAATTTATTACAAATATGTACAGGAATATCAAAAAGTCTAAACGGTTAAAAAAAGTTAAGATGATTAAAGTCCGGTCAAGACATAAACAGACCAGTTTTATTATTTAGAATCTAATAGAAACTAAACTTCGCAAAAAAACCTCATAATCGTGTTCCTGGGGTCGAAATATACTACCTCTAAAAATATTTGCACTTATTTAAGACTCATCCTGTATGTATGTCTCAGATATATTTCAGATGGCAGGTACCAGATATGTTACCTGTTATGGTGAAGAGATACACATGATTTTTGTAGACCTAACCAAAGCGTATTAGAATCATTCCAATAAAACAACTTTGCCTACACGTACTTCCGAATACGTGTAGGCAAAGCTTCCGAATACGTGTAGGCAAGTTTTTGGGGCAAAAATTGTCCCCCTCACAAACAAAATTGACGTGTTTTTGAATTTTCTGAAAAAAAATTACCCTGGCCGTTATGCCTTGCGGAACGTTTTCGATGGGCCACCCTGTATGTTTAGAAAATTAAATAGATGGGGTTTACAATTAAATTTTACAAAGACACAACTTCTATGCGTGGGCAACAATGGACAAAGCCTAGAAATGGAAAACGGAAAGAAAATAAAATCATGTACTGAAACAAAGTCAGAAGCATTACAGGGGCATTAAATTCTATTCTTTGGCAAAGAATATAAACAAAAACTCGCCTATATGACACAGTAGTTAAGAGCACACTTACATATGGCGCTGAAGTATGGCAAATAAGCAAGACTATGGAAGGAAAGATTTTAGCAACTCAAATGTACTTTCTTAGAAGATCGGCAAGAAAATCAAAATTGGAAAAAGTGCGAAATTAAGATATAAGAAGAATAACAAAGAAAGAGATACTCATCGTCGAAGAAATAAAGAAAAACAATTATTCTGGTATGTGAATAGAATGGGAGAAGAAAGGCTACCAAAGAAAATAATGAAATGGACCCCAACTGGAAAACGAAAACGAGAAAAACCCAGAAAGACATGGTTAAAGGGGGTAGCAAAGGCAATGTCATTACGCAATTTAAAAGCCGATGAGACAGGATGGACAGAAGGCAATGTCGGTAAGGAACCGGAAGGCGGATCAAGCTGTAGAACCGGAGTTTATATTTATATTTTTTTTTATATTACGGTACAGTAAAGGTACCACATAGGAAACCTAGTGGTACAACCTTGGTGGCTCTTGAAAAATTGATATTTTTGTTGAAATATAGCTAATACAAATCTGAAAACAACATATAACAATCCAAGGACATACTGTATATGATTTGAAAAAGATCAAACTAAATATATGCAATAATCACAACCACCCAGCCCGAAAAGTTTGGTATTTTTTTTAACTGTTCTGCAAAGCTACTCCTCCCTAGATATATATTTTTTAACTGCCTATATCTTGCAAAATAAAACACTAAATCACCACAATACACCAAAACACTTTTACTTTTACACTGGACGCGCGTTTCGCTAACCATGTTAGCGTCATCAGCAGATGATTATAAACTGTGTAAAAAAAAGTGATGATGATGCTAACATGGTTAGCGAAACGCGCGTCCAGTGTAAAAGTAAAAGTGTTTTTGTGTATTATGGTTATTTAGTGTTTTATTTTGCTGTGTAACACCAAAGGTTCCAACCCTCAACTGTACTCTTAATGCCTATATCTTTACACTTTCTTTATAGGCCACTCAAATTTGAGGCTTCACTTGGAAAAAAGTGTTGGAAAGCTAATTATGGTCTTGGTTCAGTTGACATGAAAGATAAGTATCCTAGTTTTGCACGGTTGCTCGACCGCCGCTCCACTCAGGAGGACCAAAAGATGGTAAAATTATTGGACTTTTTTCAGATTTTTTGCCTATAATTCCGAAACGTTGCGTTCAAGCCAATATTTCGCTATTACAATATTTGAAGACAATTAAATTCTGCATATAATGAGTATCAATTTGTTCAATTCGGTCCAGTAGTATGGAAGAAATCGAAAGATGAAAAATGGTAATATTTACCTATTTTGCTGATAAACGCTTTAAAGTGACATTCAAACGTTCGTCACACGGAAACGATTATTCTAAATAATATACCACACAATAAAAGTTACAGAGCATCAAATTAGCATTTTACATCAAGTAATACATGCCGAGAAAATAAAAATTTTCGCGTTCCGTCGTCCAACAATTCTGCGTAGAATGAGTATCAGTTCGTTCAATTCGGTTCAGTGGTATAGTTTATAGAGAAAGTAACATAATAGATGCTTAAAAATAGTTATTTGCCACTTCAAAAGAGCATTTCTTATCCAACGATCGTAATAAGAAAGGTGTAATTAGCATGCTCTATAAAAAGCTAGATGATGAAGGATTTATTGTAAAAGTAGCAGAGGAAGATGCTGATAGACTCATTGTTACGACTGCAATTGACTTATCCATTGTTATCCACCGGTAATAATTGTTGCAGAGGAACCAGATCTGTTGGTCCTACTAACAGAATTAGCACCTACCACCTCAAAGATTGCATAAGGCCTAGGAAGGGTACAAAGAAAAATAATTTTTACTCTCCCAGGCACAGTTTAAAATCAAAAAGTCTGTTCCTGCATGCTTTCAGTGGATGTCATTCCACGTAATCATTGTATCAGCAGTGGAAAATTAAGTTTGTCAAAACTTTGGACAGGAACATAGACTTACAAGATGCTGCGTTTATCTTATTAAAAATAATAAGACTTGTGCTGATGAGGTAGATGCTGCTGGGATAAAATACCTTGTAGCCATTTATGGTGATCCTCCAAAACATACCTTATTAGACGATATAAGATACGATATGTTCGTCAAAGTAGTAGCCAAGACAAACATGAAGATAACAACACTTCTCCCTTCCCCAGTGGGGATGGAAAACAACAAAATACGGCTTGCTACCCGTACCTACCATGAAGGAAGTAGCACCTCCAGAAGTAGTCAACAGCGTGTCCTGCAAGTGCTTTCCGGGATACCGAGGTCGCTGCAGTTGTCAGGAAGCAGGAATGAAATGTTCGGTGATCTGCTTTGAATGTAAAGGACATTCATGCAGGATGTTACAGATTACGGAGAAGATGATATCACGATCGAGAAATGTGACTGACTAGGAATCCTCGACTTCAAAGCCTATTTGTAAAAATATGCCATGATTCCTTGAAAAAAGGCCATTGGAAGAGCAATCTAAAAATTAAAAAGTAATTTTTGGTATAACAACGTCATGTCAACTGAACAAATTAAAACCATAATCAGCTTTCCAACACTTTTTTCCAAAATTTTCCCCTATAGTAGATCAAAATTTTACTGGCCTATTATACCAATAGTAGTATGTAGGTATACTTAGTAAATAAATATAAATATGGAAAATAACATTAATTTTATAAAACCAAAGTAATTAAAAATTAAAATTATTTATACCTGGTCATATAGGATGTTTGCGTGGGTTTTATGTTACACAGAATCGTGTAAATACTACTAATCTTAATGGTTTATTAGATTGTGTTATTGTGCATTACGACACTATCCATTAATACTTGCTAATCATAATTACTCCTATAAACCTTTAAACAAATCATTTTTGTTATGTTTCACTGTATTTGTGTTTATAAATTTTACTTTACAATATCTTATTCTAGGTAACATGAAGAAATGAAAATACAATTTGAGAAAAAAAACCCACCATTAATATGGGTTTTAGATTTTAAATATGTTTTTCTCCTTAAAGATTAGGCACATAAATTTCTTTATAAACAGGCGATGATGTGTTTGTTATTTATTTAAACTCTTTTAAATCTTACAATTAGTGATATTAACTGTAATTACTTTTATATAAAAGCATAAATATTTAATTAAAATGAGGTAATTTGTGGTGTCATTGTCATATAAATTGTTATTGTATTGTTCGTTTTAAGAGAATAAATAAGATGCATTAACTTGTAGATTTAATTTATGCCATGAGCTGTTTTAACAAGTTCCTGTGATATAGTTGTTTACAAAATTATTACCTGGATTATGATTGTATAAATGAGGCGTCAAGTTGCAAAATCCGTCTTATCTTTTTTTTTTAAAAAAACGGCCTTCGTTTCATTCATTTTGTCCTTTACTCCTACGTGAAGCATAGGGCTTCAATAAATGCTGTCCAGCGGGTTCGGTTGTTGGCGATTGACATCGTGCCATGATCGGTTTACTGCTTCGATCTTCTTTTTAATTGTCCTTAGTCAGGTGTGTCTTGGACGACCATTTCTTTTACTGCCTTGTGTATTCTACTCAATAGCTCTGCTAGCGATGTTATAGCCGCTTTGCCTTAAAGTTTGACCAGTCCACCTCCATTTCCTCAGTTTGATCTGGTAATACACCTGCCTCTGGTTGGTCAAACTCCATAAATACTTGTTTCTAATAGCATTTGGCCAGAATATTCCTACAATTTTTCACAGACAGCGGTTTATGAAAACTTGGAGTCTGTTAATTAATGGCGATGTAATTTTCCAGGTCTCTGCACCATACAGCAATACTGATTTGACATTCGAATAGAAAATGTTAAGTATACTAAGTTGAGAGTACTGTCTAGCAGATCTCCAAATATTGTTGAGCATTTCAAATGTTATTCTGGCCTTGTTTATTCTATTTATCATATCATTTATTATATCTTGCTCTGTGCCTCCGTTGGTTGAGATTATACTACCTAAGTAAGTAAAATTATTTACCTCCCTTATAGGTGCTATTCCAATCATAAGAGGAGCGACATTGTTGGTACAAGCTCTCATTGATTTATTTTTTCAATATTGATCTTAACACCAGCAATTCGAGCTTCCTTTGTCAAGTCAAGTAGTTTTGATGCCATCCGCGTGACTATGAGAAAGGAGACAGATGTCATCTGAATCACTGAGATCTTCTAACATGCTAAAGGGGGTCCACCATATTTCACGATGATTCCTGGAAATGTTTCTTTTTACAATATCATCTAAGAAGATGTTAAAAAGAAACGGCCTAATGACATATATTAATAGTAGACCCTGAAGTCTAAATAAACATAGTCCGAAAATTCAGCAAAATTCAGCAAAGCAAAAGTGTGACCCATATACCCATCTCCCTCCAATACATGTGAATTTTGTATGTGAATGGTATTGATGGAGGAACATGATAAATATATACAAGTTAATTTATGGCTATTTCTAATTACTTAATAACTAATTACTATTATCGTTATATGTACATAATAATTGTAATGTCGGTCACATAGCAGTAAACTTTTTTAAAAGTTTTTTTGTTCGCTTTTATGCTAATTTCACATACTTAATATGACTTGTGAGAACATACGTGCGGGCAAATATGTTTTCCACTTTATCTAATAGCGATAAAAATATACATTATTACAAATATACGCATATATATTTTTTATTAGAAAGTCACAGAAATAATTGTGTATGTTCATTGTCATAGTGGGTTCATGGTACAAAGAATACAAGGTATGATATTGCGCAGGTTGGTCGCTACGTCACAGGTGATAACAGGCGCTATTGGTCAGCACGCTCCGCGCGCCAGTTCAAATCGTCAAGATATTGTTATAAACCTGTTTTTTTGTTTATATACCGTCATTGAATTATCGCTAAGCAAGTTACTGTGGAGCAGTGCGTAAGGAGTCGGGCTAGGAAGCGAGAGACCGGAGTTCGAATCTCGGCCGGGACATGACTTTTTATTTATTTTTTTAAATACTGTTGAATTCTATAGTTTATTTTTGTAGTATAAAAAAAGAACTATTTATTCTGTTATTTTTTCATCTCCGGTATTAATATAAATTGACTGTTGGTACAATACCTCATTTAATATAAAATAATATTCTACTTTTTGAAATGTATCAGGCCCTAATTGTACCTAAAAGTAATATATTTTTAATGATATACCATATTGTAAACTATTTAATATTTCAGTCACTTAAAAAGTTAATTTGCATTGAATAATTGCCTACCATTAAAGGAAATTTGAGCTATATAATCTTTGATGGGCATATTCTGGGTATGCAAATACTTCCTCTAAATTTTGGGTGTCGTTCAACGGATTTATTCTCAAAACCAGAAACATCTACATATAAAAAGAAAAGCACAGGTCACTAATTATAATAAACTTCACCCTTGGAATTACTTCCACTAATTATAATAAACTTCACCCTTGGAATTACTTCTATCACAATTACAATACATTCATCTGCATTGGCATTTTCTACTTTTCGATGGAAAATAATAAAATTCCCAACATTTTTTAAATGATGTAACAATTCCTCTTGTGGTTACTTTTCCATATATATCCTCATCTCTGTCCTCATGTGAAATCAGAGGCAATGAACATGAAAATTATTTACCATAAACATCGCAAACTAAAAACCTAATAAACAATTTTATAGGTACCGAATATAGAAATAAATTTAGTATTCTTACCCCCCTATTATGGTCCAAAGTCCAAATCCATGTTAATAGATAATTATTATTTTTAAATATATTTTTTTGGAACTTCTGGTTTTAGTAATTATTAAATTAAACGAACTAAAAAGTCTTAAAAATAAACAATTCTTAACCATAACCACAAAAAATGCAGATCTCCTGTCAACTTTCTTTATTTTTTATTTATTCCTCATTTTCCTAGTGACGTCACAGGTGGTATGCGCGAACTGAACGAAATTGGAGTCGCTATCGATCATACATTGTATTTTTTGTACCATGTAGTGGGTTAGTATAAAAATTGTTTATCATTTTAAATTTAAATTGCCTCTGGAATATTGCAATTTTTAGTAGCTTAGTGGCTTCAGATTTTAAAATAAAATTCACTTGTGTTGATTATAATATTTTGATTCTAAAAAAAAACATTATTTATAAATATATACCGGGTGCGTCCCAAAAATGGCTCACCCATATAACTTTTATTTTTTCAGGTTATAGTTAAGACATAAATTAGGACTTATTCAATAGTTTTCCTCTAGTTAGTTTCCAAAAGCTTTAGAGCCACATGTAGTAGTCTTAAGTATTGGATATATGTTTTACAAGACAAACAGAAAATTGTTGCTATATAGTAAATAAAAGAAGCACGTGCTCTTCATTTTATTTAGAAAGAGAAAGTGAAAAATTTCACATGTTTCATCGATCTAATTGAATTGGTATACATGGCTTGACCAATAAAGTTCAATAGAAATTACTTTTATCTATGATCTTTTCAAGTAATTATTTAGTTTTATTTTTCATGTGTTTTTTTATATAAAATAACTATAAAAACCCAAAGCAATAATGCTTTAGAGACTAATTACTACTAATAAAAATTAATTGATAGTTTGGTAAATGATAGTGGTAAATCTAATATGCATTAATTTTAATGTAATGGTAGGAAAGATAAATTTAATAAAACTGTAATTTTTAGTTTCTAAGTTTGAGAATTACTTACAAGTTTTGGGATTTATATAATCAAGATCAATAAATAATATAAGATATAAGTTTCATATTTAAGACGATGTTGAGCATGTATTCTATCGTCCCAGATGAAAAGATCAGAGAGATAATTTTAAGGACAGTGGACTGGATTTCACTGAAAGGAATATGCTGAGAAGTCTGAGGGAGGTGAATTATTATGGGAAGCAGTAAACCAATGCATAAAGAACTTACTGAGTAGAGGAAGAGGAAGAAGAGGAACAACGCCACATGGCGTAGGCAGTTACTCATATTGAAGTAATGCGTAAGCGGTTCCGGCGTGGTGTGCCAAGTGAGCAAAGTTTTCTCACATTTAGGGAACATTAGGGAACAGTTACATATCTGCGATTTATTGCTCTTTATCAGGCACAAAAAGGGCCTGGTAACGTAACAACGACGTCACCTAGAACACATTTCCCTTAAAGGAATAAGATGCTCACTGGGTGCTTACTTGAACTACTACGAGGAGGATTTTTTTAGCCGGTAGGAATCCGGCACTACCTAACTTTGGGTATCTTATGGAAGATTTTTTCTCTCCTCCTCCTCAGTTTCAATATACAGGGTGAATCTTAAATAAATGCAAATATTCTAAAGGTTAGTATATTTCGATCTCAGAAACACGTCTATGAAACTTTTTTTGCGAAAAAAAAATAGATTTTTTTAAAATTTTAAGTTAAAAATGATAATGGGTCTTATGAATAAAAGTTAAGCAAATGTTGATACTTAAATTTCTTGAAATAAACTTATACAATTTGTAAACAACCAACAAAGATAGTTCTATAGAAAAAGCAATTGCTTCTCTTTATTCATCAGGCCCAATATATTCATAATATGGCAACATAGGTAGTAGATTAAAATTACAAGAAAAAAAAACCAGAAAAAATACAGTGGTTTTCAAAATTTAGCCAAAAAATTGAAAAGAAAAAATATGTTTCTTTTATCGAGATCTACCAGCCCTAAAAATATTTGCACTTATTTAAGACTCACCCTGTATATTTAATAATTGTTTTTATTTAAAGATAAATTACTGTTTGGAGTTGGAACCTTTGGTGTTTTATAACAGGAAAATAAAACACTGATTTACCACAATACACCAAAGCACATTTACTTTTGCACTGGACGCGCGTTTCGCTAACCATGTTAGCATCATCAGCAGATTATTGATCTTGTTAACATGGTTAGCGAAACGTGCATCCAGTGCAAAAGTAAAAGTGTTTTGGTGTATTGTGGCAAAATTAGTTTTTTGTTGTGCTAAAGTAGATAAAGCAATGCTGCCATGAAATATGTAGAGGTGTCGTTCATAGCAACATGTCCAAAGCATCACAGGATTGATTGGTGTAATGCGGTTTAATTTTGTGACCAGCCTTCTCTTAGTTTTTAGTTCCTCAATAATGAAAATGTTTGTTCATCCATGGTATTCGCAGCAGCTATCGATATACCCACATATATAGCGTTTTTTTCTTTCTTCCATTGTATACATAAGTCAGCGAGGGGGAAGATGAAGGAGTTCGCAATTCGCAGTTTAGTGTTTCGTGTGATTGCTGTAGCCTTCAATATTTTAGTCAGAGCATGTGCTTCTTTTATTATCATAATTTATATAAGAACAATTTTCTGTTTGTCTTGTAAAAATATATCCAATACTTAAGAGTACCATAAGATGTGGCACTGAAGTTTCTGAAATTAACTAGAGGTTAAATGTGGTTGTTATTAGGGTTTCCATAAAGGCTTTTGGAAATTCCGGACAAGTGAACTCAGAAATCCGGACAAAACCCGGACGTCGCAAAAAAGAAACTATAAATTTATTTGTGAACTTTTATAGGACGCAAATAAGAGCTCCGGAATCAACAAAATATAAACCAAAAAACATTCACTTTCCAGGAGTGCACCAAAAGTGAAAAATTTGAGCGCCATGTATAGAAATGGGTACTTTCAAACATGCCTCGGTTAAGTAGAGCTGTAGCATCTTAGAAACTAAAATATTCAACAAAGTAACTGAGAAATTAATTCAACTGTATCTGTAAAATATTTTACTAAGTTGTTGCATTCTTCGCCATTGCCATTCTGCCCCTTATTTCAGTCTCGCGTTCTTCAAAAGGGCTCTTTGCTTATCATTCCCTAGTACAGAAAACCGCATATTTTCTAGGCTTTCGCACTGATTTTGATTATATTTTTTATTGATATAAAATTTGAATAATACAAGAAATACGGGTAATGTAAAATTATATAAAGATTGATGATGATCCATAATTTTGCTAAAACATTGTATTCTCGTTTAAAAATAGAGTATAATTGACAAAAATTAAAGGTTATAAAATGCCCTCAATATTAATATAAATGAGGTCTTCTACTGAGAATAACATGACAGATTTCTTATTTTGTCACATAATTCTGGGAAAATTTAGACAAGAGACTATTAGAAAACGGTATAACAATGAGTTTTGAACGAAGAATAGAAAACCAAACGCATGCGAAACCGTGTTTCTATTCTCATATCAATTACTCTAATTACTTTGCAGTACAAGGTCGTTTATTCGGGAATGACATTCATTTGCGATGAGAAAGTAATTTTATGCCTTTTAAAGGTTTTTATATGGCGTTTTCTATCGAACGGTAATAAGAGTTTAATTCTATAGAAAGTCCCTAATTCGATAGTATGTCCCCGGATTGCCTTTACAAGGGGAAAAACTTTTTTATTATTGATATTTTGAGAAAAATGCATTCTTCATAAACATTTTTGCTTGTTCTAAAATGGTTAATCCCGTTTATACTTTTCCAAATTTCCATACCGTTTTAGAGAAAATTAAGAAAAACATGAAAATATCGTTGACGTTGTTTTCTGTCTATTGTTATATTATAAAGTAAATAATGAATATGCTTTTTTTTCATTCCTCAAGTAACTTAGTAGTTATATCGCATGTTTTACGCCTCCTATAGAGCAAAATGTTTAAATATATATTACAATAAAATAAAATATTTATTTAAGACTTTTGTTGTTTTTATTTTTAATGAATGAATTGTCTAAAGTTTCCATTGCTATAAAATTTGAATTCTCTATCAAATACCACTCATTGATTAACTCTATTCAAGGATGGAGTTTAATACTATTTATTTATTTGTGCATTAGAACCGGATTGAACGTAATGGAAAATATAATTTTATGTTTATGTGTATTTGAATTTTGGCGAATTTGTTGAGCTTATCTGAGTTTATTGTATAAAATGTATATTACTTCTTGTTTAATTTATAATTAGTTATATGCAAAGTGTACGAATTTGGAAAGAGATTGTACCAGGATTTAATTATTAGTGAGATTATTGTGAATCTTAAATGAGGCTTCAGTTTGCAATTATTTGTGCAGTGTGCGATGATTCCCAGATAACAAAAATCATAAAAAATAAAAGAACAGTTTTTAATTAGTAAGTAGTTACATATTACGAGTAGTAAATCTATCAATTATCTCAAATTCATCTAGAGAAATTAAGTATCTCATTTCAAACTAAGAATCTCATTTCTTTTTTTGTATGTTATCCTCCTACTTTTTTCTCGGGTAATCATTCAAAATAATATTAAAGAAGTTTGTCTAGCAGTAATTCATAAACTTTGAATTATTCTATAAAATCAGATAATATCAAATTGATTAATTTTAGTTTTCTAACGACTTGTGTTTCCGACTTTCGTTATAATTCAAATTTCAACTTTAAAAATGTCAAGATTTTACCAATGCTTCGTCACAATCATATTTTTGTCAATTTTACACATATTTTATTTTTTATCTCAAAAACTATTAGAGATAGGTATAGGTTAGTATATAGAAAAATTATGAGATATAACAGTAGTTTCCAAAAATGTAATAATATACTGGGTGTTTCATTTAAAATAACAAAGATGCGACCACTTTTCAAGTTATCCGGCAACACTGTAACGCTGATAATATTTTAGATAGATGAAGCAGATGGCTTTATAAAAAAATACATTTTCAAAACCATCCCTATCCCATTTACCTGTAGCGGGTAGACAGCTAACAGCTAAACAGCTTTTAATCCATAAAGATATTTGGAAACTTTTATTTTTTTTCTTTCATTATAAGTTTAATACTTTCTATTTAATAGTTTTTCCTTTAATTCATTATAGCTACCTAACATTCAAAATTTGAAGTTCGTAACACTTCTAGATGTATCATTGCGATAAAAAAGTAGTATAACAAAATATTATTTAATCTGCTGGTCTATATAATAAAGTAAAATAAAAAACTTGAAAAATTGTCCATTTTTAAATGGTAGATAAATTTTTATACTTTTATTTCGCCACGTATATACCTACCAATTATTACCAAATTCATGGTAACGCCTAAAAAGTTAGGGGGCATAATTGTATTGTTTGGTTTGGTTTTCTACTTCTCGATATCCTTATAGACCAGGAGTTCTATCTGGGACTACTAATTCTTGTACTACTTTTATTTGATCGCAATGTTACCTTAGAATTTTGATGACGGTGAGTGATGAGTCACTGTCGAAGTCAAAGAAGTTTGAGTGGCACTAATTCATAATCCTTGAATTATTGTTGTTACATTCATATAGAAATAAAATCAGAAGAGACCCCTTCGACTAATTCTGTTTTTCTACCTTTTTCCCGACAGGAAAGTCATTTACAGGTAGCGGCCAGAGAGCTACCTTTTAATCCATAAGGCTGTTTCGAGATTTTTCATTTTTTCCTTTGGTTATAAGCTTAAAGCTTGATTTTCATGCATCCGTTATACGTTGATACGATGGTCCGACGGTGCTCTGATTGGTCATAGCGTTTTCGCGCCACTTTTCATCCGTAAATATTTTACTTCAGCCCGTCAACGGACCCGTTCATACGATAACGGACGTTTTGACACTTTTTTGACAAATTTAATCTAACCTTAATAAAAATATAAGTAAAATAGCAAAATCGTTATGGAAACGAAAATATAAAATGACACCAACGTATATCCGATAAACGGAGGCATGAAAATGCAATAAATTTAAAAACTGCGTTATTTTCTAATCAATACAATGCGTTACCAATACAGGGCGTTCCATTTAAATTAAAAAAGATACTGCCGTTTAAAGCTAGAAATTATTTAAAATAAATTTTTAGACACTCTGTATGAGGTAGTATTATTTTTATTATTGCAATACAATAACTCATCAATAAATAAACTTCAGTAAATATTTGGTATTAAAAACTTTGATACCTTTGGAGAAATGAAGCCTTAAAATTTTTACTTCAATTTCACAAAATTGAAAATATTTCAAAAACGGTAAGGTTTAAGTGTAATAAACCTTAATCAACTTTTTGTGTAATAAACCTTAATCAACTTAATAAATTTTTCTTTAACAAATTTTAAACAATCAACAAACGATACAGTCTACCCTTCTTTATACTGTATGTTTTAAATAAAAGTCGTACCTAATTTTATTTTTTATATTCCTTAAGAAGTATTTTTGTGACTTTGATGTTTTTTCCCCTGTACCCCTTTCTCCTTTTGGAATTACGTTTTAACCAACCACTGAACTCTTTTATTAGTTCTAGCTATATTCATAGAAATCCAGATTTTGTTCATTTTGTTTTTTATAAAAGTACTGAATCCGATTAAAAATATTAATTATTTATTTTTATTTCCAGGTCATGACTGCTAAATCAGTACCATGTCATCACCACTGGACAACACAGACATCCACATAGACCTGATCGATTTCCATGTCGGATCCCCCGTCATCTCTAACCCACCAAACCCGCCTCCCATTGACAATCTTCACCAAGTCAGCGACAGTCTCATCGACACGGAACTACCGATATTCGAACAAAAACTCCAATCGGCCACCTCCAGCTCCGTCAGCTGTCATTCGCGCAGACCCAGCATCGACGTCGAGGACATACTCATCGATATCGACTCAGATGAGTATGACAGAGACAGCATAGATGGCGAGGAAGTTGAAAAGGACTTTCTCGATCTATGCCAGGGAGGCGAGAACGGCAACGATGCCACCTCGTTACCGGTTGATAACTTCGAAGCTCTTTTAGTTTTGAAGAATTTGGATGACTTGCTTAACGCTACGTTGGAGGAATCCGAAAATGCTCTGGATACTAATAGAAATCCAGTTGAAGACGATGATGGAAGTGACGAACAATCCGAGCGAATTATAGTAGATTGTTTGGAGGATTTGGATAACTACTTGAGAGCGATCGATGATTACGACAGCGAGTCGGGCGATTCGGTTTACTCGGTTGAGCGGTCAAGCACGAAGTGGAGTGCGAGCTTATCCGATCTGACAGGAAGCTGTGATAAGTTCACGTGCAGTCAGGTAAGACTTTAATATCTGTTTTCGATAAGGACGCACCGTTTGGTTCATTATTATTAATGTTTTAATCTGATAAGGAAATCATTACACCTGAACCGTGTGATCATTATAATTGGTTTAGGATATAAAAGGTTTACTTAGTTACGAAAGGAATATCGATGATCTTGAATAATTAGTTGCTAGTGTTTTTAATATTTTCTTTAGTGGTCTTCATGTTATCATAATTTCTTCGATTATTAGTTCATTTATTATGGAGGATGAGTCTGAAATACAAACCCCCCAAAAATGTAGAATGTTTAGGAGGGGAGTTAATCACCGCGACCTTACAGATCTATTGTGTGTTCCCTTTCTTGAGTTATAACGAGACATGACGCATAATACAGTCTCAGGACTTTAACAAAAGCCAGTATCTGAGACGGCTCCACAGAGGCCAGCTCTCCATCCTCGACATCAACCGTACCAAAGTTCATGGCACAAACGGTCGTTATCTCGGCGCACTCAGTAATAAGGTGTTCTGGTGTTTCCCCATTTTCACCTCAGAATCTGCATTCGTCGTTGTTTCTCAGCTCCGGCCTACTGAGGTGTTCGTTGAGGAGACAATGTCCTGTTAGAAACCCCGTGACGATCCGAAGATTGTTTTTACTTAAATCAAGGAAAATCTTTGATTTTTCTCGGTCGAAAGTTCTGAGGAACTTTTTCGAGTGTCTTAGACCGTTGAACGGATGGAGTCTTCCTTGTTTCCTCCATTATGTTTGTTGTGATTCTAATTTTGTTTGTGTTTTATTTTCGCCAATGTGAGGTTCTCCATACTGTAAGCTAAAATGTCAGTTTTACACTGAAAATTTAAATTGATCAATTTGTTTGCCAATTTATTGTTGGCTTAACTTCGCTTTAAGCCCCGTTCTCAGAACGACGTCGTGTCAAACAACCAATGGGAGCTGTACTAAATTTAAAATTGACTGCTGTTTGAATTTTGTACAAATCTCATTGGTCCTCTTGACGTGTCGCTGGCGACAGTCGCTGTTCTGAGAACGGGGCTTTACACCGCGACTTCCCTACTTCAATTTTCACAACAACAAATGTCAATGAACAAGTCTACCAACATAACAGTGTTAGGTTATGTTTGTGTGTCATATTTGTTTATGTTTATTATTATTGAATAGTGATGGCTTGATATGAGTGACGATGTTTAAAAACGGCTAAGTTTCTAAAAGCAAAAAACGAGCTGTAGCAATTGCGTTAATTATTGCAGCCAGTAGTTTTTTTATTGAACAACCTGAAAAAAGACAAAGAAGATGGTGGATGCCCTGAATTTAGCGAATAATTGACGAAAAAATAGAACATACGCTAATCCGACAATAAATTGATGAAGAACTTGGTCAAGTTAAATTGTCGCCAAGTTGGCGTTTTACATTATCAATATTTCTTGGCAAAGCCACTTCATCAATTAAGGTAAACCAGCTAAAGACGTAATGTCTATTCAACTAGAGGGTTCATTGGTAGTGAAATTTGTTGTTTATCATTTAGATTTACAGGTAATTTGCATTTTCTGTAATCTGTAAAGCTTTCCAGACTCGTTGGACATTTAGTACACATTGTTTGAAAGAAGATCTTTCTCTTCCAACACATTGGACTGGAGAACTGCACTTATAAAAATGTATTTCAATCATTCATAGGCAGTTGAATTGTCAGTCGTATTCGTTTTGGTTTGGCTGTTAAGTTCAGAAGTTCAATATTGTGAAGTATAAGTACCGTATGATCGAAAAAACTGCGTCCAGTTGGCTTGGAAATGACAATCGATGATCATATAATTTTACATATAAAATGACAACGATCTTCATTTCATACCCATCGCTGACGCCGGTTTTTTCGATCATATTGTATTTCGTGATAATAGTTCTTGTGAGCAGTTGTTTTCTCAATTTGTTTTCCAATTACAGGGTTTATCATCACCTGGATTCCTGAGATGTTGATATTTAGTCCTATTTTCACACATTTAAATCAAGATACATTTCAGAAACCCTTTGCATACACGGTGATCCAAACTATATTCCGGAATCTTCGGCATCATATTCTGCAGATAAAAATAAGTAAAAAAGTTCGTATAAATGTATGTCCTAAAATGCTTAGTTCCGAAGATTCAAGGTGTTGAAGTTTCATTTTTATTCCTATTGTTTCCAAACAGGGGTGGATGGAGAAGTGGAAACCGGCCCGGGAATAACAGGCAACCCGCCCGAATCCACAAAAATAAAATGACCATAACGAATAAACATATTTTATTTATTAATATACAGGGTGTCCCAGAAATAAGTGCAAGTAGTTTAACTGGTAGTATATTTCGGCCTCAGAAACACGCCTATCAGTTTTTTTGACGAAAATTTGGAATTTTTTGAAGAAATTTTTGGAATTTTTTTAGTTTTAATTTAAGAAAACATAATTTCTTGATAATCTGAGAACTGACAATAGGTAGTAGATTAAATTTACATGAAAGAAAATACAGAAAAGATCCAGTGGTTCTCAAAATTTAAGCAAAAAAGCATTTTTTGTTTATATTTTCAAAGTAAAATTTTGGTTAAAAAGGTTATTTTGGGCTTACTTGAAAAACGGTAAAGAGAAAGAATGTTTATTTTGACCAAATCTACCCCCCTTAAAATACTTGCACTTATTTCTGGGACACCCTAGATAAGGGTCAAATCACCCCAAGTAAGGGTGATTTTCGCTCGGGCGAAAAAAACTCTTTTGCCTCCGATTTTTTAAAAATATTGAAATTGTCTTGATCCAAGTTTTTATAAAGATCAATATCGGGTCAGACATCTGAATTCTTACTAGAAAATAGCTCAGTTTCACAGGGTTCTACTGTTTTATTTCCATCATCGATAACATTTGATCTTGAATATGCTACGATTTTGAATCACGGTTTTGAGAAACTTTAAGACTTCCTGATTCATTCAGTTCATCAGCTGGCCCAATCCTCTATGAAATACATTATTTTTAGATTTTCAGGTATATACTTTCTTACAGATTGTAGAAAGAAAGCCTCTCTTTTCTGGTACAGCAGAAGCCTCGTCATGTATACGTGTCTTAATTTTGGTATAATTTTCATCACGTAACTTTTCCTAGTTTCTACATTTGGCATCTTGTATGATAATGCCATGACTCAAACGAAAAAAACCTAGGCAATACCTAAGCAGTGGATATAAATGTGTTTTAATAAAAGAATATTCGTAAAACTATACAGAATGAGTCTTAAATAAGCGCAAATATTTTCAGGAGTGGTATATTATGTCACCACCAGGTGCCAGGATACGTCTATGAGTTTTTTTTTGTAAAAAAAGATGTTGAAAATCGTGCTTTTTCTTTTAAATTTTCCTGTATATTTTAGAAAATTTTTTTAGAACTTCCTGTTCACTGCAAATTTTCCCACGGTATAGTTTCTTAATCTTTGATATTACGGCACAAAAAGTGATGCAAATACACAAAGATTTAGGCAGCAATTTTTTTTTAAAAAAATCAGTTTTTTTTTAAATTCAAACTTTAATAACTCGGAAGATGCGGTCCTTGCAGTTTCCACGAAGCCTTCACCAAGCCGAGGAGACTCTTTTCTCATTGTTAAAAATCATTCCATTGTCTTTGCTCTTACAGTAAACATCTTGTACTTTATCAAATAAAATTAAAACTTTATTTTTTAAAAAGACTCTCCTGTTTTCTTGAAACGTAATTAGAGGAAAACATCTAACAATACCTAGTTATTTTAAAAATTGATGTTTATGTTTAAAAGCAACTAACCATTATATTGATGCACACTGATTAGTTAGTTAGGCAGTCACTAGAATCTTACGTAATTTTAGTTAGAAGATTAACCATTTAATTTTAACTAAATCAATCTTTTTTTGAGTTCTGATCGGGACCGGCCCACCGGCCCATCTTTCCACCGGCCCACCGGGAATTTTCCCGTTTTCCCATATGGCCCATCCACCCCTGTTTCCAAATAATTTCTGAAGTAGCGTCAATATTTGGATGAAAATTGGTATCTGGGAGTTTTTTGACATGAGAAATTTGATTTTGATGTCAATATGACTCTTACGTGTAGAGGGCGCCACCTACATATTTTTAACTTGTTTGAAAAGTAATAACTTTTCGCCACTACCTGTATAAAACTACTGAGTAAACAAAATATACATTTACGATGCTTTTTACTTAAAAAAAGACTCTTGGTAAAATCGCTACGAGTAATGGTTCTCGAGATATTTGGAATCGAGATTATCAATACCTGTTATCGTTGACATAAATGAAACATGGCGAGAGAAACTGTTTTATCATCATTTTTTCGAAGAGAAATTCATGATTAATTTAAAAAAATAAATAGTTTCTAAATTTGTCTCATTTCCGTCAAATAACTATCTACTCAACATGTTTATTTTTTTTGTCAATAATGACATGTATTGATTATTTCCATTCTAAATATTTTAAGAACGGTTGCTCTTAGTGATTTTTACCAAGAGACTTAGGTATTTTACGTCAAAAATCACGAAAATATATATTTTTTACTTGTTAGTTTTATACATTTACGAACGAAAACTTATTACTCTTCATAGCAGTTAAAATACATGTAGGTGGCGCCCCCTACAAATAGGAGTCATATTGACATCAAAATCAAACTTCTGATATCAAAAAACTCCCAGACACCAATTTTAATCTAAATATTGACGTTACTTCAGAAATCATTTGAAAACAATCGAAATTAAAATGAAAGTTCCACACCCCGTATCTCTGAAACTAAGCATTTTAGGACATACATTTATACGCTCTTACTTATTTTTATCTTCAGAATATGCTGCCGAAGTTTCCGGAATACAATTTGGACCATCCTGTATAATAAAAGTTGTTATGAACTTCTTCTTCTCTTCTTTCTCAGCCTGATTCCATCCAGTGTTGGATGGAACTTCTAGGTTTTTCCATGCCTCTTCTAGGTTTTTCTAGGCCTCTTCTAGGTTTTTCCATGCTTCGCGATCTCTAGCCAATCTTATCCATTATCTTCATGCCACTGTTCTGACGTCATCGACCCATCTCCTTTTTACATCCATCACACTTCTTTCCCCTAGTTCTTCTCTGGTTGTCCCCTAGGTCTCCATAGAATGACTTTTTGGGGCTATCGGTCTGGATCCTGGCTTGTCATATGTCCTATCCATTGCCACTTTAGACTTCCTACTCTTTTTTTTCCCAATTTTCCCTACTGTTTTAACAACATCTATTAGTTTTGTTTTTTTTGACGTATGTGGGTGTTCTGTATTTTTTCCCTAATGGTGACTCCCAACATGATTCTTTCCATGTCTCTTTGTGCTAATCGTAGTTGTTCTGCTGTTTTTCGGGTAATTGCCATAGTCTCTAAGCCATACGTAAGCACAGGTAGAATACTGCTGTCGTAAGCCTTTTTATTTAGGTTTGGTTTGGTGCCATAAAGGTGCCATCGAAAAGGTGCCATAACCTTTTTATCCTTGAAAATATCGCTCATATTTCCAAATGCTACCCATACCAAATGGATCCTGCGTTTGATCTCCGTATTTTGGTTCTCTTTACCTAGCTTGATTTTATGACCTAAATATATATAATGACCTACGTTTTCAATAACAACGTTGTCTACGCTAAAGTTATGGATAATGTTGCTCATTATCTTGGTCTTCTTCAAGTTCATTTTAACCCATAACTGGTCCGGCGTCGTCTGACAGACTACGCCAAATAATTAACTCATTCTCATTAGTTACTGGGGCCGCCTACAGGATTGGCGTTCCAGCTAATCCTTCCCCTCTCGGTCAACGACTGATAGCCATATTTATGCCCAAACTGGATTAGTTTTTTAGAAGTTATGGCAGAAGATACTTAAGCCGTAGTCTGTCAGACGACGCCGGACCGTTTGTGTAAGATTTTGTGTGTGACAAACTTTCGTAAAATATGGCCGGGCCTTCGAAAAGAGTGCGTTTAGGAGACTCTAGTTATGAAGAAACTCTATTAAAATGATATGATGAGGACTGTGACAGTGACAATATGACAATCTACCAGACAAATGCGTTTGACAATGTCAAATATTCCAAGAGAAATATACTTTACAATTGGTAGAATACTTGCAATTCCTGTACAACCAGAACACGCCCATGGAGATATACTTATCCTAGAGTACTTATCCTAGTTAAATACAATGTTATGTCCTAGTTAATTATTTTTAATGCCTAGAATGTACGAATCCATTTTGTAAAACATGTTCAGGAAAACAATGAACTTTGCCTCATGCTGTAACTAAAAACCTTTTCTTTAACTCCAGTTTTACAACTAATTGTTTTTATATATGGTATTAAAAACTTATTTCTATATTGTAAAGACTTTTAGTACTTGGTTTTATTTTTTAGAGCTTAGTAAAAATCTAACTATTTTTTTCAAATTTATATGTATGTTATTTTATTTTGTACTATATTTTCTTAAAGTTTATATTAATTGAACTCATTTTTGTCTAGATTAGTTCAATACTACATAATATAATATATAATAAAATAAAAATTTGTTATTTTTTACTCTTTGTGTTTTTTTTTTAATTTTTAGAAGGCGTAGTCCCACAGACTACGCCGGACCGTTTATGATACCTATTACCGGACCAGTTAAGGGTTAAGGCCAATTTTCTAGGATTGGTCAATTAGCTCCTTTAGCATGGTGTTCAGTTCTTGAATGTCGGTGCTCAGCAAGACAATATTGTCTGCGAACCTAAGACGGCTAAGGTGTACCCCATCGATGTTTAGACCTCTATTTTCCCATTCTAATTTCTTGAAGACATTTTCCAGTGCCAGTGTAAATAACTTGGGAAAGATGTTATCTCCTTATCTCACGCCCTTGTCAAGTGGTATTTTTTCTGTTTTCAGGTCATCATCTAATTTACTACTTACTACATTATCATGAATCACGTTATGAACTTACACCATCCTTTTTCTTTTGCAGGAATTTAACGAGGAGCTGGCCAGGCACAAACTCCGCCAAATGGAGGAGAACTACTCCAGATTCGTCTCGATGGGCGTGGTGAATCGCGGCTACGTCAACACGGAAGACCCCGCCGCCTGCGATTTCACGGTCGAGGGGCAGCGTTGGTGCGGAAGAAGACCGTCTTCGGCGTGTGCCGGTACGACCAGCGGACCGAGCAAGCGGAAGCGCGTGTTAAGGGCCGCCACCATGGCCGCCACGGTCAGGAAGGAACGGCCCAGGCTGCTTAATAGGTGGGTAGGACGCGGATATTGTTCTGGGTAAAGATCATGTAGTTCCGGTAGGGCTCGATTATATGGTACGAATTTGCAGTGATGTAGCCTGGTTTATGATTATACAGTCAATTAGTTAAAGTAAAATTATTTCCTTTCCATTAAAGCATAACAAAGATGATTTAAAAAAGTGGATATAATTTTGGAGGTACACCAATGCATAGTTAATGAATGTACTTAATATTCTGTTATATAATATGACTGTACTCAATATTCAGTTTTATACATGGTTTCCCAATATCCCGTGAACTACTAAGGGTGATCTTCATCTTTACTACTAAAATTCCAAAAAGCATACAAAGAGGCATGTGCGAATTATTTAAACTTTTCTGATTTTTGTTTATTTTTTTGATTTAATAACTATTAATTTTAATATACACACAACCAAACTTATATGGAATCACTCTTTATTTTTAACTAAATTTCTTCTAAGGATAAAAATTGGTATACAATTTTAAGATAAGGCTTTTTGTTGTAAATAAACTTGACAATAAATAATAAACGACTGCTGCGATTTATTTTCTTTTCAATTTTGTGTTCAGTAGTGGTAAAATCACGATTGTCCGGTAATTTTCATTCAATCCAAAAAAAATGCCTTATGTTGGATTAACAGATGTACAGGAGGGAAGAATTATTGCTTTCACCGAACAAGGAATGCTTCAGAGAGACGTAGTAGAGATAGTAGGCGTTACCCAGGGTGTTGTATCGAAAACATATAGGCAAGGTACTTGGAATTAGGAACACACAATGATAGGCCCAGACAAATTCGTCAAAGAGTCACAACTGAACAAGACCGCCTTGTGTTCTAAATTGCTAGAATAAATCCCAATGTTTCTCATCCAGAGCTACAAAGACAACTTCTGGCAGCTACAAGTGTCAACGTTTCAGTTGAAACCATAAGAAAAACGCTTCGTTCACGAGAGTTTTACAGTAGGAGAAGGTTACGGATTTCACAGTTATCTCGGCAAAATAAAATTGACCGGCTAAATTGATGCCTTCAACATCAAAACTGGACAACTGAGAATTGGCAAAATGTTCTTTTTTCGGATGAGACCAGAATTGGCCTAAGATCAGATAACCATCGAATTCGGGTTCTCAGAGTTCCAGGAAGACAAGCGAGACTTCAGGCTGCCAAATCTGTACCAAGATATAAAGGAGGAACTGTAATGTTCGGGGGAGGTATTATACTGGGAGCAAAAACTCCATTGTTACCACTTCAACAAATTTTAACTTGTCGGAGATATGTTGATTTGGGGCTAGAACCAATCGTTAGTCTTTGAAGAATTACAATTGGGGATAATTTTAACTTCATGAACGATAGTGCACCTCCCCATACCAGCAGAGTGACTAGAGAATGTCTTGACACGGAAGGTGTTGTGGACTGGCCTGCCCATTTACCAGATCTAAACCCTATCGAACACTTGTGTGACTAGCTCAAAAGAAGGGTTAAAGCTCGTCGAAACAATCCAGGAAATCTCGCACAGCTTATTGATGTAGCATTAGCAGAATCAACATACCCCAAGACAACGTGGATAATTTAATAAGAAGCATTCCAGCGCGGAGAGAAACTTGCATAAGGGCTAGAGGTGGCAACAAGGAATATTAAAATTATCAATTTTCTTTTTGTTTATGCTTTTTGACCATTAAAAATTTAAATCTTAATTTCATTTCAGAAACCAAAAAAATACCATTTTGTTTATTTTGGGAACTGATTAATTTTAAGGACTAAGTTTTAGTCATAAACACAAAATTTTCATACATCTCAAAAATTATGAAAAATAATAGATTATTCCATATAAGTTTGGTAGTGTGTATATTACCTTCTGTATTACATATTTCTTCCAGTTCTCCTATTTCTTTTGATTGAGTACAGAACTTGTAATCACACATTACCTATCTTAACAATACAAGAAAATGTGTTGGGTAGAGTTATTATAAAGGTTGTTTCAAACGAGTTTACGCTTTATGTGCATCCGTGTATAATAAAAAATCCAATTTACTTAACGTGTGGGTTTACTGGGCGTTCAGTTTGGTACGGGTTATGGTTATGGTACTGTTATGTTGTCCTGTGCAAGGCGGTATTTATGTAAACAATTGGCAATAGAGTTGTTTTATTATATTTAAATTCTTTATTACCAAACATATTTAATTTTGTACTTTTTGGATAATATAGAGTATATTTTTAGAATATTAGATGACCATATATGTTAGTATAATTATTTTATTTTCTATTTTACTAAACTAGGAGTTCATTCTTTCAAACTTAATTTGTTGAAAATAGCCTGATTATTTAGCCACTGAAACAGAAATCTAAAATATGAAAAAAATATATTTTTTTTGGAAAATTCCACACCTGTAATTTTTAACCAATCAAAACGTGTTTTTTGACAAACCACCATGGCAACGGATAAATTTTAGTGAAAATTTTTTCCTTGTGGGCACTCAACAGCGAATTATACTGGAAATTTTTTGGCGTTTATAATGACCGAATATCTTTTTGAGAGTCTGGTTTTTATTTGTTTAGATCATAATTTTGATACATTTCAATTACAAAGCTGAGATGTTTTCTATATTCTTTGGACACCTCCTTTCTTCTTAATGGCGAAAATGTAGGACTTGGAATGGACTGAATTAATTGTCTATGTCTAATGAAATATATATAATTAGTTCAATTAAATTTAGACACTATTATATTCACCTTTTTTTCATTTAGGACTTTGAATTTTGAGTAGTTTAGATGCAAATATTCGTGAACAATTCGAAACAAATTTTCTTTCTTCAATCCTCTATTAATGCGGGTAAATAAGTCATCGCACGATGATTGATCATTACATCAGACAATTTCACGCATATTTTGCATCTAGTATGATTTTCAAACCGATTCATTTTTAAAACAAAGAATTTTGTTGGTTTTTCAAGCTGTACAATATTTTTATTACAACAAAACGCGAGTTTTTCTGATATTTTGAACTGTCAAAATACGATGATCACAGCTTTTTATGATTGACGCTTGCTGACGCTGCGCGCTGGTTATGAATTCCATACCAATAAAGCGTTTATGAAAAGTTAATAAAAACGCAAAAAGCAATTTTCTACTACTTGTAGTTACTTAAAACTTATGTAAAATTAAAGAATATATTGTGTTGTGTCTTGAGATGGTATTTTCGTGCAACTACAACGAGTAGAAGTCAAAAATTTAAAGGTCTAAATTGCTGCCAAAACTGTGACGCGCTGTAAATCTGTTCATGCAGCGTTCCGAAAAACCTTTTAAATTATGATTTTCTACCACTTGTAGTAAGCCCAAGTAACTATAAAATGAAAGAATATAATATTTTAGGTCCTAAAATGGCACTTCTGAGCTACTACAATCACCAGAAATCAACAGTTTATACATTTTAATTATTTGATTTTCAAACACAATTTGGTGTGGAATTTTCTTACCGAATACCACACGAGGTCAAATTAAATCCGGCAATTTTTTCTCGCTCATGAATATTTTCTGAATCATTTTTCTTTTCTCGTCTTCGACTCGGGATAATTTTCATAAATATTCATGAGCTCGAAAAAATTTCCGGAAATAATTTGACCTCTAGTGGTATTACTAGTGAAAATATCACTACGTTTGAATCCAGACAGAAACTCCCTTATCAGTAGATTTTTACTAGTGAAACAGTTTGACTAGCCAACAAGAAATGCTTAACATTTAAGAGGGTACACGAGATTCTTCGAGGTGGCTCTAGATCTGTTCCACTGCTACCTCTTCAGTTCTATTGCGGTCCTCTTCTGATCCTTAGGTTACATTTAAATTGTGTTCATCTTCATCTTCATCAAATTCTTTTCATCTTAAGATTGACAGAAACTGCATATGACTTCGTCAGTCAATCTAATCAGCTTTAGATGCCTATTCAGCTTACAATGCCCTGTTAGTACACAAACCACAGTTTTTGCTGTCTTTCTGCCTTTGCTTATTACCTAGGTCTACCGTGAATTTTGGCGAATGTTCTACTATGAAATTTTTTGCTTATCTCTGTCATGGTGAATCTTTCCACTATTCTAGAGATTTTTTGTCCACCCATCATTTTGTGTCTATTCTCCAGACTACCTTTGGAACGCCAAAGAGACGGTTCTGATCCTATGAATGGCATTAATGAGTCTTGTTTGGTCATTTCATCTGGCTTTTCCTTGCTCTTGTGATCTTCGTAATCACCCAATGTGTTTAGAGCACACACACACACGACCCACACTAGTTAATTAACCTCCGTGGAACCGAGTGTCTTTAGCACTGCTTGGCTGTTTGTAAAGATGACTACTGAATACATTTTTCTTGCTGCCTTACTACTGATTCTATTCTGTCGATTGCCATTATTTCCGCCTGGAAAATTGTGACATCTTTAGATAGTCTAACAAGGAATGCTATTTCTTGTTTCGGCCCTACTATTCCATCTTGAATAGGTACTACATTTATACAGTCTTCCCTTCCTAGTATACATCAGAGATTTCAGAGGATATATCTTCCCCCGTTGTCAGAAACAGAAAAAAAAACAAAAATAATAAAGGAAAACTATCTGAAATGTCTAAAGCTTCATTCAGAACCTCCCCAAGCAGCATTTGGACGTCGGGACAACGTTGTGTCACGCGACCAAACGTCGGGGCGCAACGTCGGGACAACCTCGTGCCAACCCTAGTCTGCACTAGTTTGGAGAAAAATTTTGGGGTCGAAACGACGTTGGATACCGACGTTGGCTACAAGCCTAATTTAGTACAAACTGCAACGTTGTTTAAAATCCTAATTCACAGAAATACAAAACTAATATGGCGTCTAAGTCGCGTTTTATCCTAAATTGGGATAATTATAGGAAAAATATTATTTTTATGATTTAGTTAGAAACATATGTCAGATGGCAGTGAAGGAAAACAAAACAAAAGTATTTAAGTGTGGAGGATGTTTGAAGATCATAATTATTGAAACACTTTAACCGACTCTGTAACTCGTTACCCAAGGCAAAAAAGTTAAACGCAAACAAATTTATTGATAAATGTATTGATTCTACTTTGAAAAATACTCATGGGCCTTAAAATTAAAGAAGTTTTAAAAATTTTCTTGAATTTTTTTTTAGTAAAATGAGAATAATTTATTCGCAGTCGAAAAAATTGTTTCCGCGTTTTTTTTAGGGTCAAATATTTCAAGTTAATGTATTCAAAAAGCAGGAATTGCTATTTTAGGAACGAAACATTTTCTTATTTAACAACATGGCGGCTTTCACTTTGTTGTTTTGGAGATTAAGATGGAGTAGTTCGAGTAGTCGCATACTGGACTAATAAAGTCGCAGTTCGGCCTTAACAGGTAGTATACTAGTCGCAAGATTGCCTAATTTAGTCATCCTAGAGTCTAGCTTGTGTCGCCCTCTATAATCTAAATAAACGAGGGAGTGGATAAACTATCGGTAATATATGTCGATGTATATTTAAATTTAGTTTTATATGTACCTTTCTTATATCCCATTTTAATTAAGTTTTTTTTTATAAAAACAAAAACAGCACTGACTGAACAGAACAATGAAGTGAAAATTTAAGATTTAAGGTTATGGTTCAATACAGTTGCAAAAAGGTAGTGACTCGACGTCCTACCAACGTAAGAATAAGGAAATCTAAACAACGTTGTAATTAGTAAAACAGACGACGTTTGCATAACGTTGGAATAGGTCCTGAAACTTATGTCGGAAAACTCTATATTGTCCAACGTTGTAACTACGTTGTCCGAATCACTTAAAGATCACTTAAACAAAAAAGGTTACAAGACAACGTTTATTCGACGTCGCAGAAGCTTCTACTTTGCTGTAGTACTAGTCCAACGTCGGCACAACGTTATTAAAACGTTTAAATTTATTTTAATACCCAAGGTAGGGAGCTAACTATTTTTTGTAACTAATCCAACGTTGTGTTTAGTAAACATGTGGTCGCAAGTCGTGAAAATGCTACTTGGGTCGCAATTAGTGGAATAATTAGTGGTTTCAATTACACTTTATACTTTTTTTAGTTTACTACATTCACAATGTTTAAAAAAACACAATTAAAATTAATAGAATATCTTAGAAACAGCTTGCGGTAGTCAGTGTCAGCTGTAACCATAGAGAAAGCCAAATATTTAGCTTATAACTATTGATTTCTAACCACAATTTCTCTTGACGGATGATAATCAAAAGTCAAAATAACATTCCCCGCAAATTTTGAAGTATAATTAGTGGAAAAGTTAAAAGTTTGACAACTTTTTCTACTAATTGAAAATGTCTACCACTAATTTTGATGTTCTGAATGCTTACATGCTTAAAGCTTTATTCATAACCTCGCAATTAGTGGTTTCAATTAACATAGAAATTTGTTCCTTTAATTTCAATGTAGGTACAAAATTCTCAAATTTTTTATTCTAGGAGCTACAAATGCCCGACTCACTATTGCCGGACCCTGTATTACACTTATTTCATCGTCTGACGTCTGACAAATTTCGCGAGAAACCCTCTATATTTATTTGAATACCAACAAATAAAGCTATTGTTGAGTTTATGCGTAACATTTTGATATTGTTTATATTAGCTTGAAAGAGGGTCCTCTATTGTATCTTGCAGGAAATTGCTAACTTTCCACCCTTAAATAATTACACATAACCAGAAACCGAACCCTCTATTACACACCTGGCCACAACCCAATCAAAACTAAACCTATACATCAATCAAATTATTCCAATTCAACCAGCTTGCACTTTTTTTCAGGCGGAACTCCCTTACCAACACCCGTGCCGTACTACCCGACCGCCTCCACTCCCTCTTCCGGCCGATAGCCGCTTGCAGCGCTCCCACGTCACCGGAAACGCCATCTCTCGACCAGGAGCGCCAAGCGGATCGGCGCTGTACCGCTGAGCTTAGTTGTTCTTCGGCGAGTGCTCTAGATGACGCGTCGATGGGTAAGGAGGATTCGAACGGTACCGGTAGGGGTACTTGGTTGAGGACGTCAATGCGGAGGTTGCAGCAGCTGCCCTTGCCTGGGGAAGAGGGTGAGGGGAGTGGTGGTGTTGCAGGGAATAGGCTGGAGGTTGCAGGAGGTGATGTTAGGCCTGTTAGTGCGCCGTCTAGGTTGCCTCCCACTGGATCATCCGCAGGTAATTATTTACAAGTTTCTTAAAAACACAAAATATACAAGGTGGTCCACACTTTATTCCGGAAACATCGGCAGCATATTCTACAGGTAAAAATAAGTGAAAAAGTTCGTATAAATGTATGTCTTAAAATGCTTAATTTCGGCGATACAGGGTGTAGAAGTTTCATTTTTAGTTTGATTTTTCCAGATAATTTTTAAAGTAACGTCAATATCTGGATGAAAATTGGCGTCTGGGAGTTTTTGACTTGAAATATTTAATTTTGATGTTAATATGACTCCTATTTGTGAAGGCGCCACCTCTACTGTTTAACTGTTTTGAATAGTAATAACTTTTCGTCCGTACCTGTATAAAACCTACTGAGTGAAAAAATACACATCTCTGTGACTTTTTACGTAAAAATTGTCTTTCGGTAAAAATCGCTAAGAGCAACCGTTCTCAAGATATTTAGAATAGTCAATGCATGTCATTATCGACACAAAAATAAATTCATTGACTACATAGATATTTGACTGAAATAATAAATTTAGGATTTTTTTTTAAATTAATCATAAATTTTTCTGCGAAAAAATTTGTTTAGTTGAACTTTTGGCATTTATAAACATTTGAAATTTATGATTTCAGTCCAGTAACTATTTAGTCAACATGTTTAATTTATGTCAATGATGACAGGTATTGATAATTTCGACTTAGAATTTATATATAATATATATAAATATATATTTTCGAAAGAAAATCTTGTCCCTAATTCGTGGTACCAAAATTGTTTTTTATGACGATATGCAAACGAGTAAAATTTCCTGTGCGCAAAAATAAACTCGCGTAAAATAACAATAAACAGCGTAATAGAGAGATATCGCTAAACCGAATAGCGTGCATGGACGTTAATAAGGCCAGGTGTTAGTTTCTTTACGTGAGATGGTATTAACTCTCTTATAGTTTTCGGATTGGATTCTGTTCGCGTCGCGTCCGCTATTTAAATTTAACCTAACTTTGAATTTAAAACTTTGAAATTGTTTTGTTTATTAGGTATTTTAAAACTAAAGTGCTTATTTCCAGTGCTTTATTGTTCAACGTCTGCCAGTGGGTTTAGGGCAACAAGCAACAAATTCTCTAAGAAGGGCTAAGTCGTCATCTGCTGTAAACCTAAGCCTCTTTATAGGTTCTTTAATATTGGAAGAGACGGAATCCATATTTTGGGCCATATTTATTTAATTAAAACTAATCCCAGCTACTTAAATATCAAATTATCTAATAAAACTAAAGTAATAATTCAAAACAATTCAAACATAAAAGATCTCGCCGCGCGCCGGCCGGCCCCAGTTGTCAAATACCCGCACATGCCCATTTAAGCAATTTTTAAACGTTATTTAGAAATAGCGCTTGGTGTAATTGATCCGCAAATTACGTCAGGCGGAAACGTTATTAGCGGGTGTTGCGTTAAAAATTGACTCGCGCATATCGTAACCATGATAAGGTACGCGTAAATACTGCATGACGCTATTCGGTTTTCCGATATCTCTCTAATAACTGTGCTGGTTAGGCGCTGCGCACAATTTTAGAGGCAATAAGTGGGCGTGCTATGTGCGAAAACTAGTAACCTAACTAGTGCCCGATTCCGAAAATTGGAACCACCAAAAACAATAAAGAAAAAACGAAGTTTATAATCTGTATAATCTGTGCTTGTAGCGATTTTTACCAAGAGACTTTTTTACGTAAAAAATATCGTAAATGTCTATTTTTTACTCAGTAGTTTTACATAAATACTGGCGAAGAGTTATTACTTTTCAAACCAGTTAAAAATATGTAGTTGGCGCCCTCTATAAGTAGGAGTCATATATTTTCATCAAAATCAAATTTCTCATGGCAGAAAACTTCCAGACACCAATTCTCATCCAAATATTAACGTTCTCAATAAGTTATTTGAAAAAAAAAAAATTGAAATAAAAATGAAATTTCTACACCCCGTATCTCCGAAACTAAGCATTTTTAGGATATACATTTGTACGAACTTTTTTACTTATTTCTATCTGCAGAATATGCCCTGTATATTTTTAGAATATACCGGATAATATATAGGCTCAGGATATACAGGGTGGCTCATCGAAAACGTTCCGCAAGGCATAACGGTCAGGGTAATTTTTTTTCAGAAACTTTTGCCCCAAAAATGATTGCAAAATCTTCAACCCTCTAAGAGGGGGTGTCATCCCCCAATTTTTTTCAAATGGGAAGGGGGGTCAAGTGGTACCGCAATGAAAAGGGCTTTCTATTCTCTATACTTTCCCGCTTCGTTTTTGAAAATCGGTCGAGTCATTGAGAAAATATGAAGGATTGAAATTTGAAAAGTTTATTCAAACATTTATCAGAGTAAATGATAAGGATACATTCCTTCGACCAATTTGCTGTTTTTTCTTATTATTTCTAGATGTTTACGCAGTTTTTCACTTGCCAAAAGGTTGAACGATCAGGTGCGGTAGTTGCTAGATAGTTGCTCTGTGACTTGTGCTTTGAAGTTCTTCTCAATATCGTTAAACTTTTTAATTATGGTGTACTCACTTGCAGAAAAAGTGGACATAATCTAACTTTATTTTAAAAATAATGAATGTGGCAATCGGGTTGCGCAGATATTCAATGAACGCCATCCTGACAAACACCTTTATGGCTAAATTGTTTACGAGTTAGTAGTAAAATTTTGCGAAATTGGTTCCGTTATGAATAAAAGGAGGTAGGAGGAAAATCCTGTAGTCATGAGAAATCATGAAAAATTGTAGAAAATGAAGCTATGGAGGTATTCGTATTGGGCCAAGTTATTAGTTGCCATGGACAGTACGCTGAGTAAAAGAAAATTAGCCAATGAGATCGGCGTGAATCGTACAAGTGTCCAAAGGATATTAAGAAAATACAAGTTCTACCCGTATAAAATTCAGTTGGTACAAGAACTCCAAAATGACGACTTTGATCGCCGCTTGCAATTTTGTGAATCTATGAGTGAACGAGTCGCGAATGATAATAATTTCCTATTTAATGTGTGTTTTTCGGATGAGTGTACTTTCTTTTTGAACGGTGTAGTTAATCGGCACAACTGTCGGTACTGGGCTGAGGACAATCCCAGGGTTTTTCACGAGGTGCACACACAAAACCCTCAGAAATTGAACGTGTGGGCTGGTATTTTTGGAAATTCTATTGTGGGTCAGTTTAACGATATTGAGAGGAATTTCAACGCACAAGTCACAGAACAGCTATCTAGCAAATAGCGCACCTGATCGTTCAACCTTGTGGCAAGTGAAAAAATGCGTAAACATCTAGAAATAATAAGAAAAAACTTCAAATTGGTCGAAATAATTTATCCTTATCATTTACTCTCATAAATGTTTAAATAAACTTTTCAAATTTCAATCCTTCATATTTTCTCAATGACTCCACCGATTTTCAAAAACGAGGCGGAGAACTATAGAGAATAGAAAGCTCTTTTCATTGCGGCACCATTTGACCCCCCTTCCCATTTGAAAAAAGTTGGGGGATGACACCCCCGCTTAGAGGGTTGAAGATTTTGCAATCATTTTTGGGGCAAAAGTTGTCCCCCTCACAAACAAAATTGACCTGTTTTTGGATTTTTTGAAAAAAAAATACCCTGACCGTTATGCCTTGCGGAACGTTTTCGATGGGCCACCCTGTATAGGAAATTCCATGTAAAGAGTGGGTGTTCCATTTAAAAAAAATCATCCCGATCCACTCACACTTTTTTGAGCCACCCGTTAAAACATTTTCCTGAAATGCATGCTAATGCTAACAGATACTTTAGGTTGGCACTTTGTGACGACTTTTTCTGTCATCACTCAAACAGAAAGAAAAAGGTATCCGTTGCTCAGGGTTAGAGGAGAGCTGGGTTCGTAGGTACGGCTTGTGACCTGTGGTGACTTAATAATGTTGTTAAATAATAAAATAAAAGTAATAATGTATAGGCTGCAAAGATTCTAAAATTGATGTTAAGTATTCAAATAGTAATGGTCAAAGACAGTAAAAAGGGCGCCACTTACTTTGAGTATGAAAAGGTAAAGTAAGAAACCAGTAAGAAAATTTGATCATGAAATAGCTAAAATAAAATAATCAACAGCAATAAGGGTCTATTATGTTCATCAAGAATAAAAGTCAGATATAACTATCCTACGTTGAACATTTATTTAAAGACGAACACAATTATCAATCAGTTTAAACCCAGTTTTAATTATCCCAATGAAATCGTTAGTTACTTTAAGTAAACTCAAATTTAGTTAAAGTTCTCTCCAGTATACTATACTACGTAATATATAAACAGGTGAAATTTATGTAAGTACCAATACGATGATGTTTCGAAACAAGTCGTGTACAATACCCTTCAAAAATGAATCCGTGTTAGCGATTCTCACATAAAGATCATACTGAAGTAAAACGTACCGTTAAGGACAAAGCATGACTTATAATGTTAACTAAAAGGTAAATTTTGACTATAATATATGGAATAAATGACAACAATTCACAGAGATATTCAAAATATTATCTCAAAGTAAAAAAAATTTAGGGAATACCTTGTGTGTTGAACTTAGAACTTATCTGTATTTTTTTTTTAATTTATGACGTAGTGAACAGATAGGCAGGCAGTCTCCAGACTAACGGAAGTGGATGTAGACTCTTCGATAGTAGCAGGAGTCTTCGATATCAGTAGAATAAATGTAGAGTCATAAATACTGTCTCAAAAGTGGTTACTCATATGCCAATTACTTATACGTCAATTTCTTATACGCCAGTTCTCTATATAAAAAAACTCTCAGAACAGTCACCGAATACCAAAAAAATAACTTACGGTCTGAAAATCAGCTGTACACATTCCAAAATATAGCCAAACTATATGCTGATCCAAACCAGTAATGCACAATCAAACATTATCAAAATAAATAAAAAACGGGAATAACTGAAATAAAATTTAGTTAGACATGGCGATACAAAATGGTAGATACACTTACTGTGATCTTATTCCAGGAAAAGGCCAAAAAAACACGAACTAGGCTCTGAACAGTATATTCTACAGGATTTCAAATCTCCACTTTTGGATACCCGTGCCTTTACTGTTAGGAAGAGTGTTTCAGAAAGCCCTTTTCTCTGAGATTCGTCGGACGCTGAACCACGCGTCGTTTTTCTGATCTCCATCTCTCGAAAAAAGCCTCCTTCCTCCTTTTCCCAAAACGGAAGTCTTCGAATTGACAGGTCATATGACCAAAGGCAATTAAGTGAACTCTATCGTCTATACTGAATGAAATTTGTTTTTATGGAAAGGAACCGCTACCTGTACTGAATGAAGTTTAACATCTAGCGAATAGATGGCGCCAGCAATATTAAAATTTGGAATTTTATAAAAAGAAAAATAAAACGCTACAACTTATACAAAACTCCTTTTATTATAGGAAGGCTTTTTGTTATAGGAGCTACACACTGTTGTCTGGCCCGTAGGAAAAAAAAACTTGTAGAACCGTGGCAACCCCTATTTGCGGAAACTTTTGCATAGACACCCTTATAACATCATGTACAAAATAAAAGTAGCTTTAATTTGACATATAAATGATTAAAAAAAATATGAGCGTGATGTCGTCTCCAAAATAAGTTATTATTATTATTAATTAAATTAATTAAACTTGTAATTGCCTCAACTTTTTGATAGGTACCCTGTGAGAAGTGTATTCTCTTATTCATAAATATACGTAAAAATTAGGTTTTAATAAAAATACGATGAGCCTAATAATCCTAATCCAGCCAGATCTACTATTGTATATTGTTTATTATTGTATATTGGTATATTGTCTATTCAAAAGTATTTATTGCATTTTAATTTATTGCAAATAGTGTTTGCAATTTTTGATAAAAAAAATACATTTCTAAAAATGTAGTATTAACTTATAATTACGTTTTTTACTACAGGTCGATCATCCAGGTCGCGATCCAGGAATTCGGTGTCGCAAGAACCAAACGGTCGAGCCAGAAGCAGTTCTGCGTCTTCTCGGTCTAGAAGGCCCAGAAGTCTATCTTCGAGTGTAACTAGTCTAGCTTCCAGTGTAGAGAGTACGCCAAGTTGTGCACCACCGGTGGAGGAAAGTAGAACCTCGAATAATGCACAAGAGGCCAGTAGCAACAATGCAAGAAGGTAGGATAAAAACTTTTTTTTTTAATTTGTATGTCAATAAATGCTGTTTTTCTTAATATGCAGGATAATAATGATAAATAACGTGTAACAAAAAGCCAAAATAGCTTCATCGACAAAGCATTTACAAAACAAACAAAAGCACAAAAAAAAGCACATTTCTGTTTTAAAAAGAAACTATGTAAAGACTGTATTTTCTTGTGTTTCTTATTTATCTTTATTAGTAATTTAACATTAAATACAGTGTTTGTGAAAACTCTTCTAAAAACAATATTATTATCATAATTTGTGCTGCTGTATGTACAATGTATAAGTATAAATGTTTTAAATAGTTTTACAACACGAACTAATTTCAATAATTGCAGTTCTGAGATCTAGTCGGCGATAGTAGCTACGTGACTGCCAGTAAACACCGAGCTTAATGTTTATAAACGAGTGTAAACAATTAATATATTTCCTAGAACAATTAGAAAAATGTAAAGTACGGGAAAGAAGATGAGCTACCGTTGACCACTGAAGATAAATCAGCATTTTTAATTACGTAGATAGAAAATGGTCTGAATGTGGGGTTTCCCACATTAAATCTATTGTATGTAGATAAATGAAAAACACATATGACTGAAAAAACAGCTTTAATGTCATTTTAACTCTTTATAGGGCAGTACTTATTCTTTCCTAGTTTAATCAAATTGACTTCAAAAATATATAAACTAGCACAAAGAGAGCTCTTAATAACATTTTTCAAAAAGTTAACAAATAAGGGAGTGGGCGGGGGGTGGTCGATTTTTCAACCAGAGACTGTTAAAGCAAATCGGTAATATGTAATGATCTAATGTATATAATGTATAAACTGTATGTATTCAATGTTCTACTCAAAAATATGCCCATATCAAGTAAATCAAATTTTGTTTTTCTAAAAACTCGCATCCTATGAGAAACGATCGAAAATATACAGGATATGTTAACGATTTTAGAAAATATCATCTCAGCCGTAAATTTGTTGCACTAAATACAAAGAAATAAACGTGAAAGATACATTGCTTCTATATTTTTAAATTTTTATCACACGAAATTTGCATAGAAAATGCTTAGACGTCAATAATTATTACCTATTATATATGACACACAGCGAACTCAGTGTCACCAATGCTCACTGGTCGAATATTCAACCGTTTACGTTAACTTTTTGCGCCAATTCGGTCAACGTATAGATATGGTTGATTAAATGGCCAAAGCGCGCATATATTGAAATAAGCATAGCAAACAAACTGGGCGACAATACACTTCCACGCGACTGATTAATTGGTCAAATTAATGTGGTCGATTTAGCGACCATCAATCTATAAAAGGTTAAAAAGGGCTTCCTATAGTTGTTTTGCTTTTAGATACATTTTGTTGGTGGTTCTAATTGTATCCAATCTTTTATTATAGATTCAAACGAGAGTTAACCAATTCCTTCGTATTTTCTTTTTCCATAGATGATTTTTTCTGTTTATGATTAAAGATTTGTGGATCTTCTTTAATAATTTTTCTGATAAAAAATATTTTTCTATTAAACCCTATACAGGGTGTCCCAGGCTGAGCGTGCATTAGACGTTTCTAGAGAACCACAATATCTAGATCGGAGATTTTTTGCACATCACAACGAGATCTATCGATTAAAAATATTTTTGATATGGCGGCACTTCCGGAAATATCGGAAGTTGACAGCAACTTTCTTATTTTAAATGGGTGCCCCTTTTTTTATTACATATTTAAATTATCTGTAAAATTCTATGAATTGATGTTAAACACTCTATACCTAACATTAACCGTTTTGGAGAAAAAAAAATATTTAAAATTTTTGAACAAAAATTATATATAGCCCAAAAGTAAAATTTAGTGATTAGCACAGCTACCGTGGCATAAATAGAAGACATGTAGCTATCTATTTCAAAAATTAAATTGTTCAAATGTCATATAATAATGGCGGTAGCTGTCATGAAATTGAGCGATTAAAAAATTATTATAAATCATTTTTTTCAAATGGAAACCCACTTTTTTTATTTCCCTAGTGAAAAGGTTTTTCAATTAGTTAATTTTTAACTATACATGTTCCTATACCTAAAATAAATCGTTTTTAAGTTATTTAAAATTTAGTTTGAAAACGTATATTTTTCTTGATTTTATCTAGTTAGTCTTATCGAGTTAAAGATTTTGCAATCATTTTTGGGGTAAAAGTTGTCCCCCTCACAAACAAAATTGATGTGTCAAAAAAATTACTCTGGCCGTCATGCCTTGCGGAACGTTTTCGATGGGCCACTCTGTATAACATTCGAACAATTTAATTTTTGAAATAGATAGCCACATGTCTTCTCTTTATAGCAGAATGGCTGTAGTAATCATTAAATTTAACGTTTAGACTATATACATATTTTTGACAGGCAGTTTTTTCGTCCAAAAATTTTATTTTTTTTTCTCAAAAACGGTTAATGTTAGGTATAGAGTGTTTATAAAGAATGTTAATATCAAAATTCATAGAATTTTACAGAGAACTTAAGTATGTAATAAAAAATGGGGCACCCATTTAAAATAAGAAAACTGCTGTCAACTTCCGGTATTTCCGGAAGTGCCGCCATATTGAAAATATTTTTAATCAATAGATCTCGTTGCAAAACAATGATGTGCAAAAAATCTCCGATCTACTTCTAATGCACGCTCAGCCTGGGACACCCTGTATACCATATTCATAAAATACGTTATAGGTTTGGTGCATTACGGTTGATTTTAAAAATTCCGACCGCAGCGCTCGATACGGCAGAATTTACAAGTCCCAATTTCCGCTTATGTCGATCGAATTGAAATAATATTTAACTCGTGGCTTTGTCATACCTAATATTTAAGTATTCAGGTTCAAGTATAGAAGTCTGTATAGAAAAAACTATAATTCTGAAGTGGAAATAAATTATTACGAGAGCAATATTAATATTATGTATAATAGACAAATACTCTCAATTTCTTTGTTAACTACAAAGTGAGTTACTGCGTTTCTATCTATTTCTAACATTTTTTTTAATATCAAATCACTTTTACGGAAACTTACTATTAATAAAACCTTACTAAAAACTCGATGTCACAAGGAAAATAACTGCGGTCTCCAACAGAAATCATTGTTAAAAACCGAGAAAGGAATAGTCAAATCTACATCGTTACTCATAAATGTTACGCAAACACTCAAGGTTTCGTTTATTGCTTTTTTGGTACGTAGGCGATCTAATTAACGACTCCATAATGCCAAAAATGTAAAAGGATTCTTTGTTAAAAAATAATTAGAGCGTGGAGTGAAGTTATTTTTGCATTTTCTGGAGCTTAAAGAGATATACTTTTTTAAAATTGTTTTTATAACATTCTGCTTACACCTACTATTGCAGAAAGATCTTATTGATAACACCAGCATTTAATAAGTGTTCTTGAAGAGTGAAAAATATACTAAAATGAGTATTACACTCACCGGCACGAAGAACGGCCACGTTAAAATACTAGTTCTAGTGTCAGTTTTTAGTATTGCAATGATTTTTGTACGCTTAAGTGAGTGAGGAATATGTTCTATGCGAAAGATGTTCGTGAAAAATTTTGCCAGCCATTGCTTCGTATAGGGTCCACAGTGTTTGAGGAACTCTGGGTGGATGCCATCAAATCCTGGTGCTTTTCCCAATTTAATTTCTTTTAGAGCCGTTGTGATTTCGCCAATTTCAATATCTCTCGAATACTCGGAGTAGCGCAGGCTTCCCACAGGGCCTTGAGGTCTCTTTTAACTTTAGTTGTACGTGTTCGATCTCGAGGGGTTCTGGACGTAACGACTATACGAGCAGCAACACTGTTAGGTGATACTCTATCATCTCCGCGTTCAAAAGGCTTGGCGCCTCCAAGCTTACGCAGCAGAGACCATGCCTGTCGACTTGATTTTTTGATGTCAAGATTTTCAACAGTTTCTGTCCATTTTTGGCGTCTATATATATTGATGTTGTGTAATAGATCGTCAGCTATTTCGCGATCTCCGCTTTCAAGAAATTCTGCTGGAAGTCTCATTCCATCCAGGTATATATTCCTTACGATATCCCATAGGAATGGCCACCTTCGCTGAGCTAATAACCGCTCCCACAAACCGTTCGTAGTTTTTGCTAACTGGAGGAATCCAATGTAGGGTATAGTCCAGTTGTTCAGAAAATTTTTCCCAGTTGGCCTTTCCAAGGTTCCATCTCGGTCGTGGGTGTGACCTGATTATCGGTAGGGATAGTCCTATAGTAATGAGCACTGGGCGATGCTGGCTGTGTGGAAAGTCTGAGAGAACACTCCTAGAAGTTGCGACTGGCCTATCATTCTCATCCCTCGATACAAAGCACAGATCCGGGTAATACTCCCGTCTCCAAGCGGCTGATACGAATGTACCCCGATCCTTGGCGTCAAAAATGAGGTATGTGTTCTGTTCCTCAGCCCACCTCGCCAAGGCTTCTCGGTTGTTGTCATTAGTACTATATCTCCACATTTCGTGGTGACTTAAAATCGCCAATGTATACGCTTGGGTGTGGGTGCGTTTTTATCACCCCAGGAGTCCAACCAGTAGCAGGGGGTTTATAGATATTAACAACTGTAACTGCTCCAATTTTGATGGTCACTTGGTGGATGTTATTTTGAGTGGAGGTATCAAGAAGGACAACGTTCTCTACATCGTTTCGCACTTAAGTTGCAACGCCGTATACTCTGTCATATGTGGCTCCTAGTAGGTCGTACCCAGAAATTTTTCCTCTTGATTCTAGTTGGGCTTTGTTTTCTGCATGGGTTTCCTGTATTGCTATCAGGTCAATATCGTTATCGTGCAGGATTTTCTGTAATATCTGGCATTTTGATCTGCTTATGCCTCCGATATTAAAATGGCAGATTCGGATGCAAGGTCCAAAATCTCTGGTCAGTTGGTCCCTAAAAGGACCGGTTTTAGTTTTCATACTGTAATTGTGATGTGAGGCAGGAATTTTATCGTTTATTCTGCCGCCTATTTTGTTAGTTCATTTAGCGCTATCCAGGGTGTACCGCGAGGAGGCGAACTAACTCTGCACCCCATTAAGATCGGTAAAAAAAGTTTTTTTAATTTCACTCAAAATGAGTGATTCACGATTCACGATTCACACAGATTACGAAAGGATTTTTAAATTCCTTACTTTGTTAACATATTCCACAGGGTGATTCAAACATTTCACCAAAATATCAACATTTTGTTTTTCTTCATATAATTGACAGATGATGATAACCTTCATTTTTAATTTAGAAAGAGATATTAAAAAGTCAAATAATTTAGCTACAAATTGCTTAAAAATTCATCAAAATCGGTTCACTAGAACACAATAATATAAAACTTTAGAATACATCAAAATTTTAAGGTTCAAGTTTTTCGTTCGGTGAGTGTATATTTCAAAATATAGTTATCAAATAGTTTGATTTTATAATTTGAATGGCGCTTTTCGAAGAGAAAACATACATCCATTTAAATATTACATTTTATCTTCTTAAAGTGCCTATATCCTCTTTGGATGTTGGATATTACATTGGTCCATGTTACTTTGTTCACTGCCGTTCTGAACAAAGCTGTTGACGTCATTCTGATCCATGTTCGTAGATTGCGCAGCCACGATATTCGTCTGCGTCCCGCTGATCTTCTTCCTTCTATTTTCCCCTGCAGTATGAGTTGGAGAAGGCGGTATTTCTCGTTCCGCATGATGTGTCCGAAGTATTCCAGTTTCTGCGTTTGACATTCACCAGAAACTCGCAACTCCTTGTTGATGCGGTGTAGTACAGTCTCATTTGAAACGCGATGCACCCACGAAATCCTAAGCATGCGCCGATAGCACCACATCTCAAATGCCAAACCAAACCAAACCACGTGCGCGAGTTCCATGAGTTTAAATGAACAATTTCACATGGGTCGCGTATGCTCCGTCCGGATGGGCTATCTTGAAAAAACATCCGCGCGGACGCTCCTCGCGTACGGTCCGCTCCATCTGGAAGCGCTGTCAGGATTCTGATTCTAGTGCGGACGTTGAGGGACAAGTTGCATAGTACCTATATTTCGCATTTTGTTAAATGTCCCTCTCGCGATTTCGATTCGGTGTTTTATTTCGTGCGAGAACATTTTATGGCACATTCTTATAATATTGCTTACTTCCATTAGGGCTTATTCTTCACAGTTAAGCCACAGAATATTAATGCTCATACATTGTAGTATTATAATTTGTCAGTTGGCGGTTTGCAAATCTAATATTAACACAACTTTATATATTTTTATGATCCTCCACAAATAATCAATAGCTTAAGTTATTTTCGTCTTTCAATAAGCTATATTATTAATTTTTATTCTTTAATTACTAATTAGTCATTGCACAACTTGTTTGCATTTTGCAACATAATATGTAAACAAGCTCTTTCTAACAATAACAATAACAACACAGGTTGACATTCACACAGTTTCAATAAATTGCTCACGACGAATTTAAAGAAATAATAAGTTATGCAATAATCGACCTTGATAGTTATACTATTTTAAATGATTTACGGATAGAGTTAAAAAAATAGCTATTAACATTGGTGTAATTCGAAAATAGCAATAATTTATGGCTGATTTTTTCGTGTTTCGTAATTATCTATCGCTTTAATGGTTCTTATTTGGCATTTTTGGTCAAATAATGACTGTTAAATATTTATATTTATATTGTAATATATTGAATTTCCTAATAAAATTTTGTCCTTGGATACCAAATGATTGAATCAATTTTTGAATTGTTGGTACTTTTCAAAAAAAAAATAATAGAAAGTACCTATCGTTATATTATCGCATTATGAACTACTGTATAGTTAAATGACGTAGTCTTATACAGGGTAGTTCTGATTTCTTTCGTTCTTTATGATTTTTTTTGTGGCGTTGAATCCGAATCTGAAGTTTGCTACAAAATTTCGTGACGAAACATTGAAAAAAGCAAGAAAAATTTGTAATTTCTGCTGTTTTTTCCTTATATCTCCAAAAATATAGATGTTGACTATCTACAACTATTAATTTTTAAATTACACCCTCGGTATTTTTTTACTTTATTCCATAGAAAACGACACTCTTGAAGTCATAGACTTAAAATAAAATATAGACTACACTATTTACATCTCAACGCGGACAAACAATATTTTTTGTACACATGTTTACTTCTGGGTACAGTCGACCGAGCCTTCCTCATCCAGCCTATGTTGTCACGTCTTTAATATTATCAATATTTTTTTTCTTGTTATACACATATATTGAGATATTAATACTACAGTTTAATAAAGTAGGTATTATATTCCAGAGATGTATTAAATAGTCCTTATACTACTAAATTATAAGTCGGATACTGTTTAAAAAGGATAAGTTCTTTACAATATGACAACACCGATTAGAGGCGAGGGAGCCTATTCATTCATTTATTACCTTGTAGTACGTGTCGCACGTGTGCGGTAAAGCTTTGTTGCCGCTATCTCCCCGGCTGTATTAACGCATTTTCTTAGCTTGTAGTGCTTAAGTGTTTATTTTATTGACTTTTTCTGTTCAAGAACTATAAAATATGGTTCGCCAGTGCCAAATTTGCAAGAAATTTGACTTAAATAATCCATTTAAGTCTTGAAACGACTTTTGACCGGTAGGCAACTCTCAATTTACCCATTGGGAGTCAGTGGCGTTGTTGTAGAAAGGCGCTTATTTAGATAATATTTTAGTAAAATGTAAAATCTGAATTTTTTCTCTTACATTACATTATTTACTTACTTACATTGTAACAAAATCATAATTATAACCCTGTTAATAATTAATAATGTTTTTATTAAAAATATATTCCGGTTTATTCTAAAATTATCTTCAGAATCTAAAATAACATACAAGAATTTTAAAATGATATTACATTATGAAACAATATTTTTTAATATACCGGGTCGTCTCAAAAGTGGCTCACCCCCTATAACTTTTTTATTTTTTCAGATAAAAAAACAGATTTGTATGTTAGTAGGTATATGGCATAAATTAGGATTTATTGACGTATTCAATTGTTTTTGGTCTCTTCCTGTTTCACCGAAATGATTACATCTTTTAATTTTTAAAGGCACCCTCGGTATATTGCTACTTTATTCGATAAAAAATGACACTCTGAATAGAATGACATATCATATGTCAACTTTTGACATTGTCGCTTAAAAACAAATCCTATTTTAAATTTCAATCCAGGGTGCCATGGTGTTGTTAAAAACACTAAGTTTTAATCAAGGAGTCTTGGAAAAATAGTTTTGATCGTCTAATAGATTTCGTGTCTTGTCTAGGCTGGTTAAGAGATGTACATATCGTATTTTTAATCATACATATGTCAATTTTTTCAAATGGAACAAGGGTGACTCGTTAGCATATTTGGAAAAAGCATTTTTTTATGAATATATTGATACCACACACTTGGTATTTCGAGTCAAATTGTCGTTATGAACCGCATGTTACAATTACAATTAAACCATATGCGAAAATGTCAAAAGTTGACATATCATATGTCATTCTATTCAGAGTGTCATTTTCTATCGAATAAAGTAGAAATATACCAAGGGTGCCGTTTAAAAATTAAAAGTTATAGTCATTTCCGATGAAACAGGAAGTGACTGAAAACAACTGAATACGTCAATCAATCCTAATTTATGTCATATACTAACATACTAAATCTTAGTTTTTATTTGAAAATATAAAAAAATTATGTGGATGAGCCACTTTTGGGACGCACCCGGTATAATAAAGACAGTACCGAGTTAAATAAATGTAGTTTTCATTTTATCCATTTCCTATCACCTTCCTTGCTTTAATGGATTGGATTTATGTTTTCTCTAATTTACATAAGACATAACTTAACCAGAAAAAAATTACAACAATCATATATTATTTTTTTCTCTCCCTGTCGCCGATTCTATTATATCTGTGGAATAGATCCTGTTTTGATTAATATTAGGGTTGTAATGTTTGACTAAAATTAATAATTTATTATTAATTTCAAAAATTACGTAATTTCGATTATAAAATTTCTTCTATAACGTGTATTTTATTATTTTTATCCTTTTTGGACTCTAAATTGTTTTTTCTAAACTTTTATTTAAAAAACCTGTCTTAAATCTTAATAAAATATAAAAAAGTTTAAATACGATATATTTTTAATTTAATTATAGCTTCATTAAAATAAAAAAAATTACCCGGCTATGATACGGAGAGTTCAGGTGTACTTGAGAAACGAAAGACAGTGTTGTGTTTCTCGGCAGAGTCGTCAGGGACCGTTACGACAGAGACAACCTATCTATCGCTCGTGTCGCACTCGTTATAACCTAAAACAATAACACAACAATAACAAGACAGTGTCTGACCGCATGTTCCAGCTATTTATGAATGAGATGCTCAGTCTATATTTTATTTTAAGTCTATGCTTGAAGTTGTAACATGCGGTTCGTAAAGACAATTTGATTCGAAATACCAAGTGTCGTGTGTTCCAAATATGCTAATGAGTCACCCTCGTTCCGTTTGAAAAATATGATTTAAGCATCTTTTAACCGGCTAGGACAAGATACGAGAAACATTAGATGATCAATCTATTTTTCCAAGGCTCTTTGATTAAAAATTAGTGTTTTTTAACACAGCCATGGCACTCTAGATTGAAATTTAAAATACGATTTTTCTTTAAACAAAAATGTCAAAATAAGTTGACATTTGATATGTCATTTTATTCAGAGTGTCATTTTCTATCGAATAAAGTAGGAAAATACCGAGGGTGCCATTTAAAAATCAAGTTGTAATAATTTCCGGTGAAACAGGAAGTGTCCGAAAACAATTGAATACGTCAATCAATCCTAATTTAGACTATATACTAACATGCCTGATCTAGTTTTTTAATCAGAAAAAATAAAAAAATATATAGGCAGGGCTCGAGGCAGAGTCACTTTTGAGAAACACCCGGTATACTCAAAATCAATATTTTCGTTTATGATACAAAATACACTGTATTCCATTTGTTTGTCCAGCATATTGCATATAAACAAAATTGCAAATTTTAGTAAACTGAATTTTGAAGAAGACACTACCTTACGGAACCCTATAGGAAAAATATCAAAAATTTTCGATTTTAGTATTTTGACAGGGCTTTTTATAAGCGGTAAATTTATAAACATTGTTTTAAAATGGTCATATGTGAAAAATCGCTCTGCTTATATTATGATATTTTTGGTATAGCCATTATATGCAAAATCTAATAAGTAAAAAATACCGTATTTCATTTAAAAACTACGACATTAGTGTAAAAAAATTGACGCCGGGAGGCACGTATAGCCGCCCATACTTTTAGTTTCAACATTTTTAGTTTTACATTTTAGTTTCAATAAATAAAGGAATTTTTCCAATTTTTTTTATCTCAAAAACTGCGACTTTGACTGATTTTGATGTTATTACAAATTTTGTTGCAAATAATATTCCTAATCTTAAATTGAAAACCGCGTTTCGCTAGCTTCGGTAATTTTGGAGTTACGATTTTTTTAAATTTCTAACCCCCTCCCATACCAACCCCCTACCATAGGGGGTTGGTTTAGCACAATCCATCATACTTTTTGAAGCACCCTGTATACGCAAATATCTCACAACTGCAATATCTACAACTACATATTCGTATTTGGATTTTTTTAAATTTCCAAAACAAATTAGATTATGAATTTTATTCTTTACTCGTTGACTCACCCTGTATTGCCTGTATACACCTGCAGAATTATATAGGTACCTTTTAAAAGTCTTAATATTCATGTCATAATAAATATATGGGTATACCAAATATATGTATTAAGACAATAATAAATATTATAGATAAAATAATTGGTAAAATTTGTAATCTCACATAACTCCATCTAGAGTAAACTATAGAATTAAAAAAGTAAACACATTGAACGCCCTCTTTCTTAAGTTAAGTAGGCAGGATTTAGGATTAAACTTTGACATTGACGTATTTGTGGTTAGCTTTTTTTTCATTTATTTGACACACAGCGTGAAACTCTCTTGTAAAACTCTTTCAAATTGGGAAAAATGTCTGATATACCTCCACCATTTCGTGTTTCTCCAGTGATTAAGGTAACATTTTATAAAAATACTTATCCAAAGCTATATTTACAAGTAGAAAACGCTAGTTTTTTAGATATTCTTTTCTATGTACCGGCGTAGCGTACGGTTTCCTCAAACACCAAGCTTTGAAAGCTTACGAGAATAGTAAACAAGAAGAAAAGGAAATGAGACGCGCTCAAAGATTGCTCGATTTGGAAGAGAAGAAACGTTTGTCGGCCGAGAAAGATTTTGAGCAAATTATCGCTATTTTCACGCCACCTCCTCCGCCTCAGCCTAAAATTGGCGCTGAAGAGCAAGGATTCTTCTTTGGATCAAAAGGTACAATTTAATGTGATATCTTAAACTTAAATCAGTAGATTATAGATTAAAATCGGGGTTAATAGGTATGTTTAAAAATACATTTTTGATGCAAAAAATAAATACATTACAACTTATTGTAATTAAGGCAGCTAATTATTGTACCTAAAGAACACTAGAACAAAGTTTGTCCAAGTGTTGTTTTATTAGGAATAAATTATTATCAAAATTTAAAAATGAGTAAACTAGTATTTTTAAAGAGAATATAGAGAGGGTAGAATATAAAAAAGGAGGGTCGTCATTTTAAAATCTTATACAGGGTGATTCAGTTTTTAAGTGCTTGTCAGATATAACACCCTCCGAATTTGGCATTTATTTATATATCAGTCGAAAGCATACACTTAAATAAGAATTTTAAGCAAAAAAAAATTGCGGATGAACCACAATTTATTGAAAAATAAATAAATTAAAAGTGCATTTTTAGGTTATGGTGAAGTTGTATAAGCGTGTAATTATTGTAAAATAGGTATGACGATTATATGCATTTTTTATTAATATAAAGGTCAGAATTAATCAGTGGGAAGCATTAATAAGTCATAAGTCAAAAATAGAGTTGGTGATATCTTTTGTAATATTTGCCTGATCAATTTACTCTTTCGATTCAAACTTGCCGCCGAAGCCGTCTGTCACCATTTGTTGTTAAGGATGTAAGCTGCCTAAGCATTGTTGCCAAAGTTATTTCTTGTTTGTATGATACATAATACCGTATGATCGAAAAAAAAACGGCGTCCAGCTGGCTTGGAAATGACGATCGATGACATTCCCCATATAATTTTACATATAAAATGACAGCGATGTTCATTTCATAGCCATGGCTGACGCCGTTTTTTTTTCGATCATTCGGTACGTTACATGATACAAAAAAAGAGTTGAGACCGAAAGAGTTTTGATTGCGTTGGTTTCAACCTTTCAGTGAGTGTGTTAATCTTTTGTTTTGTTTTTTATTTTAGTACGAATCTGATAGCTTTCACTTGATTTTACGTGCCGGTCGCCGGACGAACAAATCCTTATACAGTAGCGCTGTCACGATAAGAACAGATTATAAGTTATTTTAAAATCAGGACATTGAAAGCACTCAGATTCGTATTAAAATATAAAAAAAAACAACAGATTAACCCCCAAACAAGTTGAAACCAACGCAATCAAAACTCTTTCGTGCAACTTTGTAGTTATAAATAGTGATCTCGTAGGCAAAATATCAGCTATGGGTAGGAGCAGTTCCTCAGGCGATCGCCTTTTCTCTTAGATCCTTTTCTTGATTTTAAAATAATCTGTTGTTAACGCGAGTTTTCTTCCGACCAGCACGTGTTTTTTAGTGAACCTTTCAAGAAGAAATGAATGAATCTGGCAACGCCGACAAAATTTGGAGGAGTTTTCGCATAGAAAGTAGCCAGTTGTAGCAATAATTAGATGTTTATTTTTTCATTAAATTATGGATCATCCACACTTTTTTTTGGCTTGAAATACTTATTTCTATGTATGCTTTCGAGTGATATAAAAAAAAGTACAAAATTCGGAGGGTGTTATATCTGACAAGCACCGGAATAAATTATTATCAAAATTTAAAAATGAGTAAACAAGTATTTTTAAAGAGAATATAGAGAGGGTAGAATATAAAAAAGGAGGGTCGTAATTTTAAAATCTTATACAGGGTGATTCAGTTTTTAGTTTAACACTTCGTTTAACTCTGAAATATGTTTTATATCAGGTTTTATGTTTGATATTTTCGTTCAGTCTTTTTTTATAAAATATGTAGTTAATAGCAGCGCACATATTAATAAAATTCTTATAAATATACCAGGTTGATTTAAAATCTAACCCTTTTCGATTAAAGTTCAGGTAAGGTTTTACATTTTAATTAAAGTTCTCATAAAATTTTAAAATGTTTTTTAAATGGAAATATATTTATAATTGTGACAATAATTATACTTTTTTACATTAATTGTACTAGCTATAAAAATATTCTACAGGGTGGTCCGAACTATATTTCGGAAACTTTGGCAGCATTATTCTGCAGATAAAAATAAGTAAAAAAGTCTGTATAAATGTTTGTCCTAAAATTCTTAGTTTCGGAGATACAGGGTGTAGAAATTTCATTTTTATTTCTATTTTTCAAATAATTTATGAAGTAACGTCGATATTTTGATGAAAATTGGTGTGGGAGTTTTTTGACATGAGAAATTTGATTTTGATGTCAAGTTGATTTTTACCAAGAGACATTTTTACGTAAAAAATTACGAAAATGTATATTTTTTCACTCAGTAGTTTTATACAGGTGCGGACGGAAAGTTATTACTCTTTAAAATAGTTAAAACACATGCAGGTGGCGCCCCTACAAATAGGAGTCATATTGACATCAAAATCAAATATCCTTCTTAATATTGTCGTTACTTCAGAAATTATTTAAAAAAAAAAACGAAATAAAAATTAAATTTTTACATCCTGTATCTCCAAAACTAAGCATTTTAGAACATACATTTATATGAACTTTTTTATTTATTTTTATCTGTAGAATATGCTGCCGAAGTTTCAGGAACACAGTTCGGACCACCCTGTATATTGCATGGTACTTACAGGCCCGTTCCTGGGGTATCTGGCGCCTACGTGCAGCATTCTTTTGTCCCCCTTTTTATATTTAAATCAATTATATATTCTAATCTTAATCTCAAAAATTTAAAGAATTTATATTCTGCGACAAACGAGCAATATGTAATTGGAAATGTAAAAAAAACTATTCTAATTAAAGTATAAAAACATTTGTTAAATAAATAAAACAAAACCACAAATATTTAGTAACAAAAATAGTACCCTAAAGAAAAAAACTGACCCATTTTATATGAAATACATAAAAACAATAAACTAAAATTCGGAAATAATACACATGTAGGTACTGATTTCTTTCGAAAATCGACAACTATGAAACTATGAACCCTTCCCGGACACAAACGGTACATTGTGAGACAGGAAATTGTAGAGAGAAACAAGCCCTATAACATAGGACACAACATTTTAATGAACAGTGCTTTCCATAAAATCAATAAAATGAAAAAAATACGAAATATTATACATGTACTGATTTCTTTCGAAAATCGACAACTGTGAAACTATTATCCCTTCCCCGACACAAACAGTACATTGTGAGACAGGAAATTGTAGAGAGAAACGAGCCCTATAACATAGGATACAACATTTTAATAAACAGTGCTTTCCATAGTATCAATAAAATGAAAAATATACGAAATAATATACATGTACTGATTTCTTTCGAAAATCGACAACTATGAAACTATGATCCCTTCCCCGACACAAACAGTACATTGTGAGACAGGAAATTATAGAGAGAAACAAGCCCCATAACATAGGATACAACATTTTAATGAACAGTGATTTCCATAAAATCAATTAAATACAAAATATACGAAATAATATACATGTACTGATTTCTTTCGAAAATTGACAACTATGAAACTATAATCCCTTCCCCGACACAAACAGTACATTGTGAGACAGGAAATTGTAGAGAGAAACAAGCCCTATAACATAGGATACAACATTTTAATAAACAGTGCTTTCCATAGTATCAATAAAATGAAAAATATACGAAATAATATACATGTACTGATTTCTTTCGAAAATCGACAACTATGAAACTATGATCCGTTCCCCGACACAAACAGTACATTATGAGACAAGAAATTATAGGGAGAAACAAGCCCTATAACATAGGATACAACATTTTAATGAACAGTGATTTCCATAAAATCAATAAAATACAAAATATACGAAATAATATACATGTACTGATTTCTTTCGAAAATCGACAACTATGAAACTATAATCCCTTCCTCGACACAAACAGTACATTGTGAGACAGGAAATTGTAGAGAGAAACAAGCCCTATAACATAGGATGCAACATTTTAATGAACATTGCTTTCCATAAAATCAATAAAATGAAAAAAATACGAAATAATATACATGTACTGATTTCTTTCGAAAATCGACAACTATGAAACTATGATCCCTTCCCCGACACAAACAGTACATTGTGAGACAGGAAATTGTAGAGAGAAACAAGCCCTATAACATAGGATGCAACATTTTAATGAACAGTGCTTTCCATAAAATCAATAAAATGAAAAAAATACGAAATAATATACATGTACTGATTTCTTTCGAAAATCGACAACTATGAAACTATAATCCCTTCCCCGACACAAACAGTACATTGTGAGACAGGAAATTATAGGGAGAAACAAGCCCTATAACATAGGATACAACATTTTAATGAACAGTGATTTCCATAAAATCAATAAAATACAAAATATACGAAATAATATACATGTACTGATTTCTTTCGAAAATCGACAACTATGAAACTATAATCCCTTCCCCGACACAAACAGTACATTGTGAGACAGGAAATTGTAGAGAGAAACAAGCCCTATAACATAGGATTCAACATTTTAATGAACAGTGCTTTCCATAAAATCAATAAAATGAAAAAAATACGAAATAATATACATGTACTGATTTCTTTCGAAAATCGACAACTATGAAACTATAATCCCTTCCCCGACACAAACAGTACATTGTGACACAGGAAATTGTAGAAAGAAACAAGCCCTATAACATAGGATTCAACATTTTAATGAACAGTGCTTTCCATAAAATCAATAAAATGAAAAAAATACGAAATAATATACATGTACTGATTTCTTTCGAAAATCGACAACTATGAAACTATAATCCCTTCCCCGACACAAACAGTACATTGTGAGACAGGAAATTATAGGGAGAAACAAGCCCAATAACATGGGATACAACATTTTAATGAACAGTGCTTTCCATAGCATCAATAAAATGAAAAATATACGAAATAATATACATGTACTGATTTCTTTCGAAAATCGACAACTATGAAACTGATTGGCCCTTAGATTTTGCGCCCCCAGAATGTTGCGCCTACGTGCGTGCACGCACTGCACGCTCGCCAGGAACGGCCCTGGGTACTTATATACAGGGTGAGTCAAAGTAGATGTTGTGTCTTTTCTCACTATTTTACATAAGAATCTGTATGTATATTAATAAACGTAGCTTTTCTGTTTTCATAAAAATAGTTTTTATTAGGGCTCAAAAAATATTTTTTTTGTCTTCATCTAAAGCTCAATTTTTGCTTCAGTATGTTGCTTGCAACAGCAAATGTTGCTACAAGTGCTACAAAATAAAACATGCAATAGAAAACATGTGTGTATTTTCAAAAAGCTGAAAATTAATTAAATATCGTTTAATAAATATCTTTTGGGTGTAAAGTGAGTTTAGTAAAACATAAAGCTGTATAAAAGCTGTGTTATTTTTGTATAGTATAAAATTACAGATTGGCTCATTTGAAATGTCGGAGAAATACATTATTTCTAGTTGTGTCTCCCCCTATTTTTGAGAGAATATGTCATAAAACATTTGCAGCAAAAAAGAATCAATATTTTTTCAATTTATAATTTTGGGAGATGTTTAAATGTAGGTTGAGAAGATCTAAAAATGGTCATATTTAATGTCAATATCAAATCTTACTTGATCTACTTGATCAAAAAAAAAAAAAAAAAAAAACAACGCTTTATTGTACAAAAAGCCAAAACAGCTTCATCGACAAAGCAAAACAAAAAAAGCACAAAAACAAATATACAAATAATACAAAAAATGTCATACAATACAAATCAATTCAAAAAAAAATTTACGTCATAAAATTACAAATAAAACATATATGGACATTGCAGAACACAGGCGTATCTAGAAAATTTTACAAAAGGAAAACTGTAAATGGATGGTTATAATATAAATGGTTATAATAACATAAAATCAAGAGTTATAAAAAATTAAATACTAGATCTTTAACCAGTGTGTGAGATGATCAAAATATTAAAATTAAAATTCTAAATTGTTCATGATTAAACATCAACAAAAAGTCGTTTACCGCATATAGGGCTCTCTCCAGTAAGTATGATTTCAGAGCTTTGCGAAATGCGGGAAAGAATGAAAGTGACTTGATATTCGAAGGCAAATGATTGTACATTTTCTTGGCATTGTACAGTATTGAGCCCTTAACTAGTTCTGAGCTCGGGGTTGGCAGATACATATCGTGCTCCGCATTCCTAAATGGATAGTTGTGAGAAGGCCTTTCCGGAATAGAGAATATGTGCTTGCGGATTAAGCAAACGGATTCAAAAATGAATAAGGAAGGAAGAGTCAGTATTTTGAAATTTTTAAAGAAATTCTGGCAGTGAGTTCTACTGTTTAGTCCCAATAAGTATCGAAAAAATATTTAGTCACCTGGTATTTTTTGCAATATTTCTAAAACGTTAAAAAATAAAATATATCACACAGATAGAACCAATCACTGTTTTTTGAAGAAAACTAAGTGTAAAGTATGAATTAAACCCAATTTTGATGTAATTTTTCAAAGATTCTTTAAAAACGGGTTTTAATTCCAAATTTAATTTTTCAAAATTCCGCAAAATATATCTACTGTATATTTCACTCTGTTTGACTCTGGATACTGTTAAAATACTCTATCACAACATACTCCGCATTTCAGTAATGACATTTTGAAGCTATTCTACAGTAATTGAACTGCACGTGGCAATCATTTTAGAGTAATTGAAAGCTAGCCAGTTCGACCGTTAAAATTGAGCGAGCTTATTATAGATGATAGCATGGATTAACCTGATCTAAGTTAATTCAAAACCAATATAATATGTTATTACGTACACTATACTATCAAAATTGAGGAATATCGTTTCTCTAATATAAAGTGTGATCAAATGAAAACGATGACTTTATAGTAGACGTAGAAATGCCATTTCATTGCCTGGAATTAAATATTAACTTGGACTGACATTATCTTTAATGTTAAATTATTATTTACACACAATTTTGACTTGTATTTATTAAAAATCGTTATACAGGGTGGTCCAAATTGTTTTCAGGAAACTACGGCAGCATATTTTGCAGATAGTCAAAAAAGGAAGTCAAAAAGTTTGTAAAAATTGATGTCCTAATAATGCCCTAAAATGCTTTGTTTCGGAGATACGGGGTGTAGAAGTTTCATTTTTATATCGATTTTTTTCAAATAATTTCTGAACTAAGATCGATATTTGGATGAAAATTGGTGTCTTTTTAGTAGGTGCTTTTTGAGAAATGTGATTTTGATGTGAATATGACCCCTACTTATAGGGTACAATCTAACCTAACTTTTTTATCCGTGAATGTATTAAACTTATTGAGTGAAAATATTATACATTTCCCCGCCCTTTTTTATTTAAAAATGATAACTTGATAAAAATCCTATTTGCCGATATTGTATGACCGAAATTATGGTGAGGATACTGTTGTCTTGTCTGTGTATCTAAAAAAAAGTTGTTCCTCTTGAAATAGAACAAGAAAGGAGACGCTGATTAGGTGTAATAAGAACTTTATGTTCATTTGTGTTATTAAATATACAAGGTGTTTTAAAAAAACTTATGCCATCCCTCGTGGGGAGATTCCTTACGTAAAATTAAGATTTATTTTTCATATCAACATAGGTCCAATTCTGCTTTGTTTTGTAGCTACAGGGTGTTAAAGTCTTAATAATGTTTCGATTTATTATAATTTTCTCCCGAGTACTTTTAATGATTCGAATTTCGAATGAAATTTTGAGGCTAAAATTTACTATAAGTGCTTCATATTTTAATGCTAAGAAAGTGTTGATAAATTCATAAGGGAAGTGTATGGGTTATCACTGGAATATTTTTCAAGAAAAAAACGTATGCGCCACTGACTTTTTTGTTTTTGATATCAAAATTGTGTAGGCCGTTTAATGCCAATTAAAAATTATCTCTTCATATTTTGTCTAATTCGGCCTCCTTGATGAGATAAATGCAATTTTATTAAAAAAATAATTGTATTTAAGATAATTACAAAAAACATAATTTTAAAAAGTTGTAACATCCTATTTTTTTCATTATTGATGAGGAATCAATGAATACTTATTTAAAACTTCCGCAAGTTAATGATATTACATTTTTTTAAAGGTTGCTGTTAGACTTGGACCAAGGCAAATTAATAAAATTGCGTTTATTTCATCAGGGAAGCCGAAATCGACAAAATATCGAGAGACAACTTTTAATCAGCATCAAACTGCTTACACTATTTCGCTAACAAGAGAAAAAAAGTCAGTGGCATACATGTTTTTTTAGAAAATTTCAGTGATAACCCATATACACGTCACTGGCGAATATGTCGACACTGTTTTAGCTTTAAAATATGTCGCATTTATAGTAACTTTTACCTTCAAAATTTCATTCGAAACGCTAAAAGTACTTGAAAAAGAATTATAATAAATCGAAAAAATATTAAGACTTTCACACCCTGTAGCGACGAAACAAAGCAGAATCGGACCTATGTTGATATGAAAAATAAATCTTATTTTTACGTGCGAAATCTCCCCACGAGAGATGGTTTTTGGATGGAGATGTTTTTTGAAACACCCTGTATATAAACGGGGTTTTTTGGTTTAAGTATTTAATACACATTTCCAACTACATCCTATTGCTGCCTTCCCGTTACCCTACGCCATACATCTCGATTTAGAGCGTCATCAGCTTCTAGGTTACGAGCTTCCGTTGCTTCCTTAAAGGTTGTCGCCCGCTGCGCGGCGCGGCGCTGGGAAGAGAATTTTTTCCGGCTGCGAAGGAACTGCGCCCACTATAGCGCGCTTTTGAAACGCGGCAACGCTATTTAGGTATAGTCGAAGTGTTTTTTACTTACTGTAGTTTAGTTTTTAAAGTAATGAGTTCAAGTACGGATGAAAGCGTATTTTTTGTGCTCTTCTAACAGAGGAAGAGGAAGAGGGGGTGAGGAAAAGTTTTGACTCATACGATTAACAAAAAAAGAAAGAAGTTTGGAGAATTTTACCATCTTTTTCCAGATTTAATAAAAGACAAGATCATTTTTTTCAGTATTACAAAATATAAAGGAAACATTTTACGTACTCCTCAATTGAGGGTTTTAGAAGCAAAACACCGAGTATCTCTACTCATCATATTTTTTCAGAAGAGACAAATTACTAATACTTTTGATAATTCTTATTTATTCTGATGTGTATATTAGTTATGTGGTGAAAAACCCTGATCTTTTATATATTTAGGTAATTAGAATTTAAAATTGGAGATTGTCACTTTGTTAAAAAGTGGAGATTGCCGGTTTTGCCTCTACACCCCTCAATTATATTAAATCTTTGATAGAACGGCATTTCGTCCATCTGTCTCTAGTGAGGGAAGACTTAAAAAATATCATATTCCTTTATGAAAATCGATTTGCCTAATTTACCTTTAAAAATACAATTCTACCATTGATACGTATCACTAGTTCCTAGTCAAAAAGCCAACTGAAAAGACTCGAATGCAAAATTATTTCCCTTGTGAGTACGCACACTGCAACGCGCCAAAACGCGGGAGACGGAAAAAAGTTGTTAGAGAAGTCTTCCGACTTCTTGACGGAAATCCCGCGGCGCGCTTCTGCGCTGCGCGCTCTAATGTGCGTTGGTCCATTTAAATACATGGCAAGCAGACAAAAGAAATTTTCACATGGCGCCGCGCCGCGTCGCGCTGCGGTCTAGTGGGCGACAACCTTAACCGTTCCGTTCCAGGATTTTCTAGGTCTACCTCTCCTTCTTCTGCCCTGGGAAGCCCATTGAAAAACTTGTTTTGGTCACCTGTTTTCCGGCATACGCAGAACATGTCCAAACCACTTTTAGCTGGATTTTTCGATTCGATCTAGTACTGTTTCCTCCGATGCATTCATGATACGCCTAACCTCGATGTTTGTCTTTTTTTCCACCCTAGATATACCTGCGCTTTTTCTAAGGTAGTCCATTTCAATAACTTGGATTTTGCGCTTCGCGTCTGCACTCAGAGTCCATAGCTCCGAACCATAGCAAAGAAATAATTTGTGTTATTCATGTCCATAATTCCAACTACATCGTAGATGTGGATGTAGATAAAAATATAGTTCTTAAATGCCAACTATTTTAGAAATTATTTATATTTTAAATAGGTTTGATGTTTGACGAGGACATCAAATACATCATGAACGACTGCCTGACAGCTGAGTATTATTTGTTCGCCTACTATGATGTTGTTTTTATTTGATTACATAGTACTAGAGACAGATAGCTTCATTCTGACGTAGCTAGATTGAAATTGTCACTGAAATTTGCAGTAATAATTAAATCGGTATATTTATCTAGGTGCGGAACCTGAAAAATGCGAATCAAAATACGAAGGTATTTATAACGATGACAGCAATACTTTGATCGAAAAAGTCGATTCCTTTGATTCTAAACCAAATGAGGCGGAAGATACGAAAGACATGACTTCAGCTATAGATACAGAAGAAAATACTGTACAAGAATATGAAGAAAAACAAATTACCATAACTGAAGATAAGATTGATAATTATTTATTACCGGAGGAAAACAAGGATGATGTATATCCTGATGATTCGGGTTATTGGATTAAAGATATAACTGATGAAGTTCCTACTTCGCCAGATGAGGAGAAACCTAGTAGTTTCTTCGAACCAAAAGAATAATTTCTTTGTTAAAAAGCGAATTCTGTCTTTTTTTTTGTTAATTATGTTTCAATTTTTGTAAAATCTGTACTCAATTTCTATAATTAATATGTAAGATTTTTTAAGTCAATAAATAAGAGTTCCAATTTTTTGTCTATGTGTGTTTGCGAAATAGCAATAACTCAATTGCAGTGCCAATAAATTACGGTTTATGTTAAAACGAAATAGTTGGCATAAAACAAGTCAATTTGTTTAATTAAATAGTACCTTTATTGTAGTTAATATGATCAAGGATGTGCTACAGTACAACCAACATGAACTGTATATCCGGTGTAGTGATGGACATTACGATTCTTTTTAGTGAATCGAACCACACGATTTAATTTCTCATATATAATCGACTCCTACGATTCGTTCATTTGAACGAACCACATGCACAATTTACGTTTCATAAAAACAAGAATCGTAATTGGCACTACCGGCGATAATTTGGTCGGACAATTACTTTAGGGATCAGAAACAGAAATATACAGTTCTTTCATTTGTTTTTCGACACTTGATGGCACTGGCATAATTGGATTGATTATTCTACCAAAAATATTGAATTATCAATTCAATTCATATACCGGGTGCGTCTCAAAAGTGGCCTATATCATTTTATTTTTTCAGGTAAAACAAAACGATATTTGGTATGTTAGTATATGACAAAAATTAGCATTGATTGTCGTATTCAGTTGTTTTCGGTCACTTCCTGTTTCACCGGAAATGATACCGGAATGATAACTTTTGATTTTTAAATGGCACCGTCCGTATTTTTTTACTTTATTCGATAGAAAATGGCACTCTGAATAGAATGACATATATGTCAATTTTAGACATTCTCGCTTAATACTATATAAAATCGTATGTTAAATTTCGATCTAGAGTGTGCCATGGTTGTGTTAAAAACAGTAATTTTTATTTGAGCCTTGGAAAAATAGATTTGATCGTCTAATATTTTTCGTGTCTTGTCCTGGCCGGTTAAAAGATGCTCAAATCGTCTTTTGAATCATAATATCTCAGTTTTTTTAAATGTAACGAGGGTTGGACGAATAATTTGGTTCTACACAGTTGGTATTTCGAATCAAATTGTCGTTACATTTATAGTCATGGCACTCTAAATTAAAATTTAAAATGCTATTTTTTAATCGAAAATGTCAAAAGGTGACATATGCTATGTCATTTTAGTCAGAATACCATTGTCTGTCAAATAAAGTAAAAAGGGTGTAATTTAAAAATCAAAAGTTCAATCACCAAGATCATAATCAGTGATTATTTCAGTAGGAATTCCATTAGATTAGAGGTTTTTCTGCAAAAACTTCAGCATTCAACTTAGATTTGAACACCACAGTTGTTTATGCAACTGCATACATTTGAAGGCCTACCTAGTTGTTTTTCTTTTGAATACATTTTTAAATTTCATCTTGTTTGCAATTTTAATTTTATGCATGTTTTTTTTTCGTGTGAGTAGTGTGTGCCTCGATATGGATCTTTTAATAAAAGTAAGACAAAAATACTGTATAACGTATATAAATATATCGGCGTTAAAGATGGCTGGGGAATGACGTCTTTTACTTGGCCCGTATTTTTTAATGGCGCTTGCTGCCAGTTGGCCTTAAGAGTCCATTTCACTAGTCCGAAAAAGTAGCAAAATAAGCGTTCGGCATTTAGCGTTTTATGTAAAAATGGCTAGGTATTTTTACACAAATGAAGAAGGAAGTTAAAAATAAAGGATTGTACTATATCCGTATTGTAGCACATTTTTAGACAACTTTATTTTTAAGATTTTGATGGTCAAACATCAACAAAATATTCCTTATGTTTGGACTAAATTTTCTCGAAAATAAAGGCATAATTTAAAGTTCCCTTACAATATTGAAATAGATTGAAGTTTTGTGATTACAGTGATATATAATTTATATGGTTTTGTAACAAATTGCTCGCTATTCTATTGCAAATGCTCAAGTTCTGCAAACCTTAATCAAGCCTTAATCAAGGCACGTGTGTTCAGAATTTTTGGGTATCGGTTAACACGGCAGGATCGGACTAAACAAAAAGGTTTTACAGAGGTTAGTTCTCCATCTCCGATATCAGTACTACCATACTAGTGATGAGTTAAATATCGCTAACTGTGACTTTATCACTGATATTCTATAATCACAGTCACGGCCTGTCACTGATTGGTAACCAAACTTCATAGCTCATAATGGTGCTCATCTCGGCGCACTCAGTGATGAGGTGTTCTGATGTTTCCCCATTTTCTCCACAGAATCTGCATTCGCTGTTTTTACGTAGCTTCAATCTTCTGAGGTGGTCGTTGAGGAGACAGTCTCCTGTTAAAAATTCCGTGATAATTTGAAGATTGTTCTTTGTTAACTCAAGGAATATCTTTGATTTTTTCTGTCGTAAATTCAGAGAAATTTCTTCGAGTGTCTTACACCCTTGGAGGATTCCAATTACAGGTTAAGGATGGAGTTTTCCAGGTTCTTGAGTTCCGCTTTAAGTTGGTTTCCACTTGTGAATCTGAACGGTTCTGGTCCAGTTAGTGGAGTGTTTGCTTCTTTTGCAGCTCGATCGTTTATTGGTTTTTAAATATAAATATCTTTTTATTGTAACTCCGTTACTGCATTTATATATTTTTTTCATGTTCTATTACAACGTAAGTATGTTTAAAACAATACTATCAAAATAATAACTTCTTTCTGAGATATCAACCTTGTGCCTTGATTTACAGCTACAATAAAACACTAAATCGTGAATACCCTTTTTTATTCTTATCTTTATATATCAAGTACAGACATAGCTGCTTATACCCAATAAAAAATCAGTAACAACAATGTTTCCCTCCAATTTCGTATTTTATATGGTTAAACATTTAACAACAACATATATACCTAGTTTAGTTTCACTGTCAGTGGCGATACGTTAGTTATTATTCTTAGCACGCTATGATTTAAAATCGGTTTGAATTCTTCATCGACGGTTTTGAAAGAAAGTTTTGTGTTTGGTGTGTTATTATTATATATTGTGACGTACTATTACAGATGAGAATAGAAAGTGAAATGGTTTTTTATTTAAGCTGAACGTATTTTTGCTCTGAATATGCAGGAACTTTTAACTTTTTTTTACTGGAAATAAAATACATTTTTTTGGCAAAATGTTGGCTGAGCACTGGACATATTTTCCTCCTTCTAACCAATTTCAGTGGGAGGAGGAGATTCCTGATCGAGTGGAGGTTCTGCCCAACAGGTATGTGTCACAATCAATTGTATATGTTACAGTGAATATCAGAAATTCAGTAAATTTCTTTAACAATCAATAGGAAATGCTAAGCAAGAAATTTGTCGATTTTTACTAGGAATTGTTAGCAGTCGCTAATGTCAGTAAGATTTACTCAAAACTTGTCAAGTCAAGATTATTCTATTGTACAGGGTGTCCCATTTTCGTGTGTTTTACCGGGTACCTCGTTTATGTGTAGAGATACAAAGATGCGGTTTTTACATCACTGTCTTTACTTTTTTATGGAACTAAAGATGCTACACACAGATTTGTCCTCTTAGTTCTTGAAATACAGGGCGAAATTTAAAATGTTGCATTTTTCGACCCCCTTATTCATATCTCGGTTATCTTATAACTTATCGAAATTGTGAAAACTGAGCCCAGTGTCTACTGGGCTCAGTTTTCACATATCACGTTTTCACGTGATAATGTCTATTATCGCGTAGAATTCAGTGGCGTAACTAGTTTTTCGTTGGGAGCTGCCGTTCTGGAAATATAACCTAAACCGAGGGGCAAACCTCTGGTGGTATTTATTGTACAATTTATTGTACTTGGTAATACTGGTATTTTTTGGTACTTTTGGTACTAATTTGGTATTTTTGGTAGTAATTTGGTATTATTTAGTAATAAACTGGTATTATTTGTTAATAAACTGGTTTTATTTGGTATTAAACTGGTATTAAACAGGTATTTTGTTGGATATCTGGCAACAGTGGATGTGGATTAGACGCACGTGGCGACGGCCGGGAAGCTGATTGCATCATTTCTAGCCCATTTGCATTGAAAATGAGCCGCCTTCGCGCTTTTTACACGATCAAAAATTTTTGGTGTTGACCTATTTTATATGAAGTATTTTAAAGTTTTTATATTTAGCGTCCAAGGTTAAGTACCTACTTAACAATAAAATATACCTCGTAATATACATACTTAAGAATATTTACTTGTGTTTCGAGGTTAGGTTGCTGGCCTATTTGAAAAATAGGTTATTTTTACCCCATATTAATTGCCAAGCTTGCAATTTTTCAATGCATAAAAATGTTTTTTTGAGCTTATAAGTAACAAATAGCGCAAATTTCAAAAAATTCAATTACTTTTCATGTCTTTTTTTTGTCCGTTAGACATTTTTTTGTCCGTTAGGCAAATTTGTTTATCTGTAAACCGAACTGCTGGTAAGTAGTTTCCGAAATACCCATATAGGATTTTTTGGAGAAATGCAAGCTTTGCCGCTGCATTTTAAGTATTTTAATGCAAATTAAACTGTTTGAAGAAAAAAACAATATTTGTCTGATGAGGATTTATATTTTTCAATAAATATGCCTTTTAGTCTTGGTTTTTTGTGCCAAGAGCAGTCCCGCTCATCATTAGATTTTAGTGTGGTTCCTCTAAAGGAACACTATTTTACGCTAACGGGTAAATTAGCAAGTAAATGACACTCTAAGCAATTTCGTTCTTATCTATTTCATTGTTACCAACTATAATAAATAAACAGACACCAACTGTAAATACAGTAATGATAAAATTAAACAATACGATTTTTTTAATCAGGTTATTACGATCTTCCGCTCCAACGCGGTTATGCATTTTCTTTTGGTCGTTTTTTCGACAGGATCTGTGCGAGAAAAATGATCGGAGAGAGAAAAACACAAAGATAGTAGAATAGCAGGTCAGCGTACTCCTAACGGTTGCTTCCTCCACCAGCTGACTGATTGATGGTTGGCTGGTTCGGTTTCTGTTGTTATTCATTGCGGAACGGCTGGTTGCCCCGGTAGTGGTACTGTTAAGTACGTTGGTAATAATATAATTGTCTGTGCGCTCGTTCTGTATTGTTGCGTTTTTGGGTAGTTTCAGTGTGTGCTTTTTTTTGGATTGGAATTATTCGGTTCATCCTGAATCGTGCAGTGTTTTTTGTGTATTCTAGGACGAATTTTTTATGGTGAGTGTTTAAACTTATCAAGAATATTTTTCTTGAGACATATCATTTGAAGGGTCCAGGGGAAAACACATGATAAGCACATTTTTACTAATTTTACAGGAGAGCACTGCACGATCAGGTCACCTGATTATCAGGTTCTTTCCCTCTATGAATATTTTTGTTTGGGATACTTATATTACAGGATCTAAGATCTTGTTGTCCTGCAGAGTTTATACATTTTGTAGGGACCAGTTAGATCTACTCTCGGATCTACTATAATATTGTAAAACCCTAAAATTAAGAAATTGGCTCTTATTATGTTTTCCCCTGGACTCTTCATTTCACATAGTAGCTAAGCTAATTTTAGTTACTTTTTAACATGAAAATTAATTATGTTAATATATTTATACAGGGTGTCCCAGAAATAAGTGCAAGTATTTTAAGGGGTGGTAGATCTGGTCAAAAGAAACATTTTTTCTCTTTACCGTTTTTCAAATAAGTCCAGAATAACCGAGTTATTTTACTTTGAAAATTTCCCAAAAAAAAGATTTTTTGCTAAAATTTTGAGAACCACTGGATCTTTTCTGGATTTTCTTTCATGTAAATTTAAGCTACTACCTATGTTGCCATATTATTAACAAATTATGTTTTTTAACGTATAACTAAAAAATTTCCAAATTTTTTTTCAAAAAATTGCAAATTTAAAAAAAAAATTAGCAAAAAATACCTCATAGGCGTGTTTCTGAGGCCGAAATATACTACCTTAAAATACTTCCACTTATTTCTAGAACACGCTGTATATTATATGTAAAGAAATGTTATTATACAGGATGAGTCTAAAATAAGGGCAAATATACAGGGTGTTTCAAAACAAATGCGAAAAACTTTAGGGGGTAATTCCTTGTTCAAAATAAAGGGTAGTTTGCTTTATAAACATTGGGTCAAAAGTCAACCATTAGGGAGATATCGCGGTACAAAGATGGCGGAAAAATAATGTTTTTATTTTTTATCTTGAAAACGAAAGGACAAGGACTAATGAAATTTTATGGAAGCATTACTGTTATGAAAACACACTTTCAGGTAATTTTTTTACTTTTTTAAAATGAGTGGAAGGGGTTGAAATAAACTACCCCTATCATTCTTGTTAACGAAATTTAAAGAAAAATCTTATCAAACACATGCAAATGCTTTAATTTGGATAGTTTAGTTTGTTTAGAAACTTTTTTACCTCTTGTGTTTTTTTGATAAAACTCACCGATTGGAAATTAAAAATAAAATGTAAAAGCATTACATGTCAGGACAAAAAACATTTTTAGATTAAGAATCTAGTGATAATAACGATAATAATAATTATCTAGATAATAACGTATTGCAGTAGAGTAATGTGAAATAAAATAATATTAGGAACATCCTAAAAAGTAACAGCGGCCGACTAGATTTTTTCCTAAAAAAATTACAGCAGCCCACTAGATTCTTTATCAGAAAATGTTTTTTGTCCTGACATGTAATGCTTTACATTTTATTTTTTAATTTCAAACCGGTGAGTTTTATCAAAAAAATACAAGAGATAAAAAAGTTTCTAAACAAACTACACTATCCAAATTAATTTTTTTGCATGTATTTAATAAGATTTTTCTTTAAATTTCGTTAACAAGAATAATAGCGATAGTTTATTTCAACCCCTTCCACTCATTTTAAAAAAGTGAAAAAATTACCAAAAAGTGTGTTTGGTTTGGTCTAAAATTTTATTAGTCTATCTCTTTTCGTTTTCAAGATAAAAAATAAAAACATTTATTTTTCCGCCATCTTTGTACCGCAATATCTCCCTAATGGTTGACTTTTGACCCAACGTTTATGAAGCAAACTACCCTTTATTTTGAACAAGGAATCACCCCCTCAAGTTTTTCGCATTTGTTTTGAAACACCCTGTATATGTAGGCGCTGTATATGTCGACCGCAGAAACACATCTAGGATATTAGCGAATTTTTTTTGGAAAATTAGAAACTTTTGGATTTTTTTTTAATTTTTAGTTACAAAATATAATATCTTGGTAATATGGCAACTTAGGTAGTAGGTAGATTAAATTTACAAGAAAAAAATAACCTGAAAAGATCCAGTGGTTCTCAAAATTTAAACAAAAAATATGTTTTTTTTAATATTCAAAGTAAAATAACTAGGTTATTTTGGATTTATCTGAAAAACGGTAATGAGAAAATATGTATGGTGCCCGGTGGCGTAGAGGTATAGGCTCTCGTCTACCAATCTCAAGGTAGTGGGTTCGAATCCTACACCCGGCATTTCATCAGCCGGCTATTCTTATTAAAATAAAAATAGTTTGGGTACCTACATAGGTCGACTCAGCCTTAAATGAGTACTTGGGATTCACAATCCTGAGGTAATAATAGGCAGTTGAAGCGTAGTGCTAGCCACATTACCTTCCTTGTATACCGAACGGCTCTAGTATAGCAAGCTGTACCTTGCTACTCCCAAGGCGTTAAACGCTATATACGGGAGCTATTATTATTATTATTATTAGAAAATTTGTTTCTTTTATCCAGATCTACCAGCTCTGAAAATATTAGCACTTATTAAAGACTCACCCTGTATAATTACTGTATTGGGATTTAAATTCTATTTTTTTTATTGACTTAACGAAACATGAAAAAATAAAATAGAAAAATTTGGTGAAATAATTTAGTTAAACAAAATAAAAAAATAAGCATAGACTAGCAAAAAAACGAGGAAAGGAAGGGAAAAAATGTATAATCAAATAAAATTTTAATATAAATCTGATAGGAGTAGGTAAGTACATAATTCAAATTTTCGATTCGTATTTCGTATTGTTCTTCAGTTTTATCCATTTCTGATCTTTCTACATTTATTGCAGTATTTAAGGTTTCAGACAATATAGTATCCCACACGTACGGTAGACACCCTGTATAACCGATACTTTTATTCATGTGCAATTTCCTTAATTTCCTATACTTGCAAACATATTAGTTTTCCTTGTTTTGATAATAGCAACACGAATCGATGCATCTATGTACCTTTATTATAAACATAATTAATTATCGTTATGTATGTTTATCCGGAAGATCTTAATCGCATACTTAATCGCTAGCGATATGGTATTATTAACTGTTTTAAAGAATAATTCAAATCTTATTTTTAGCGATTGATTTAAAACATATCGAGAATGAAATATGGTGATGGAATATGGTATAATAGAGAGTTTGTTTAAAACGTGAATACATGGATTGGATACCATAAAATATCACTTGTGATAGTGATTTTTATTTGCTGTAAATATAATCTGGGGGGGGGGGGATAAAAAATGGTTATTACTTTTTTTTTAATTTTGAACTATGACGAACGATATGTAAATAAAAAACGCAAGACTACAAAAAACGCGAGTCTTGCTTGCTGGGTCTTGGTCTTGGTCTTGCGTGTTTTGCACTGTTCTTGCATATCTAAAGCTTGTCTTGTCTTTTTGTATCTTTTGTGCAACAACAAGACCAGTCTGGCTCATTACCAATTTTATTTTGTTCCACTTTTTCCTCTATTGCAATATTTTTGATATTTTTTGGAGAGACCATTTATTTAAAAAAAAACGTATTGAGTTTATAGTAGTAGATCTAGTCGGTAGATCTAGTAGTAGGTCTAGTAGATCATTATTATTTAAATTCGATAAAAATGTGTAAAAAATAGTAATGGCAAATCTAGCAATATTTCCAACGATATGTAAAATGCCCCAAAAAAAATCTGTAGTTAATACATATAAGGGTGAGATTTGATAGTGTATGACATTTGGGTAAGACGCAAGGAAGTTTGACTAAAAGAGAGAAATAGGAAAAATCTCTAATACTTTGTTTTTATTGTTTTTCTATCTTCTACGATAGAATGGTTACAGATTTTTAAAATCTTCGCCTGTACAACTGTTAGTATTTGCATTTTTAAATTAATTGATGCTTCTCTCTTGAAATAATGCATTCAAATCCGTTCGGTAATTATTATTTACATTTAAATTAGCCAGTTACATGGTTTGCGTTTGCCTAACGTGCCATTTAACTGTTTTAACATTTTAGTAATGAGACACCAAATATGCAAGGTTAATGTCGATTTTATTGAAAAAAATTCCTCTCTGTAAGAATTAATAATATTTATTTTTTACGCAGCACATCTTTTTGTATTTGGAATGAGCATTATTTACCACCAGAACACATGACATTTGTCAATCTTTTTTATGACTGAATCACAAAACATCCTCCTTTAGAACTTTTTCTTTAATGGCCATAAACAGGAGTAAAAGACTAACCGCCCGAACAAACACTAGAGGCGCCACCGGTCATCAAATGGTGTAAAAATTGCGAAAATTTAATCATTTAATTTTGTCACAAGGGGTCGCGCTTAACTTTTTTAATTTTAATTCAGTTATCATGGTTTTCAAACTACATTATTAGGTTTTGTTGTGTTTTGTGAATGTATAAATGTTTTCTTAGTATAAAGTTGCATCATATTAATTAAAAATTATATTGCATACATAAATAGATAGGCAACTTATAATACATTTCAATTTTATTATACAAGGGCGCCTCTGGTAGATGGAGGAAGAAATACTAATGGAAGAGAGGGGTGCGGGGAAGGGGGGTTGTTTTAGTTAATTTAAAATAAATTTAGACATACATGTAAGAACACTTTGTGTGCTTTTAATTAGGTCGAACATATTATAAACGATAAATCAACTGAATTAAAAGCATACAAAGTGTTCCTATATGTCGGATATTAATTAAAAAATATATTAAAAATACTAGAAATAGTATATATTAAGTTGTTACAGTTATAATTTAATCTTTGGCGGTTTTCAGCAAATAACAGGCAGTTTTACATAATTTTCCTCCCTTTGAAGTGAATTGGAAACGGTTAGGTAGATAATTTTGGTGTAGGCAAGATTCCCAGTTTGTTTCCGCTTGGGACCTGAAATAATAAAAACAAATTAAATTAGATGTAATCATCTGCTGATCATGCTAATATAAAACGCGCGTCCTTAATTCCTTACATGCACCGTAAAAAAAATTAAATAACTGCAATAGTGATGTACTATGTAGTTATTTAGTGCAAGTAGCATTTATTAGCAGTACTAATTTAAAAAAGCTATAGCTGTAAGTAGATATGTTTAATTTACTTACCATTGTATCCTTCGGAAACCAGGTGTACAACAATTAAACTCCATGATAAAAATAATTAATAGCTTCATTAAAATAAAAAAATTACCCGGCTATGATACGGAGAGCTCAGGTGTACTTGAGAAACGAAAGACAGTGTTGTGTTTCTCGGCAGAGTCGTCAGGGAACGACCGTTACGACAGAGACAACCTATCTATCGCTCGTGTCGCACTCGTTATAACCTAAAACAATAACACAACAATAACAAGACAGTGTCTGACCGCATGTTCCACCTATTTATGAATGAGATGCTCAGTCTATATTTTATTTTAAGTCTATGGGTAGTACACATTGGTCGAATGTTTTCTTCTTTAGATAGAAGTAACATTATAGATTTGAATATGATTGAGTTTCTTCTTAGTGAGATATGATTATATATCTATAATTTCTATTATGTACGAGTATATTCTTCTTCTTCCGGTCCCATATATGCAATCTTGCACTCTCTTCAATTGAATATAAGGATTATATTATATTGTCTTCTGCCAGACCGAATATGGTTACCGAGTCCGGTAACCGACTGATGTTGCGGAGCCATGACTGGTTTCTTCCTGGCCCCCTTTGACCCTCAATTTTGCCCTGCAGAACCAGTTTCGGAATAGCGATGGCGTAGAGAGTTCACATCAAAATGTGCCCCAAATATGACATTTTCCGGGTCTTTACTATATTAAGCAGGCTTTCTGCAAAACTTCTTCGTTTGATATATAAGATCTTAAACAGTCTGCTCTGGACTCCACATTTCAAACGCTTCGATGAGATTTAGGAACTTTACTTTGATTGACCATGTTGCCGCACTATACAACAGGACGGGCCATACATAGCACGTAATCACACTTAGTCGGAGGTCTAATGGTAAGCGTTATTATAGGAGGATATTATGAAGCCTTCGAAAAATTGTTTTGACCATGCCGATTCGATTTTTAATTTCCTCGTCAGTCCCATTCGTTGTTATTGACCACAGAGCCGAGATACTTAAACCTATCCACCTGATCAATGATCTCGCCTCTTACAGTGAGGTTAACATTTTTTGAAGTATTAATATGTAGTTCGTACTATTGTCCCACACTATTTATCTTATTTAGCAGTGCTTGAAGATCTTCCATAATGGAGGCTAATTAAAAAAAAGTATCATACGCATACCTGATATTATTAATGGGCTTTCCATTGACCTTAATACCCCTTGGCTTATTTTCAAGAGCAAGCTGGAATATTTTTTCGACCTCGGTGACGAATGCATCCTTGTCGTACTCCTTTGGTTGCTTCAAAGACTTCGGTTAAGGCTGACTCTTCACTTCGGCTGACTGGTTCCAATATAGTTGTTTTATGATATAGATGTCCTTCTCATCTACCCCGATTTCCCGTAGTCGTGCCAGAAGTAAATCATGCTTAACATTGCCGAATGCTCTTTTGTAATCAGTAAAACAAATAAAGATACCCTGTCGTTGGTCATAACATTTCTGCACCAAAAGCTTTAGCGAAAACAAGCCTCTCTAATTCCTAGTCCCTTACTAAATCAAAACTGCATCTATCCACTCACATCTCACTCTTCTTCACATTTATTATAGATTCTCCGGTGAATTATGCTGAGAAACGCGAAGTGCATTGCTCATCAGCAGAGGCGCAACTAGGGGGGGGGCAGGGGGGGCTTAGACCCCCCCAGATAACCCCTGCATATCTTGTAAAATTGGTCTTAACCTCACATCAATATTATCTTATAGTGACCTAAGCCCCCCCAAAAGAGTTAAGCCCCCCTAAAAGTATATGTCTAGTTGCGCCCCTGTCTATGACAAAATATACATATATTGAAATTTTATAATTCATTTTATTTAAAAAATGTTAGAAGACAATCTGTAATTGATATACCTAATTGTTATGTAATATATTCCATTTAAGGGTGTATTCCGTTGCTTACCTTGGTTATGGTTTCATGTTCCGTTTCTATTGGTTTCCTGAAAGTTTTCTTATTACGGAACACGGTTCCTGAAAAATTCGGTTATAACTGCCACCAAACTAACCAGCGTCAAAGAACCAGCGCGAGAAAGCTGGTTTTTATGGTTTTGTTTGTCAATCAATGTCATTTTTTATGTGACACAAATCAAGTAAATAATAAGTTCGAGTGAAATTTTCATTTAATTTCTAAAATTTGTAATAATATTTTGTATTTACGTCCAAAAGCAATGGAGGTAAGCAGTAAAGGTAAATAAATTTCATTAACTAAATAGAATTACTTTTTAGGAGCATTTAAATTTATCATGCAGCCATTGTTTCTTAAAGTCAGGAACATTTAAAAAAAACATGAAAAACAAGACAACAAGTAATCGTGAATGTTTTGTAAGCTATAAAAATATAAATATTGATTAGATTTCTTTATTTATTATTGATCTGTTTTAATATTGGACCTGCAAATCTTCACTTGAGCTGTCTAACGAGTTTAACAGTTTATTAATAAAGTACTTTTCAATATTAAACTCCATTGAAAAGAAGAAGCAAACGTAAAAGCAGAGAATAGGTACATTAAAAATGCATAAAAGATAAATTTGTATAATAGGGGTATTGATTTTCGAATTGTATAATAGGGGTATTGAAATTTAGAAAACGTCAATATTTGACGTTTTCAGTATTTTACCAAACCGTTCCGTATCAAACCGATGTTTTTCAGGAACCGCTCTCTTACCGTAGTTTACCGGTCTGGTTCGCCTGGTTTTGCAACGGAATACAGCCTAAATGTAATATATTGTTTTACAATAAAAAAATGTAAATTTAAAAAGTATATACATGCATTAATTGAAATTTTTAGTACGCGAACAAACACGAGAGGCGCTTTTTATTGACTTTCATTTCTTAACATGACAGATGAAGTTCTAAAGGGAGATGTTTTCTGGACTGAATGGGCTGAATGAAATCCACATAATTTTTTTCTTTTTTAACTTTTTGCAGTTTTTGGGACACATTGTATAAAGAGTGGTACTAGCACACACAAAGTACTTCTACAAAAAGAATTAATGTTAGAACGAAACCATATATTACACTGCGTGCAATACGAGGTCATGCAACAACATAATAATTATTTTTTTATTTAAAAATTATTATGCGTATGTACTTTATATTATAAATATAGGTTATAAAAATAATGTGTTTTATCTCGATTTGATATAACACCTAGATATGTTGAAGGCTGGCGTATTTTTCTCAATTAATTATATTAGTCAGCACGTGAAAAACACTAAAATTGTTGTAATTTAGCTACCACTAATATTATGTATAATCCCAAGCGATATTTCATTACTTTTTTGGTGAAAAGCTAATTTATCATCAGTATCCGAACAATAATTGTTATAGTACTATGAAACGAAAAACTAGTCTGATATTGGTATAATGAAAAAGTTGTTCGTGTTCCTATATAGGAAAGTTATCGATTTGTATAATACAAACACTGTGTTGCGTGACTGACCATTGGCCTGTACAGAGTTTTATTTCATGTATTTAGGGTAGAAAAATCGATATGTTTCCAGCCAACTTATCCCTCTGTACATTGCTCAAGGTTAGTGTTACAGGATTTTGAATACATTTATTTTTAATAATAATGCGATAAAAAGTAAATTTCATTTAGATTGCATGTAATTTAGTAATCTGAATAATATAAAGTATTTAAAATAACATAGTTTGATCGCGTATCGCTAACCAACTTATTGGGAGGATCATCAGGAGATTTTTCAGTTTAATAATTTTCTGATGATACAAATACTTTTAGATATATGTGTAGTTGTGATGTGTTGATGTATTATGCGATGAATTTATTCATTTTTTTGTGATACCAAAGGTTATGAACTAAATAGTTCATTTATATATTTTTAACTACCTACTGTAAACCAAACAACTGTAAAATTATTGACGCATATTTCGGTATCCATGTTGCTTCTTCATTTACACTTCAGTTATCAATTCTAGTGCATATTTGGCACTAAAATAAGTATAATCCATTGATATAGATTTAGTTTAAATGTGTATTATAAATTATAACATTGTACCTTAGAGGCAAACTATATTAAGTTCAAAATTGGCATATTTGAGAATATTGAAATATATACGTCGGGTATATACGGATAGAACATAAAACGTTACTTAACTTTTTATGCTGTAGTAAAACATACATCCGTTTTTTTACTCAATATTAAGGAGCCATGCCGGAAATACTGGACCTTGCAGTGTCATAGTATGTGCTCTGCTGTTTCCTTATCGCATAGTCTGCAGCAAGATTTCCTTGATACAGGTAGCAGGTCCTGTTTTGAGACCTGTTGTAATCTGCACTTTATTTTTTGCTGCTACTTTTTGATTTTAGAATTAGGTCCTTAAAGGAAGACATTGGTCCAAGCATTCCCAAACGAGTCTCGACGATGAGCTCTTCGGGCTCGTGAGTGCCTTAAATGCCTGATTGACTGGCTCAGTTTTCCTGTCTGATTTATAAACTTTTCTGAGCAAGCTTGTAGCATTTTTTATTTCCTTTAATAAAATTGAATTTAAAAATCTATTTTTATTTAAATTTCTTAGTATTGGCGCCATCTATTTGCTAGATGCCAAAGATACTAAACTCTATTTGTTACAGAGCTCACTTGCCTCGATATTTAATTTTTATTAGCGCATCTATTCGCTAGATGTCAAACTTCTTTTATTACAGTTCACTTGTCTTGTTTATTAGCGCCATCTATTCGCTATATGCCAAACTTCCTTAATTGCATTTCACTTGTCCCAATCTCACTTCGCTGTGGATTGCGATTTTCTGTTCTAATGATTTCAATCATATGTTATCACTTTTTTCTCTCTCATTTTGTCTGTGGTGAAAAGGGTTTTTTGGCTTTGGTTCTGAAACGGAGAAGAAGGTCTTTCTTTCTGGGAATTTGGATCTGAAGAAGACGCGTGTGTCGGCGTCCGACAAATTTTCCAGTGAAAAGCACTCTGAATCCACTTTTCGATTTCCATTGCATGGGTGTCCGATTTGGAGATATGAAAACCTTGTAAAGTATGCAATCCAGAGTATGGATCGTATTTGTTTGGTTTCTTCTTGGAATGATCAGCGTAAGTTTATCCGCCATTTTATATAGCCCTATCTAACTAAATTCTGTTTCAGTTATTTCCGTTTTTATTTCTTTTTTTTTGAGTATTTAATTACTGGTTTGGATCGGCATATGGTTTGAATATATTTATGTAAAGCTGATTTTCAGACCGTAAGTTGTTTTTTTTATTGAGTATCTGTCCTGAGAACTATTTTTTATTTATAGAGTAACTACCACCTGGTACTCAGTAACTACCACATGGTACTCAGTAACTACCACATGGTACTCAGTAACTACCACATGGTACTCAGTAACTACCACATGGTACTCAGTAATTACCACATGACCTTAAGACAGTGTTCCTGACATTACAATCGTTTCTTTTGGCTGATATCGAAGACTTCTCCTGCCATAGTCATCTGCATCCACTTCTGTTAGTCTGGAGAATACCTACCTACCTGTTTACATCATAAGAAACTATATACAGATAAGTCTCTCTCTTAAGTTTGATACACAATGTACGCTTTTATTTTATAATTTTTGAGACAACAGATTTAATAACCTGGTAAATTATCACTATTTATCCCACATATTGTAGTCAACATTATTTTTATTTAACGTTATAAGTTATAATTTGATTCGTACAGTACACTCTTACTTACTATATGATATTTTATATGAAAATTATTAACACGTATTCATTTTAAGGGTTTTGTACACGACATGTTTCGAAACATCATCGTATTGAGACATACATAAATTTCACCTGTTTTTATCAAGTAGCTTACTTAGTTCAAAGAATACAGTTACTAAATTCGAATCTATTTAAAATAACTTGCGGTTTTATTGGGATCACTGTGACTAATTGATGATACTTGTGTTCGTTTTCAATAAATGTTTAATGTAGGATAGTTATTTCTGACTTTTATTCCTGATAAACATAATAGACCCTTAATGCTGCTGATTACTTTATTTTAGCTATGTTGTGATATCATATTTTTACCAGACACCGATTTTCATCCAAATATTGACGGTACTTCAGAAATTATTTGGGAAAAATCGAAATAAAAATTAAACTTCTACACCCTGTATCTCAGAAACGAAGCATTTTAGGACATACATTTGTGCGAACTTTTTTAATTATATTTATCTGACGAATATGCTGCCGAAGTTTCCAGAATACAGTTCGGACCACCCTGTATATTATGTTATTTGTTTCGATATATTCAGTTTTATGGGCTACAGTGATACTGGCCGCGATTGGTATTGCCATTAACCAGTAGACATAGACAGATACGTCTAGCTTACGTAGGGTTAAAAATGGACTTACTGGAATCAGGACCGGAATCGTGTCACGTTTTTCTTTGTGGGCTCAGGATGGTCGTAGAAGACATAAAGAAAAGTGCCAACTTCAATTTTGCATGGAGAGTGAGACTGCGCTTACTAGGGGACTTATAAGGAGTCTTGGTTCGGAGTGACATGACAGGTTGAAGCAGGTCACCTCTAGATTTTTTAGACAGAAACATTAACTCTCGATTCTATATTAATAACGCGTTACAACCTGTCGCGTTGCCCTACCGTCAGCAACTGCAATATCCAGTTTTCCAGCAAGACAATGCCAGACCACATACCGCTGCAGTTACTAGAAACTTCCTCCGGTAAGCTAATGTAGCCCTTCTTCCTTGGCCCTCAAGATCACCAGACTTATCGCCTATTACATGTCTGGGACGTGGGACGTGATATTTATGTCACACAGTATATTTATTTTAAATTCAATAGAAGCTTACATTTTCACTTTAACCATACAGTAAGAAATATACAATGCATTTCATTTTTAAATTAGTAGGTATACCTATAACCATAAACGAGTCAAGTTCAGTCGCAAAAGAGAAACTACAGAAAGCATAAAGCTTCCGAAAATTAGTAGGTCTGTGTTAGGTGCAAAAAATTCCGTCTTAGTGTAATACGGAATTATAAAACGGTTTCATTATCCACTCGTTTCTTAATGCTTCATAGTTCGGTAATTTATAAACAATGGTCTATAACAAACTGTTTAATTGTTGGTGATAGTTTTTACTGTCATATTTCTTCAGGCCGTAAAGCATTTTTGAATAAAATGTTTAAAGAATAATTAAAATATATCTTCTACGGTATCGTAATTCAAAATTTTAAGGACTATTTTTTATACATACTTTTATTATCTTAGAGCTTTGATTTGTACGAAAGTGTAGAGCTGCCATCGCAACATTGAAAAATATTTTTAGCAAAATTTACACTTTTTCTGTAAATTTACAGATTTTCTGTAAATTTACAGATTTTCTGTAAATTTACAGATTTTCTGTAAATTTACACTTTTCCTGTAAATTTACAGATTTTCTGTAAATTTACACTTTTTCTGTTAATTTATGCGTTAGTGGCAACAGTGGTGCGTTATTCTACGAGTAGTTCCCATCGAATTCTGTTCTACGCCAGTTTATTCACAAAAGTCTTTACTAGTAAAGACAGAATTAGGGAACCACTGCGGCAATTAATTGAAGGATTGAAGACATGCGGACTATATGAAAAGATTAAGCAATATCCCAGTATATTCAAAGATATATTTTGTTCTGAAACCACACTCTCTTCAAAAATACTTGAAGAATTATTCCTCATCGTCTATACTGAACCTGGTCTAACATAGTACAGAAAATCGGGTGATCTCTTATTTTAGGGATTATGTATTAAATTTCGAATGTGTATGATATAATAGTATGGCATTTTTTTGTTTAATATGTTTTCTAATATGCTTTTAATCGACCCGGAAAGTATTTTCACCCTTTCCGATGCATTACTGTTTGCAAGAGGATCTGATGGCCTCCACCTCTGGGATGACGTAAACTGTCGTCTGCAAATGATGTAAACTTAACATAACCATCCTCTAGCAGACATGTCAAAATTTCTTTATGACTTAATCCGATATGAAAGTAGGTTTTAATGTATTCGTCCATAATCTCTGATGAATATATGTACTACTTAGGCACAATAGCAACTTAATCAGCGCAGAACAATGCTCACTTGTAACTAGTGAGTAACGAGCAGGTCGATGCCGAGACGTCATTCTGCTGGGTAGTAAATTTCGCATGCAATTTACAGAAAAAGTGTAAATTTACAGAAAAAGTGTAAATTTACAGAAAATCTGTAAATTTACAGAAAATGTGTAAATTTACAGAAAAAGTGTAAATTTAACACATACAGAAAAAGTGTAAATTTACAGAAAATCTGTAAATTTACAGAAAAAGTGTAAATTTTGCTAAAATTATATTTCATTGTTGCGATGGCAGCTCTACGCTTTCGTAGATTTGGCATTAAAAAAAACATAAAGAACACTGGCACAATTAGGAGAACGTGAAAATTTTACACTTAGTTTTACATCAATTTCCTCTTGAACCTTCTGCTCGTTTTCGGTATATTTTTTAAGATGTGCAATTTCATTTTTTACGAATTCACCAGGCTATTTTTTAAAAACGATTTGTTTCTATTAGCAGTGGGAACTATCGAATGAATACTATCGAAACATTCGATAGTTGCAATTCATTCGAATAATTCGATAGTTAGTAAGAAAACATTCGTTGAAAACTATTCGAATAAAAATTATCGAATAGATGCGTCATCTGCCTTGAAATATTGTATTCTAATAATTCGGCAACAAAAACCATTCATTTATAAAATTCATTCATTTATGAAATTCATTTATTCGTCAGGATCGATTATAATAAAATATTAACTGGATTTTAGTTGTCGCCCGGCGACGTAGGTTTCTTTCCGAGAAACCCGACAGCGGTCGGTGGCAATGCTATGAAAGAAGCCGACATCTTTGATTTTTTGCGGAGTCATATAAAGATAAGGACACATTTTTTTTATTGAGGTGCTAGTATTTACACAGAAAATACATTATGAAGGGCGCTGTTGCCATATATTGGTATTAGTTAATATTAGCAAAGAATATTATTGTTTGGCTTTAGTTAGTTAGGGATTAGTATGTCTATATATTTTACATTTTTTTATTAATATTCTGTTGTTACACTGCAATAATACTTGATATTTTGGATGTAGGAAAATTATTTTTAATGTTTTTAAGCCAAGACTGTTTAAATAAAAATAATAATAACAGTAATAATTTGTTATACCTATTAACAACAAAATTTAAAATAATTAAATACAAACATTTTTTTTACGTAGTAGCAAAATATAAACAACAAATTAGATGTCAAAATTATTTATATTAGATCCTATTTAAAAATAATATAGTCTTTAAATTTGTTGTGTGTGGCAACGGTGGTTTATTAAATAATAATAATTACAGAACTAATTTGTTATATTAACAACAAACTTTAAAATCATGAAATATAAACATTTATTAATTTTCTAAGCATGCAGTGTAATGGAAGGAAAATATAAATAATAAATTAGAAATCAAAATTATTTATATTAGGTACTTTATATTACTATTTAAAAATAATATTTACTTTTACTGGCATTTACTTTAAAAAATAAATGAAATATTTCTTCGCAAAAAACCACATGTAAGAGAATTAGCATAAACAAAATACAAACATAGTTAATTTTTTTTAAATTGGCACGTGTAAAACTTTCAATTTAATTTTCTCACCCCATAGTTTGAGTTCGATAACCACACACACATTTACTTAACCACGTTACTTAAATATGATTATTAAGTTCAACTAATTCATATTATTAAAACATCTAAAATACAAATATGTATTTTTAAAATTAATTCTAAGTTCATCTCATCTCTCTTAAAAATTGCTACTTCTTAAAATTTCCCATTAAAAAATAGACCATATACCATATAAAATAAAATAATTGAAAGATCGGGCTACGGAAAATCACACAAATTTTCGGGAAAATTTTGACACCTGCACACGCACATAATCGTCAATTAAAAAAACTACTATTTTAATATCTTAAATATTTTAATAAACGCAACAATAGCACAGTATTTATAAGGCGAAGGTATAAAAATTTGGAAGAACTAATAATGCACTGACGCACACAAAAATCAAACAAATACTAAATTTCATTTATCAAAAGCATTCGATAGTCGTGGCTCAATGATAACCATTTAGTCGCACGACGAGGTTGTCACATATGCTTTAGTATACAAATGAATGAATGATTTTATTCGAATAAAACCATTCGATAGTTGAAATCATTCATTCAGTAACCATTCGATAGTCTAATTCATTCGATAGTTCCCATCGCTAGTTTCTATATCATATACAGGGTTGTAAAAAAGGAAACTGCAGGACGCACAACTCAATGGAACGAAATAGGCTAGGAATAACTAAGAGAGACCGTGAAAGAATAGAGTGGGATATGACAAAAGACCCAGGTAATAGATTTCATCCACAGAATCAAATCCCCCAAATGACAATGAGCAGGACACCTGGCAAGAAAAACGGACAACAGATGGACGACAAAAATTACAGCATGGTACCCATTATGAATTAAGAGGCTTAGAAAAAGATGGAACGTGAGATGGGACCATGATATTAGGAAATTAGCAGGGATAACTTGGGTATACATAGCCAACTATAGACAGCCAATGGTCCCAACTACAAAGAGAGTATCTAAATATGTGAGGAAGGCTACACCATAATTGGAAATGGTTGAATGAGCTGAAAATTATGATGATGAGGAGGAGGAAAGTAAAGGAGTTTCAGTGTTTTTTGAGATACTTTACGGAGTGAGCAAGTGAAAAACGTTGTCTTTTTGTTTATTTTGATTTCCAAATTTTTAAAGAAAACGTAGACATTTGGAAATGTTGTATTATTTGAACCAAAATTATTGAGCTGGTAGTTGTTAGTGGTGCTTTAAATATAGAAGAATACATACGTGATGTACTGCAAGATCGCATGACGTACAATTTTTTACTTACAGCGGAGCTTCACCTGGCTTTTTAAATGTCGTCGTAATAAGGGATCAATACCAATCCATGGTCTGTATGTTTTCCAGATCTTGGCCGAATAAGTTTGATTAAGATTCACCATTCTCCCAGTTCAAAATCCCGATAAAGCTTCAGCTGCTCTAGTTGAGATTTACAAAAATCTGACTGAATAGGCGATTGCTAATGTCATCAGATGCATGGATAACTACTTCAAAAAAAAAAACACTTTGGATCACAATATACTTAAAAATATCATAGATGGAACAGTTCTTCCCTTTTTAAAAATTGTTAAAAAATTTTGGTTTTAATTTACGCATATACAGACTAACAAGCCGTATTTTATTAACAGGGAATTCCTGACAGAAAATATTGTATCACGCTCTAGTACATGTTCTAAAGAAGAAGTTGTTGCTATTGTCTTAATGCCTTATAATACTAACTAGTGCAGAAACCACATAATGTGAAAAAAAAACACCTTGAACCAACTAAATATCTGTTGTAATCGAATAGCTCAGAGTAATAAATGCTATTATATTAAAGTTTCTTTATAACCAATCGTTTTTAAGTTAAAATAAACCTTCCAAGATATATTATATCTCATTAGTACACTCTATTAAAAGGCTGTGATCTTATAATATCGTGAAATATTAATAACCAATTAATTATATTGAAAATCAGTTGATAATGTTCTTTTAGCCTGTTCTATCTTCTAGGCTTAAAGCTACTTTACACCAGCAGATTTTTGTGCCTGAATTAACCGGTTGGCAATTAACAAAACAGTATACTCGAAATAATTTACATTATTTTGCTGACATTCATTTTTAATAATGTCCATGCCTTTCTGAGATATTCCTTTCTGTTTTTGTTGTTTATGTTTTTGCCACCGACAACAGGAGGAGACTACCTCTTGTAACGTTAAGTGCTTTTATTAGTCGGAAAACTTTTAAGTTAGTTTTCAAGTTAAAACGTTTGGGAAACTGGTTTCCGTTTGGTTTATGACCAACTGGCATTAAAAAAATACTTTTTTAGTTTTTTTTTCAGCAAAATAAAATGTATATTTGATACTAGTTTGACGAGTTACTAGTTAGATGATAATAGTTTGACAAATTTGATTTAGCGCGCAATTGTAAAATTGGATGTAAAATATTATAAAACAGTTTTATTTTAAGGATCAAATCATCAAATCGAGCAACTTGTGAAAGAAAAACTAAATTTCGTAAAAACTATGTTATTTAGAAGAAAAATGTTTTCTCGAATTAAAACCTAAATCAAATAAATAGATCGTACAGTATAATAAAGTAAATTTTAGTTTACTTAAATCTGTTAATGGAATTTTTTGACACTGAAAGTCCAACACAAAATAAATAATCTTTAAGCAAACTTCAAGGGATTAAACACGGATCTCTGGAGGCTAGTATAGAACAAAAAAAATATTTATTTAAACATTAAGTTACTTAAAATATAGGTTTGGGGGTTTTGGAAATTTACTGTAAAAAGAATATACTATTTTCACGCAAGATATCTTTATCATTGAAAGGCTAAAAAAATCAGAAATACTATATCATAATATACTATAGTCAGTGCTTCCCGTGGCGGCCTTATGAGCTATACCTAATCAAAAGTAATTTTCCCAGATCCAGCAGTATACTTATTCTTTCTCAGTACAGTCTCTCCTCTCAGTTCTAAAGGTGGGTGTCCACTTGAGAGTAAAACTCTAGAGGGCGACTCGTGACAGTACTTCTTACAAATGGACATAGTTCTGTCAGTGACTATCGGAGAGTGGAAGAAACTATCATGAGAGCCGGCGAGTCGAGACTTGCTTGCATGTGGACAGGTCTTTTTTGACAGTTTGTGAGTCGCTCTCACATATCAAAAACAGTTTGAATTTCGCGAGTGCTCGTAGAGGGTATTTAGGAATTATAGCTCCGAAAAAATAGTGGGTCTGGTTTGGTTTGGTCTTTGAGTAAATACAAAGAAAAAAAAAGTAAATACAAATGAATACAGTGTAGTGCAGATGACTAAAAATACATAATTTGAGAAATCAGGTAAATGCATTGTTAGTAGAAAATATATTTTAATAATATAGAAACGAAAATTGCTTCTCATATTTTTGTACTTCCTTTCGCAATTGATGGTCCAACTAAATCTACTATACTGGGTGCGTCTCAAAAGTGACTCATCCCTATAACTTTTTTTTTTTTTTTCAGATAAAAAAACGAGTGGTATTTGGTATGTTGTATATGACATAAATTGGGATTGATTGACATATTCAATTGTTTTTGGTTACTTTCTGTTTCACTGGAAATGACTACAACTTTTGATTTTTAAATGGCACCCTCGGTATTTTTTTACTTTATTCGATAGAAAATTATATTCTGAATAGAATGACAACTTTTGACATACTCGTCAAAAAATGTTATTTTCTACCGAATAAAATAAAAAAATACCTAGGGTGCCATTTAAAAATCAAAAGTTGTAGTCATTTCCGGTGAAACAGGAAGTGGCCGAAAACAATTGAATACGTTAATCAATCCTAATTTATGTCACTTAATAACAAACCAAATATCGTTTTTTAACTGAGAAAATAAAAAAGTTATAGGGATGAACCACTTTTGAGACGCACCCGGTATACTGAACCTGCACAGCATTCATACAAATAAAATTACGAAATTGTTCAACATCTCTCCTCGTAGTGTAGAGTATGCACCCAGTTGTAAGCTACGGTAAATATATGGTTTGACTCAACACACCCTTTTCATTTTTGACTTTTTTTGACCCAACACATCCTTTTTTGAAGCCAGTTTTTGAATATCCATATTATTTAAATTATATAACAGAACTCGCAAACACACAGTTGCTGTGGACAAGGTCTGAAAAGCATTGTCGTGACTATCTCCGAAATAATTGCCTGGAATAGTAAAAAGAGAGTTAAACTCCCGAGTCACTCTCGCAAGAAAATCACATGTGGACGCCTAGATTAATATTTCTGTACTGAATTGCTTCTCCAGGACATATGTTTCAATGTTGTGTTTATTTTGTCTTGTATAATATCTGAAAGATGTTTTGATCCGACATTCATGATGTTTGTCTCTTCTATTAGATTTTGTGGTCTGGATGAATACATATAGGCTAATGTAGAAATTTTAGACTAAATCGCGAATTTTTTATGTTAGTTCTTTCCTTAGATGAAATTGCTCAGTATTTTCATTTTACAATAATCTATACTAATTATAAAATCCTTAAGTAACTGACATACTGATTAATCACGATCCTGCTCAAACCACTCAACGTAAGAAGCTTAATTTTGGCATACAGGTTGATTCTAGGGTGTAGAGGTTCGATAAGAAGGGATTTTTCGAAATTCCAGTTCTAAGAGGGTGAAACCACCCCTCAAATATTACAATATTTTTTATTTAAAAAACGGTCAAGTTTCCGAAAAACGCTTAAACACGTATATTTTATTTTGTTTGTTTACATATTTTAAAATTTTTTAAAAATATATACAGGGTGTTTCGAAAAATCTGGTCACTGATTAATCACGATCCTGCTTAAGGCGCTTGACGTAAAAAGCTGATTTTTGTAAAACAGATTGACTTTAGGGTGTAGAGGTTCAATAAGAAGGGATTTTTCGAAACTCGAATTCTAAGGGGGTGAAACTATCCCTCAAATATTAAAATATTTTCTATTTAAAAACCGGTGAGTTTTTCAGAAAAACTCTTAAACACGTATATTTTATTTTGTTGTTTTACATATTTTAAGATTTTTTATAAATTTATACAGGGTGTTTCATAAAATATGACCATAGAGTAATTGAACTGCTTGACGTTTAAAGCTGATTTTTGGTAAACGGATTGACTGTGGGCTGTAGAGGTTCAATAAGGAGGGGTTTCTCGAATCTCAAATTCCAAGAGGGTGAAAACGCCCCTCAAATATTACAATATTTGTTATTTAAAAAACGGTTAGTCTTTCGGGAAAATGCTTGGATAAGCATAATTTATTTGGTTTCTTTACATATTTTGAAATTTTTTAAAAAATCATACAGGGTGTTCCAAAAAGTTGGGTAATTTCTTAACCACGATTCTGCTTAAACTGCTTGACGTAAAAAGCTTATTTTTGACAAATGGATTTTTCGAAAGTCAAATTCCAACGAGATGAAACTACCCCTCAAATATTACCAAGTTATATAATATCGCCATATTGTTTTTTCTCATCCTGACATAAATGTGAGAAAATTTTATGCAGTTTGTATGTTAATGGAAATTCTTGCTTTGCTTTATCATCACCATTACAAATGATTAATTCGACGCGAACGAAGTCGCTGGTACACGCTAGTTGTATATATAATAATTATTATTATCATTTATGGCATCTCCTATTAGTTTTGTGTTGTAGTTTCTTTTATTTTTCCTGATATCTTTTTTATTCATTTTGTTTATTTCTTTATAATATTCAGTTATTTTGTCGGTTGTATTTACTTAAAGTAGTTAGTAGCTTTTTTTTCACTAGCAATATTTGTTATGATCTTTGTTCTCACTAGCTTAAGATCGCTTTCTCTATTGAATCTATCCAGAACCGATACATCCTTTCAATATGAATCGAATTGAATATGACTGAAAATTTATGTACTGTGTGTATATTACTGTACTTAAAAATTGGTTTCCTGTTACCTAATGAGTATTTCACTTCAAAAAGAATCAATAATTACTCATATGGAATATCTACGGATTTGTCACTCTGTGGCGAAGCAGTTCATGTCGAAACTTACATGAATCTAGTGTGTATCGGCCTTAACCAAGGCCACTGTTTCTCGTTTCGATACTTCTGATGTCGACAGATTTTAAATCGAATTTAGTCTTTTTTTGAATTTTTATATTTACGCTAATTAGAAATTTACATAGACGGCGTCTTTTTTTAATTAGCTATTTTTATTATCTTATTTTCGTCATTATGTAATAGCAATTGTTTTTATATTTAGCTAACTGCTAACTTGATGGTTTGTTTTGAAATAAACTAATGACAATGACGAAAACATTATCTTGTATTGACTGGTTTAACCATATTTGTGTTAATAAGAACGTACAATCCTATTTTTCGAACTCACTTTTGACCCCTCTGGAACCTCGTTGTGGATAAAGCAAGAATCTTAATTTTTAGTGAGCAAGAGGGCATGGCCGTAGCGCAAACAGTTAGTATGTCGATCTGCGGTGCGAGAGGTGGGATGGTACTGAGTTCGATCCCCAACCAGTATGGTCGCTTTATTTATTTAAATAAAAATATTTATTTATCTAAATAGAGCGACCAGCGGGCCGCCGCGCCACCTCAAGTAGGTCCCAAAATGAACTTAACAAAAATTAAAGTAATTTATGTAGGTACAACGAACTAGTAGACAGAAGAGACATTCTAATAAATAACACAAAACTGGCAATAGTAGAAGAATACATATATATTTCGGACAACTAATACACAGTTTGGGATCTCTACTACCAGAAATCAACCGATGAATTAAGTTAGCATGGAGTACTTATGGAATAATATTCTTCAATCGTATTCAAATCTAGAATGTCACTTTATCTAAAGAAGTAAAATATTCTACCGATGTGTACTACCAGTCATGACCAATGCATTTGAAACCTGGACTCTTAAAACGGACATTATAAGAGATCTGCAGATCGCACAACGCTCGATGGAACGTAATATGCTGATAATAACCAAGAAAGACCGTAAAAGAATAGAGTGGATGCGACAAAAGACCCAGGTAACAGATGTCATCCACAGAATCAAATCCATCAAGTAGCAATGGGCAGGACACCTAGCAAGAAGGACGGACAACAGATGGACCACATAAATTATAGCATGGACCGAGAGAGTGGTAATTAAGAGACCTAGAGGAAGAAGAAACGTGAGATGGGACTACGATATTAGGAAATTAGCAGGGATAACTTGGACCAGCATAGCCAACAATAGACAACAATGGGCCCAACTACAAAAAGAGAGTATCTAAACATGTGAGGGAGGCTAAACCATAATTGGAAATGGTTGAGTAAGCTAAGCATAATGATAATGATTGTGAATCATGACTACTAACTAAGACTCTAACTAAAATAATATTTGACTTGGTTTTATATTATCTGACTCACAGCTTGTAGTGGGGGAACTGCGTTGCGAGAAATGGCATTTTTTAGATTTTATGTTTTTGATATGGGATTTATTATCCTAACTGGTAGTACATTACTTTCGAAATATTTATTCCATGCAGAATCAACTAATAATTTTGTCCACAGAATATCTAGCTACGCAACAGAAGCCTCGTTACATGCATAAAATTGTAGGTAGCAAAAGGAGACAGGCTTTAAAAGTCTGTCTCCAAATCAGATATTTTGATGTGGTAGTTTCGCTACTACATAATAGAGGGCAATAAATTTAAAAGAAAACAGTTTTCTACAAACAAAATTTAAAAGAATTTTGTGCAGTGTTGCCATTGTGTAATTCATATCGTAATACTTCCTGATAAAGCCTACCTTCAAATTTGCTACATCATTTAAACATATTAAAATAGATCAGAGCTGTTTTTCAGTTTGCCATGTTAGTTGGAATTAAATCTTATGAGCTAAATTACAATCACTTCGTGACGTTTGATTGTATAATTGAATCCTGAATTTTCATTGTAATTCGGCGACAATATAATAAGTATTGTTCTACTGTATATGTATGTATTATGATACCACTTCCTGACGTTCGATTGTGTTCATACTAAGTTCATATTGTATAATCGGGAAAAAACGGCGTTAGCGATAGCTATGAAATGAATATCACTGTCATTTTATATGTAAATTTATATGGGAAATGTCATCGATCGTACTTCTCCAGCCAACTGGACGCCGTTTTTTTCAGAAGCATATATCAAGTGATACCATAATATAGTACTATATTACGATACATGGCGTTCGATTGGGCTTAAACTTGGTATACTATATCTTCAGTGACATTGTAATATCATGGTACCATGGAGCATATAAAGTGGTACCTTCTATAGTACCATATTTGATGACATAGCAATATTAGGTACCTACATGGCGGCAATAGGGCTTAAACTTGGTATACTACGTATTTTCGGTGACATAGTAATATGATGGTACTATGATGCATATCATCTGGTACCATAATATAGTACCATATTATGTACATGGCGTTCGATTGGGCTTAAATTTGGGATACTACGTATCTTCGGTGATATTGTAATATTATGGTACCAAGGAGCATAATAAGAGGTACCATAATATAGTACTATATTACGATACCATTTCTTGGCGTTCGATTGGACTTAAATTTGTTATACTACGTATCTTCGGTTACATTGTAATATGATGGTACTATGATGCTTATAAAGTGGTACCTTAATATAGTACCATATTTCAATACCATTTCCTGGCGTTCGATTGAGCTCATATTTGATATATACTTGCGTATTTTTGATGACATTGCATTATTATGGTACCATGAAGCATATCAACTGGTACCATAATATAGTACTGTATTACGTACATGGCGTTCGATTGGGGTTAAACTTGGGATACTACGTATTTTCGGTGACATTGTAATATGATTGAACTATGATGTATATAAAGTGGTACCTTAATATAGTACCATATTACGATACCATTTCATGGCGTTCGATTGTTCTTAAATTTGGTATACTACCGATCTTCGGTGACATTGCAATATTATGGTACTTTAAAGTATATCGAGTGGTACCATAATATAGTACACTATTATGATATCATTTCCTGGAGTTCGATTGGGCCCAAATTTGGTATACCTGCGTTTCTTTATAAAGATTTGTTTAATTAATAATTTTAATTTATTTTCCGAATTTTAATTTATTGTTCGATGTCGTGACAGCAACTTTTATGCCGAACTAATATATTATTAATTGTACCTGTGTCACTTTTTAAAATCTACCTAGGTCTATATAAATAACGTGGCAAACGGAAGAAATTTGTTATTATAGTATTTTTTAGTCAGTTAACATTTTTTGTACTGCATTTTAATAAATTATTTCCATTATTATTAAACTTATATTTCATTACTAACGTTCCAACATTAATAAATATCACTATCAATCGCCCTGTATATTATTAATTTTAAAGGTATTTTCTTAGTTAACATTATAAGGTAGTGTATATTAAAAATGTATATGTTTTGTAATAATATACTTAAAATTATTTTAATAGCCAAAGGAATAATTAATATAAGTGTGTCTGACAAGAAAAGAAGAATAGAAAGAAACACATACTGCATTATACACAATAAAAAGAATGGGATGCCAATTCAAGTCTTTTTGAATCTGGCAACTGTGCATATTTAGCCGAGCTATAAGGCCGTCGACGAGCCGTCGATCCAAAACCGAAAAGTTCAAAATTTCTAATTATATTCTGATTATGATATTGTCGCGCCATCTAGTATTCTATTTGTGCAATTTTAGCTCTTTCATTTCGAGTATTTTTCTGTTGCGTAGCTAGATATTCTGTGTTTTGTCCTTTGGTCTACACACTACACAGCCCTTTCAACTAGGGATTATATTAACGCATCATTTGGAAATGAATAAATCGTTTGAACTTTAATCCTTCAAGGGCTTATCTTGCTGTCAAAATCTAATTGTTTCAGGCTTTGCATTAAATATAAACTCTATCAAAAATAATCAGTACACATACCACGTCAGTACAACGTTACATTTATTGAAATTCAAGTAACACCGCCTATGGAATTGTTCCTTTCCATTACCTTTTGGACTTAACAGCTTAATCCGCAAGAGATTAACTTGATTCCGTACTTGACCCGATAAAGCGCAATTTTACTGTTTATCTCGACCAGAAACCGATGCAAATAACGCCATTTTCTTTTCTAGCTCGTCGTTATTAAAACGGTTCCGATCTCACAGAAATAAGTGAATATAGAGGAGTATTTTTTTAAGCTGCTTGAGGTTCATTTAATTTTTTACAGTACTTTCTTCGCCGTCTACTAAGGGCATTAAATGTTGCTACCTACGCTGTACATGATCTAGATTCCTAATTAATTGTATTTTTCCTCGATACTAAGAGGTCGTTCTACGCCAGAAATACAGTCTCTTATCATTGTGTGTACCAGCTTGTGCAGATCTTTGACAAAATAATATTTTTGCTCTCTCTGTGTAATATCCAATTGGTTTATTTAAACAGATCGAATATATCGACTTTCGTTAACTTCAACCCAAATTTTAACTTTAGAATTGTTTAATTCATGATTTTACCGATTTACGATCATGTTTTTGTCAATTTTACACATGTTTTATTTTTTACCTTAAAAACTATTAGATATAGGTATAGGTTAATATAACAGAAACAAATATATAACAATATACTGGGTGTTCCATTTAAAATAAGAAAGATGCTACCACTTTTCGAATTATGCGGCAACATTGTAATGCTGAAAATATTTTAGAAATATGGTGTAGGTGCCTTTATGTAAAAATTCAAATTTTCAAAAAAAAAATTATCACCGGTTCTCTATAAACGTCTAACATGCCATCGCCATGAATAATTACCCTATATAAGGTGGCTGTATAACAAATAAAATTTGTTAAAAAAATATATTGTTTCTATTATAAAAATACACACACCGGAAAAGTCTAGGGATATTTCAATTTTATCCAGCCATCATCAGTAATTTTATTATTTGCATTTCTGATATAATAAAATTAAAATAAACAAATAGTTTACAGGACGTATTGGAAATAAAAATGCGAAATTCACCGATTTTTTCAAATTTACCTTGATTTTTATTGAACTCAAAAAAATACACACATTTTTTTTTAATTCTAAACTGTGAATTAAAAAAAAAGATAAAACCATTTTTACTTAATAAGGGGTATAGCCTCCTCTGCTGTTCATTACAGCCCTACATCGTCTCTCCATGCTCCTGATGAGGTTGTCGATCTCTTCTTGAGGTGCAGCCTGCCACGCTGCATTCACGGCCAGAACCAGATCCCTACGAGTTTCACGAGGCATACCCATTCTCAAAATTCTTCTTTGGACCGCGTCCCATACGTGCTCGATGGGGTTGAAGTCAGGAGATTGTGCCGGCCAGGGTAAGATGTTTAATTGATGAGCATTGATAACCTCACTTACCACTCTGGCTGTATGAGGCCGTGCATTGTCATGCATGAGAATGAAGTTTCTCCCAAAATCATTGGCATATGGTAACACGACAGGCTCAACAATTAAATCACGATATGTGATTCCTGTTAGAAACCTTTCAAGAAAAACGAGATCGGTTTTTCGGCCTAACTGGACTCCTCCCCAGATCATAACTGTTCCACCTTGATAAGGGTGCACCTCCTGAACATGATCCAACCGAATAAGATTTCCCGGTTCTCTCCATACCCTAAGCCTTCTCGAATCCGGATGAATTCCAAAGCGTGACTCATCCGTGAAGAGAACATTGGCCCATTTTTAACTTTAATAAAATGATATCCCTAGATTTTTCTGGTGTGTGTAGAATAAACATGTAAAATAAGTTCGGTAAAATAAAATATTCGTTTTTTTTTTAATTTCTCGAAAACTTAGCCTTTAAAGATATTTTTGAATCTCTAGAGGGGTAGCTGACTCTCCCTGCCTTGCCTTTGTGACGCCCTTGGCTCTTGATGGGATAGGAGTATGGGAGCACAGTTCCTCCGGTTCTAGTCTTGCTTTCCCAAATAGAAAATGTCATTTACAGAGTGTTTTATACAAATTGAGCTTGTTCATGTAGCACTTGAAGTCATATGTCCTGCCAAGTGACATTTTGTAATCAAAACTCTATTCCTGCTGAGCATTAGCAGTTCCTTTGTGGTTTTAGAATTAGATCTTTGGATCAAGGCCTTGTTATGCCTGTGCCCCTGTTTGCTTTTCCATTGGGCGGTCTGCTTTTACAGAGTTTTACTATTATTTAAGTAATTAATAATCGTAACAATTAGCTAATGCAAAGAAACTGTAAATTTGACTGATAATATTTGTTGCACTGACATAAAATGTGTTCTCTCTTTTCTTCTTCAAATTGACAAAATATGCTTGTGGCTTCGTCCGTTAGAAGACCCACTACAGTTCTGGCAGTCTTTCTGTCTTTGATTAACTGGGATTGATTATGTTGATTTAACTTAATTAACTGGTGGCCGGCCACCCACTGTTTTGAGGCCATTTTTGTGCTGGATTCTGGACCGATGAATGATATCGATGGGTCTTGTTTGGCCATTTCATCTGCCTTTTCGTTACTGCCCTAACATCTGCCCTCGCTTGTAAACACTTCGTGCTCTTATATCAAGGTTAATGTAACATTGTTATACGCTCACCTAATATATTTATCACATGCCCACAATCACACTCTCTTCTAGTATTATTAACCTCTGTGGAATCAAGATTATATTATAAGTCTGTGGTCAAATGAAATTATATTTAAATATAAATAAAGTATATGAATATTTATAAATGTCGTTAAAATACTGGTTTTGCTATCATTATTAGTCAGCATTTACGTATATATAATATATATACAATATATATATATATATATATATATATATATATATATATATATATATATATATATATATATATATATATATATATATATATATATATATATATATATATATATATATATATATATTTTTTTGTTTTCACTCTTGGCTTTAGGTCGTTGGGGTTGCAAAGATGTTTCTAGATTTTGTTCATTATTTTTTTATTTTGTGACGATGTTTCGACAGTATATGTCTTTTTCAAGCCTCTTGAACGTAGATTCTTACAGAGCGATCTGCAAGGAAATACGTACGTGCTCGTAGTAAAGTATAATGTCCAAAAACAATTAAAAACAATAGTTAATATGTGTTATTGTGTTGTCCAGTTTAACAAATTTTAACTCTGTAAGAATCTACGTTCAAGAGGCTTGAAAAAGACATATACTGTCGAAACGTCGTCACAAAATAAAAAAATAATGAACAAAATCTAGAAACATCTTTGCAACCCCAACGACCTAAAGCCAAGAGTGAAAACAAAAAATATATAGTATACAGGTCAAAGAAACGAAACAAAATATATATATATATATATATATATATATATATATATATATATATATATATATATATATATATATATATATATATATATATATATATATATATATATATATATATATATATATATATATAAACGGGATTTGGTTTAAGTATTTAATACTCATTTCCAACTACAGCCTATTGCTGCCTTCCCGTTACCCTACGCCACACATCTCGATTTAGAGCGTCATCAGCTTCTAGGTTACGAGCTTCCATTGCTTCCGTAACCGTTCCGTTCCAGGATTTTCTAGGTCTACCTCTCTTTCTTCTGCCCTGGGGAGCCCATTGAAAAACTTTTTTTGGCCACCTGTTCTCCGGCATACGCAGAACATGTCCAAACCATTTTAAGCTGGATTTTTCGATTCGATCCAGTACTGTCTCCTCCGATGCATTCATGATACGCCTGACCTCGATGTTTATCTTTTTTTCCATCCTAGATATACCTGCACTTCTTCTAAGGTAGTCCATTTCAACAACTTGGATTTTGCGCTTCGCGTCTGCACTCAAAGTCCACAGCTCTGAACCATAGCAAAGAACTGACTCCACCAATGTTCTTCCAAGTCTCTTTTTAGTTGTTGCAGATAAGTTTCGGTCCCACCAGAGGCTGTTAAGACATCCAATAACTTGTTTGCTCTTCTGAATTCGGGTTTGTATTTCTTCTTTGCCCAAACCCTCGTTGTTGATAGTAGCACCCAGGTATTTAAATTTGTCTACTTGTTGAATCTGGACGTTATCATTAATGAAGACTTCAAAACAAGTGTTGGAATTGACAGCTAAGTATTCGGTCTTCTTTAGACTAACCTGAAGTCCCCATTTGTTGTATACTTGATAAAGCCTCTTAGTCATGAACTCTAGATCGTATGAGTCCTGCGCAATCACGACCTGATCGTCTGCAAAGCTCAGGGTAAATAGTGTGTTGTCCCCAATGGGTATTCCCATACCTTGATATTTCGTCTTCCATTCCCTAAGGGCTAATTCGACGTAAGCGTTGAAGATCAGAGGAGATAAGCTGCATCCTTGTCGCAACCCTTTTGTGGTGTTAATTGGATTAGATAGCCTGTGTCCTATCTTAACGTACGATTCATTTTCTTTATATAGCTATTTTATTATCTTAAGCAAAGGTCTATCTACTTCTAAGATATTCAATACTTCCCATATCTTGCTGCGGGGAATAGAGTCGTACGCTTTCTCCAAATCAATAAATGCTAGATGGACTTCTTGATCTACTGCTATCTTTTTTTCCATCACCTGCTGCAGGACAAAAAGGTTATCTGTGAAAGATTTCCCCGGTGTGAATCCGCTTTGGTCTTCCGAGATTTGTCACCAATACTGTCCCTGAGCCTACCCTGTAGCACCTTTCCAAAAAGTCTGCTGACCGAACTGTTAATGCTCTATAACAAGTGGGGTCGTTACGATTTCCCTTTTTAAAGATGGACACTATGTGAGCCACCGCCATTCTCGGGGTAGTTTACTTTGCAGGCAGCACTGGTTAAATAGCTCTGCCAGACGCCAGCGCAGTCTTTGGGTTCCACACTTTAACAATTCGGCTACAATATTACCAGGACCTGGTGACCGTCCATTTTTCATTCTTTTGAGACTTTGATGTACTTCTCTTTCGCTTATCATTAAAGTGCCTGCAAGGTTGTTCTCATCTTCTACTGCTTGGAATTCTGGTCGGTTTTCTGTCAGTAATTCTGCATAGTAGTTGCACCATTTTTCTATATCCATTCTATTCAAGAGCTTGTCCGTTTGATTGGTTTTCATTTGTAAAAGCATTTACGTAACTATGACTAATAAGTAGTCGATTTAACTGTCATGTATTAATTTAGTGTCATGTATGTCCCTCTTTAGACGGACTTCTACAGTTACATATAGAAAATAGGCAAAGAAAATAATGTCCTCTGACTCTGGCTGCCAGCCTACCAAGAAATAGAAGATAATGAAAAAGCAAACGATCTAGCTAGAAAACGAGCAAACACTCCACTAACTGGACCAGGACCATTCTGCTTCCCAAATGGAGACCAATTCAAAGTGAAACTTAAGAACCTGGAAGTTTCCATCCGTAACCTGGAATGGCAATAACAACGGGCCTAAGACACTCTTAAGAAATTTCTCAGGACGAATTGAGTAAGAACAATCTTTGGATTGTCACGAGATTTTTAACAGGACACTGTCTCCCCATTGAACACTTCAGTAGATTGAAGCTAGGAAAAGAAACAACGGCGAATGAAGATTCTGTGGCACACCAGAACATCTCATCACTGCGTGCGCCGAAAGGACCACCATTCGTACCGCAAACTTGGGTACGGCTGATATTGGAGGTAGAGAACTAGCCTCTGTAAAACTGCCTCAGATGCGGGATTTTGTCTAAGACCTGAAACTGTATTATGAGTTATTACTCAAAAAGTGGTTTACAATTGCTCTACAAGGTTGCGGTTATTAACTCCCATACAATTTTCAATCTATTTAAAAATCACACACCGTGTATATTAATGCTCCTCTACCTTTCTTTATTTCTCTAAGGTTCCGATGCGCTGTGCGACTAGTGGCGTTGGTTCCGAGCGCGAAAGAACCGAGTTTGATTTATTTGTTTGTGGAATACGTTGCGCGCCGATAACCCACTTCTTCAAATCGCAAAAATATATGCAATTTGTCTTGTTTATTTGGGTCTTAAACTAGTTCGGACGCATCGTATTTCATTCGAAAGGTGTAGCGAGTTATCTCGCAGTTAATCTGGGCTCAAAATGAAGGATGTTTTACGGCGTTACGTCCTGGTTACGATACGAGGTGAGACAGATAACAGAAATACCTGCATTTATCTAGGAAAAAATCACGGTCTTTTTTCTATACCAGTTTAATCATTTTCAGCTTATTCAACCATTTCCAATTATGGTGTAGCCTCCGGAAACTTCGGCAGCATATTCTGCAGATAAAAATAAGTTGAAAGAAATCTAAATAAATATGAAATTCCTACACGCTGTGTCTCCGAAACTAAGCATTTTAGGACATACATTTATATGAATATTTTTACTTATTTTTATCTGCCGAAGTTTTCGAAATACAGTTCGGACCACCCTGTATACCACAGATTAACATAGATTTATCAGTAAGACAAAGAAACTAAATGAAAAGCAAAGGATGCATTTTAGGTCCCTTTAAATATCCCATTTAAACGGACCGAATACAAAACGCATGCTATAGTCTGTGAAACGAATAATTTTGAATTTGACAGTTCTCGCGGGCTTTTCTAGTGTTAATTTTATTAGGTTAGCAACTTGCGGCCATGCTGACGCAATGCCGTCTCTAATAGAACAGCCTCGGAGCGAGATTTATGACGTCACGCTAGTTAGATACTACGGTTTAATAAATATGTTGTAGAATACATGGAAAATCATATATTCCTCGTATCTTTGGTTTGTATTTTAAAAATGATATATGTAGTTTACATGAAATATACATAATATATAGTTAATAACTTGTTTAATAATATTAAATAATATTAATTTATTATTATTTATTGTTTTCGTTTATTTTTAATATTTTGTTTATTTTTTAAAATTATTATTCTTAACACTAAAACTATCTAAATTGACTATGGCTGAAATCGTACTCCATCCTAACCTAAATCCCAAGAAAATCAAAAATGTTAGAATAATTTTACATATAAAATGACAGCGATCTTTATTTTATAGCCATCGCTGACGCCTTTTTTTCTATGATATTGTATTATTTGCAAATATAATTTCTCGAACATTGATACTTGCAAAATATACATATAAATTTTGAGAATGCAAATAATAATACATCACTATTAGTAGATATTGAACGATTTTTGTTATTTTGTTAAATTAGATCGATTTTCAAACCCCAAAATTAAAAATATATTTTGCATTTTACCCATTATCTTATGTACCTATTCATTATTGGTATATTGTAAAACATTTGCTGCATTTGTATGGTTTATAGTTTATTTGCCAAAGTATTTATTACTATAAATAGGTATATATATATATATATATATATATATATATATATATATATATATATATATATATATATATATATATTGTATTTATTAACTGTATATTATGTATATTTTTTGTAAACTATATCATTTTTAAAATACAAACCAAAAATACGAGGAATAATTAAGGTATTTTACAACATATTTATTAATCCTTAGTATCTAACTAGCGTGACGTCATAAATCTCGCTCCCAGGCTGTTCTATTAGAGACGGCATTGGTTTGATATTTAGAAATGTCCAAAGCTGATGACATTTTACTTTTGGCAATTATGACATTTCGTGTTGATTTTTGCAAGATGAGGAAGAACTGTCACTTGTTTTATTATTTTCCTTTTCTATTTCACGAAAGTAAAAAGAGTTACCTATCTGATTCGTTCTGGCAGTCAATTTAAAGAATATCAGTAACTTTTTTGATAGAGGGATTTTATATTTGCCATGTTGGTAAAAAATAACGGTCAAAATTCAAAGTTATTCATTTTATAGACTATACCAAAAACGCTGTGCATAGATTAAGTATTATTTCAACTGGGAATACATTTTTTACAAAAGGCAACAATGCATTCGAGAAAAAAAAACGAAGTCTGACAACGCTATAGCCCTATTAATGGTCCGAGGTCACGGCGGCGTTTGTTACCAAGATGAATTAAGTGCCACATCTGTAAGTTAATCGGTGCCTATACTATATCCTCTTTAGAACTACTGTTATGTTGGACAACAGTACATATATAAACAGATAATAATAGAATTTACCGCAAAACAGTAAAGATGTCTTTCATCTTACATATAAATTTTATTACGTAGTGTTAAATGATAGTATTAATGTTCTTAATTACTCCTATTGATGTTAACGTGTTTTTTATGTTGTCTCACTACGAGCCTATTTCTGCACAAAGGCGGTTAAATCCGCTACACGATAATATACAGGGTGACAATTTGAAAACGAATAGTATTTAATATTGCCTCTACCGATGATAGTATGAAAATTTGGCGAAACACGTCAATTTACATATCAAGGGGGACCATTTTTGAGGTATTTGTTATCGTGTTACTTTCAACCCCTTGACCCCCAGCGCACCTACCCCTAGAATTTTAAATAGCAACCCCTATTTCTTTTACCATTTTTGTGTTTCTTATAGAATTCTATATAAACTGCATTATTTTTTTGGGAATTTTATAAGGAACACAAAAATGGTAAAAGAAATAGGGTTTGCCATTTAAAATTTTAGGGGTAGGTGCCCTGGGGGCCAAAGGGTTGAAAGTAACACGACAACAAATGCCTCAAAAATTGTCCCCCTTGATATGTAAATTGACGTTGTGTAATTTTCATAGTATCATCGGTAGAGGTAATATTAAATACTGTTAGTTTTCAAATTGTCACCCTGTATATACAGTTAACAGCCTTAATAAATATTTATCCATTGTGTCGTTCGTTTCTTATTTTATGTGGTATATTTATTTGAATATTTTGTATGTACGGTGTGTCCCATTCTATGGGGTTTCTCGTTTATGAGTATAGATACAAAGATGCGGTTTAACATAACTATGCTACTTTTTTATGAAACTAAAGATGCTAAACACAAATTTGTTATAGCCGTCTTAGTTCCTGAAATACAGGGCGAATTTGAGATTGATGCATTTTTTGACACAATTCGTGTCTCGGCATCTTACAACTTATCGAAAATGTGAAAACAATACAATACTCCGTGTCATATATAGTGAACAACCACTGTATACAGGAGAAATTTAAATGAAACGTTTAGGTTTTTAGAGATTGATTTGACGACGTTAATAGCGTAATTTTAGGATTTGTAGAAGAACTAAAAAAGAGCTTTAAATAAATATCTCTAGTTACGCCAAAAGGATTTTGAAATTACATATACAGGGTGCTACAAATTCGAGGTACGACCATTGCTATCATAGGTGACCGTAATAGATACGAACATGGTTAAATTGGGGCAATGATGCCGCTTTGGGATGTTCACCAAGATGCCATCAAGAAAGTTTTAAAAATTTCAAGAGTTGCTGAGTTTTTTGGACAAAACGGATTTTTTGACAATCAGTTTTATTTTTTCCTGTCGTTACATTTTAGAAAACCAAAAATCTAATTGCACATTCAGCCACTTTACTAGGAATATATGATAGTATTTTTAGATTTTTAAATTAGCTGATAATTTGTGAGATACAGAAGCCAACTTAATTTTTTTAAATACGGACCAACATTTTTTATTTCAGGTTTTGAAAGAACTCGGTCTCCTGAGTACGATGATACGCCACACTTTTTTTGTTTCGGACATTTGAACAATTTATTCAAACTAATTTCAAGTTTGGCCTTGTTTTTTTTAAATATTTTATTTTAATCTAATCATCGTTACAATATTGATTACCTTTCAAACTTAACAATGACGTGGGGTAAAACATTTAATACGGAAAATCAAATGCAATAAAATGATAAATAATATAAATATAATATTATATAATATAATATAAACAACCAAATCATTTCCCCGGAAGACGAATTGGAAATGATAGAGCAGTACAATGACCAGAGAGGTTGCTGGACCTGCCGCCAAGGGGCATTACTTGACGTCATTTGGTAAATGAATAAAATTGAACGAAAAATAAATTTGTGCATTAGGGAGGGTGACAACGAACCCTTACGAACATGTAGAGCATTAGAAAGTAGTTTGTAGAAGTTGATTCATCTACTACGATTAGTATGATGCATATTATTAGATCGTACACTGACATTTCAAATTCACAATAAAGAAAATAAAAATAATATCTTTAAATTGTTGACCTGGATATTATTTATTTGAATCTTTCAATTGGCTTGATTTTCCTTGTTCAATGTTAATTAGCGCTGATGAATATTGTTGCGATAAATATAATCAGATTAAATATTTTAAAAATCCAGAATCGGAAATTAATTTAAATAATAATTAAATAGCTTTCTTATTGTTAAGGTACTCAAAACAAAAAAAAAGTATAAAGTATATCATTGCACTCGGGAGACCGAGTTCTTTCAAAACCTGAAATAAAAAATGCAGGTCCGTATTTTAAAAAATTAGTTGGCCTCATTTATCAGCTAATTTGAAAATCTAACAATACTCTCAGATAGCTCTAATAAAGTAGCTATGAGAATGTGCAATTAGTTTTTTGATTTTCTAAAACGTAACGACGGGAAAAAATAAAATTGATTTTCAAAAAAAAATGTTTTTTCCAAAACTAAAATTTTTAAACCTTTTTTAAAGACATCTTGGTGAACATCATAAAGCGCAACTTTGCTCCAATTTAACCATGTTCGTATCGGTTAACGGATACCAATGCTCGTACTCCAAATTTGTAGCACCCTGTATAGAAATTTCTCCTCATAAACCTTTTACATTATATCTCCTTCTTTGTTTCAGGCCATGTGACCGCCAACGCTCCACCGAGATGCCCGAGTCGGACAGTCCGCTGGGCAAATGGCCGCACAGTCTCAGCTCGATGATGGCCTGTCTCGGCTGCACCCTGGGCCTCTTCAACATCTCCCGCTTCGCCATCTTGTCCATCCACTTCGGCGCCAACTTCATCTTCCAGTTCATTTTGCTGACCGTGGCTTTCGGCCTGCCACTGTTCACCCTGCAGCTCTGCCTCGGTCAGCAATTGGGTGCGGGGGTGGTTGACATGTGGCGGATATCGCCGCTGTTCCAGGGAGTGGGGGTGTCGTTGCTGATTGCACAGGCGCTCACCGGGCTGTACAGTATCATAGGGGTGTCGTGGATGTTCGTGTTCTTTAGGGATTCGTTCATAACGACGGTGGATAAGTACAGATGGGCAGAGCCGTTTGCGTATTACAGAAAAGGTAAAAAAAAACAAAATGATTCCAAAAAACATTTATCGAAATAACATTTTTTGTATCTTCTCGTACCTATAATAGACTTCGATGTCAGACATTAGTGGGAAAATAATCTCCAATCGGAAAAATTGTAATTTTTCAATCTTTGTTTCCAATAAATATTGTTAAAAACCCTACTTATCTATATTTTCAGTATTTCTTTTTTTTCCGTGTACTTTCTAATTACACTAAAATGTGTACTATAAACATATAACTCAGTTTCCCGTTAATTTTGTCAAAATAATATCATGACTCAATTTCGCACTTTCTACGATTGTTCGCTGCTCGGTAGACCGACGACGCCCGTCGACCTTTACCTAATTTTTTATTCGAAACTTATTAGTTTTATTATCTCATTTTTAGCATCATATCCGCTTACCGCTAATTGGAAGCATATGATCACGATACGAAAGAAAAAGTAGCTATTAACTTATGTGCGCGAATTTAAAACTGCTTTCTTATTTATTTTATATCTTAGAAGGTATATTTTATTTTCTGTTAATGTTATTTTTAGTTAGCTTTAATTGCAAAATATATTTAATTTGTCCATATAATCTAGATTAGTTATACTGATAATATTTGGCTTCAATAGAATCGCATTTTAACAATTTTTGTGTTAACAAAGTGTTTATTTCAAAACTTATTTGTGAATTACAGAACATACTAAAGAAGAACGCTAACTCCCGTGTATTTTTTAGTTTCAAATTAAAAGTGGCGCCGTCTAGTGTGCCAAAAATGAGCTAAACCTGGCGGAAAATTTGAATATACCAGAAATCAGTATAAAAACTTATTTTCTTACATCTGATTGTCGCTGACTGGTTCGTAACTACTCTGGGAACAAAGAAAATAACCAATAAAGGATAGGTATTATATAAAAAGGAGTTAAAATATTGTAGTGTCTAATGGTTCAATCACACATTTTACAATACAGATAAAAATCTATTCAAACTATAAGATATGATATAAGACATATTGTGATGGTTCGTTGCAGCAAATCTGAGCCATTCGTAATTGAATCTGGTTCAGAATACCTACCACCTCAGACGCCTGGACGTAGAAGTTTAATTAGTGACTTTGACAGTAGTGACGATGATAATACTACTACCTTTGAATAAGAAGACTAAGGAAGGAGCATATCAAAAATCTTAGGTCCACCGCAATGGGCCTCAAATATGGCCGACTTAAATTCCGGTTTATCAGTGCCGTTCTAATTTTATTTAAAAAATGTAAAACTATGATGTAGGGCAGACGTGGGGTAGACTCAATATTTTTTTTTATTTTACGTTATGAATAAATGTTGGTAGTTATTAAAATTGTTATAAAAATATAAAATTCTAATAAAAATAGATAAGTTATAATAATTATTTATAACCATAAACATCCGATACGCTACTGAAGCAGGTAAGTCAAATTGACGAATCTAAATTCTTTGACATCTAATCTGTGACAAGTAGTAAATAAAAGCAAAAATGTAAGAAAAAATATATAATTAGTTAATTTAAGTGAATTTCATAAATGATCGGTTTACTACACGTATGTATATTATATATTCACTTACTAGCGAAAAGTTGTTCCATTATTTCACTCGATTTTTGCCGAGATCTACCGCACGCTACACAACCAACTATTTTAGAGTCTTTTTCAATAAATCGCGATAGTGTCACTGTTAATTTAAGTTCTGCCACAATTTCCATCTAGATTTACTACCTTTATACAACTATCAGTAGTAGAATAAATAAAAAATAACATAAAAAAAGCTCCGTAAAGACTGACAAATCCGCAAAATTTAAAAACAAATTCAAATGTGTCAAATAAATCGTCAAACAGAACTGTCAAGGATCCCCACCCTAGAGTCCTTTTTTCGCCCACCATGCATGAATACATGGATAGCATTATGCTCCTTCCTTAGTCTTCTTATTCAAAGACTACTACAGATAAAAACAGTCAAAGCAACAATGATAAAAGCTACTCTACTTCAGTGGCGTACATTAAAATGTATTTTTTTATTTTAATAGTTTTACGTTAATTCAAAAAGTCTGTATGCTACTGAAGTAGACCCGCTTTGCAAAGTTTTTTTATTCTAATATCGTAGGCCATAATATATCCAAAAAATTATAAAAAAACATTTAAAAATTAAAAAATTATTAGGCATTAAAAAAGGTTCCAATTTAATTTGGCCCACAGTAACATCCTTTGGCCAACTTTGGACATTGGACATCCGATAAAGTGCCGCTTCGTACAAATATTTTTTGCTTAATAATTTTTTTATCCATCAATTAATGGATATATTAACATATTTATCTTTAAGACATTTAGAGGACTTTGTTTGAATTAATAGCATCTTTAATAAGTATTAAAGGTTAATCCTAAAACTATGGAAAATATTATACTAATTTAGCAATTTGTATTATTACACAAATTCCTAAATTAGAAGAAAGAGAAGAAAGTTGCTATGCTGTATATTAATTCTTTAAGTACCTAAATTTAAGTTTATTTTTTCTTTATTTATTTGTTTACAGAATCACATTTATCTCAGAATGGGACCTATAAATTACAAGAAACTATTCCGGACTACTTCAATGGAATCGTTTTGCAAAGATACCATCTGCCCACTGGAACGGCTTATGGAACCATCAAATTCCAGCTGGCTTTCAACTTAGCGGTGGTCTGGATGATTGTTTTCGTATCTCTTAGTAAAGGACTGAGATCTTATGGAAAAGTAAGTGTATCAAAAGGGCTTTTGTTCAGTATCCATATCAGATTTACTTTCGGATACAATTGGTAATTCAGTGTACCACTGGTGCGACTAGTGCAATTTATAAAGTTCATTAGTAAACTTGCATCAATTTTTAACAATACCATTGAAGAACTAAGTAATTCGGTTGCACGCTTGGTTAAATGTAATTTTTGTCATTACGTTGGGTGGTTGTTAACTAGATATACAGGGTGATCCGAACTGTATTCAGGAAGCTTCGGTAGCATACTTTGCAAATAAAAATAAATAAAAAGTATATTATATAGTTATTATATAATTATATAATAGTATAAGTATAAATGTATGCCCTAAAAACTTAGTTTCGGAGATACCGGGTGTAAAACTCATTATTTTCATTATTATTTCGACTTTTTTCAGATAACTTTTCGAATTGATGTCTGGGAGTTTATTGACATGAACACTTTGATTTTAGTGTCAATATGACTCCTACTTGTAGAGAGTGCCACCTAGATATTTTTTTATACCTATAATTTTTATTTAACTGGTTCGAAGAGTAATAACTTTTTGTCCGGACCTGTATAAAACAACTGAGTAAAAAAATATGCATTTACGACGTTTTTTACGTAAAAGAAACTCTCTTGGTAAAAATCGCCGCCACGAGTAATGGTTCTCGAGATATTTAGAATCGAAATTATCAATACTTGTCATCATTGACATAAATTAAACATGTTGACTAAATAGTTATCAGACTGAAATAATAAATTTAAAATGTTTTAGTGCCAAAAGTTCAACAGAGACGGTATTATTATCATTTTTAGAAAAAATTATAATTAATTTAAAAAAATAAAAAGTTCCCAAATTTATAATTTCGGTAAACAAATCGAAATAAAAATGGAACTTCTACAATGGATCTCCGAAACTAAGCATTTTAGAACATAAATTTATGCGAACTTTTTTACTTATTTTTATCTGCAGATTATGCTGCCGGTTTATACAGTTCGGACCACCCTGTATAATTAATACTATATTATAAGCTTATTGTGGACCTCCTAGGTAACAATTATGTTGGAATGATGAATGCTAACGATAGTTTTGTTTCAGGTTGTCTATGTGTTCACGCTTCTTCCAGTTTTCGGCACTTTTGTCTTATGCGCTAAAATTCTTGGACTGATGCCCGCGGAGTTTGTAAATACGATTTTTCCCGAAACCTCGTGGAGCGAATTTTTTCTCAATTCACGCGTAAGTATATACTACATGGATAATCCCATATTTGATTAATATACCGGGTGCGTCTCAAAAGTGGCTCACATCTATAACTTTTTTATTTTTTTTTTCACATAAAAAAACGAGATTTGGTATGTTAGAATTTGACATAATTTAGGAGGACTACAACTTCTTATTTTTAAATAACACCCCCGGTATTGTTTTATTTTATTCGATAGAAAGTGGCATTCTGAATAAAATGATATAGAAATGTGTAGTTCGTGAACGAACTAGTTCTGATGAACTATTCCAACCCCGGAATGAAAGGAACTAGTTCCCGGTTATTCAAAGAACTAGTTCTTCAGGACCTATTCCGGGATCGAGCCTGTGACCGATATATAATAATTTGCGACGGCGACGAATCGGCCATCACGATCGTAGCCCAGTGCTAGGCAGGAGTGGGGAGTGACAGCCGTATGTTATCGGATCCGGACCTAGAGCACCTAGAGGACTGAGAGGAACTAATTAAAAGACTAGTTCACGGGAATCTATTCAGTCGGCAGATCCGTGATATAATACAAGGCGACGACGATGGATTCGGCCTTGTCTATTGCCACAGCCGGCGTAATTACCACAGAATATTGTCGCGGATATTGTTTTTGATTTCTAATTTGTTCTTTGAATATTTTATGGGAATGTTTCTCTTTAGGTCTCTAAAATTAAGAAATATCTTATAATACACACTAAGTAGATATTCTGAATTTTTAGACAAAAACAAAAAGCTTGAAGTGAGGAAAAATGCAATTTTTCGTATTATTTGCTCTAATTGATTTGTTATTGTTGCGGACCGGTGTGGACTCGACCTAACCTAACAATATGGCCCGCCCTCGGATAACCTTAACATCGCATAGACACCGCAATGCTTCATTCGAAGATTCGAGAAGGATCGAGTCCCACTGGAATGGAGTAGTACATACGAGAACATTCGAAAACCTTCTCTATGCACCTAACGATCTATGGACTATTATAGATTTCTTTTGCTGTAGGTATAAAAGCCGGCGGCTGTGGTCCAGAGAGGGCAGTTATAAATATACCAGTGCAGTTGACGCGCTAAAATTCAAAATAAATTCTTATTTATAAATCGTTTGTAAATAGTTCTATAAATCTTTTATCGTTATTGTTTTTGTTAATTAGTGTTAAATAAATAGTGTTTAAATAAATTGTGACTTTCTATCCACACGGAACCGACGAAAAACGTAACATTATATAGTTTTTTAAATTCTGATATGAGTTACTTTTTTAATTTTTTATCTGCTATAAAACTTACCTATATGTTTTTAATAATAATAATAGCTCCCGTATATAGCGTTCTTGGGAGTGGCCAGGTACAGCTTGCTATACTAGAGCCGTTCGGTATACAAGGAAGGTAATGTGGCTAGCGCTACGCTTCGACCGCCCATTATTACCTCAGGATTGTGAATTCCAAGTACTCATTTAAGGCTCGAGTCGACCTAGGTATCCAAACTATTTTTATTTTAATAAAAATAGTCGGCTGATGAAATGCCGGGTGTGGGATTCGAACCCACTACCTTGAGATTGGTAGACGAGAGCCTGTACCTTTACACCACCGGGCATCTTTGTTTTTAACACCATATGTTTTTAACATACGCAATTACACGTCTCGTTATACTTCGTACATTATAAAAATTATACAGATCATACTGTGAATAGTTCTGAGTGACAACGAAACCCATTAGCAAGCAACGGAGATGTCAATGTTAGTCAGGAACTATTGTGAACTAAAGACCAAGTTCAACGAACTATTCCTCTGGAGGAACTAGTTCCTCTCGAGGAAATAGAATACTAAAAATCTAGTTCCAGGAACTATTCCGCTGGATGAACTAGAACTAAGGATCTAGTTCCTCCCAAGGAAGTTGAATTCCCTCCTCTAGAATGACATATCATACGTCAACTTTTGACATTATTGCATATGGTTTATTTGAAATTGTAACATGCGGTTCATAACGACATGCGACAACTTGACACGAAATACTAAGTGTGTTATACCAAATTATTCGTAAAAAATGATGTTTCCAAAAAGGATAATTAGCCACCCTCGTTTCATTTGGAAAAATTGAGATATGATTAAAAATGTGATTTGGGCATCTTTTAACCGACCGGTTACACTAAAAGATAAAACACTAAAACATTAGACGATCAATCTATTTTCCAGGGCTTTTTGGTTAAAAATTATTGTTTTTAACACAGCCATGGCACTCTGAATTGAAATTTAAAATACGATATTTTTTAAAGCGAATATGTCAAAGGAAAAACAAAAAAATATGATGATATATCATTCTATTGAGAGCGTTATTTTCTATCGAATAAATTAAAAAAATACAGAGGGTGCCATTTAAAAATCAAAAGTTATAGTCATTTCCGGCGAAACAGGAGGTAAAATGAAAAAAAAATTAAATACGTCAATCAATATTAATTTACGTCATATACTAACATACTAGATGTCGTTTTTTTATCTGAAAAAATAAAAACGAGTTATAGCTACTCTACGAGTTAGTGAGCTACCTTTGAGACTCACCCGGTATAGTTTACTATAAATTGACATTACAATTCTCTTTCATTATTTCACTATGTTTACAGAGCTGGTTGGCTGCAGCACAAGAAGTTTTTCTGACTTGGGGTCTGATGGGGGCCGCCATAATGCAAATAGCATCACACAACAAACACAAACATTTACTACAAAGAGATTCTAGTCTGATAGCTGTAATTACTATCTCGGTTCTGCTTCTGGTGGCTTTTTTGGCCAACACTTGCGTACAAATACTCAAATATTATGGTTATAGTTACTATCCTAGTTCTTTTGGTAAGTTATTATATTATAGAAATGTGTTTAAAAATGGAAATATATATTTTTTTTGCAGAAAGGATGTCTTCTTATCAATTTTTAAGATCTGTAAAAGATCCTTTACCGCCTAGTCTATTTAACACGCCAGTTCGCTATATGGTTCACAATTCTTTTATTATGGGAGAGAAAGTTGTCAGGCCTGGTGTTGATAATACTCACGAGAGTGGATATCAAGTAAGTTTTAAGTAACGATAAACTATTATGACATGCACATCTTTTTTCTAACGCTATATAATAGTCTTCTTATCGCTTTGTTTAATTGATTTTGTAAATAATTAGTACGCCAGAAATTATAACAATGTTACTACCGTATAAACCATGATTAACCCACAACCGACGTTGTGAGGTCCCTGGGACCTAAGTGTAACGTTTTTGACATAGTGTAACGTTTTCCATATTTTCATAGGACTTTTAAAACGTGTGAAAACTATTCAATACGGAGTAGTGATGGGCATTACGATTCTTTTTAGTGAATCGAATCACACGATTCAATTTCAGATATTGAATCGACTCCTACGATTAGTTCATTTGTCTTTTTCCATGAATTACATGCACAATTTACGGTTCATAAAAACAAGAATCGTAACTTGCACTATCGGCGATAATTTGGTCGGATAATTACTTAAGGGACTAGAACAAGAAATATACACTTCTTTCATTTGTTTTTCAACACTTTATAACACTGGCGTAATTGGATTGATAATTTCACCCCAATAATATTAAATTATCAATGCAATTACTATAATATGTATTATGTACTATTTATTAAAGACTTCTTATTACCAATTTAATATTTTTAGAGCCATGGAATCGAACATTGATGACATTCTCCATATAATTTTACATATAAAATGACAGCAATCTTCATTTTATAACCATCTCTCTGACGCCGTTTTTTTTATCATATTGACCACCTCTAGTAGCTACTAAACAAAGCAGAATTGGACCTAAGGAAAATAAATCTTATTTTTAAGTGAGGAATCTCCCCACGAGAGATGGCACATCTTTTTTGAAACACCCTGTATAAGCTCGCGGTGATTAACTTCCCCCTCTCATATATTCTGCTTCTTAGAAGGGACCATAGTTTAATTGTTTGTATCACATTGAGATGGCTATTGGCCAGAACTTCTCCAAAGTGTATACCGGATGTTGCATCGTCGGACGGGACATAGGAAATCCCATGTAAATTTTAATGGGGTCAATTATTGGCTTCCCTAATTATTTTAGAGATTAATTCTATTTAGGTTTATTGAAGAGCACTAAAACCTACATTGCAAAGAATAACTTTAGATATTTTTGATTAGCTCGTTTACGAGTTATCGCCGATTTATTTTTAAATATTTCTCCTTTCTTATGGCCCTATATTTACTTATGAGTTCCAGTCAAGGTAAAAGATAACTGTCAAATGAAGTTGTCATTTCAGAAATTTACCTATTTAGTGATTTATTATTATTGAAAACTCATTCCTACATCGGAAATCTTAGAGATGTATTTATAAATACAAATTAATATGAATTAAAGTAAAATATAGTAATCAATTACAAGGTTAATTATAGTATTATTACAATATTCAATAACTTATTAATCTAGGTACTATTAAATTGTTAGAACTTTAGGATTTAAGAAGATGTTCAAATATTCCTCCATCGACTGCTAGACAATAACCCAGGCGATCATAAAATTCTCTTCTTACATTCGCTAGTTGGTAAACTGAAATTCTATTGCATTCGGCAGAAATAGTATTTTTTAACTCGTCTAGATTTGAGTATTTTTTATCCTTGTATATCCTGTTTTTTAAATGGCCCCAGAGAAAGAAATCATTTGGCGAAATATCAGGAGACCTTGCTGGCCAATTTACTGTATAATTTAGGCCAATAACGTTTGCGTTAAAACTATCGTCTAAATATTCCCGAACAGCCAGGGTACTATATGCCGGGCAGCCATCCATTTGGTACCAAACTTCCTAATTTTCTCTAGGGGCATCATGTAAAGCAGGTAAAATATGATTTTCGAGTAGTTTCAAATAATATTCTGCATTTAAATATCGTGTAAGAAATAATGGCCCGATAATATTGTGTCCGAATATCCCTGCCCAAACATTTACATTCTGTGGATATTGCGTCCTTGTTTCGACCAACCTGTGTTGGTTTTCTTTGTTCCAATATCGATAATTTTGAACATTGGGTTCATTATTTAAGGTAAACGTGCATTCGTCAGTGAAACATATGTTTTTTAAAAATTCCCTATCCGTGTTTGCTCTTTCCATCATATCAAAACAAAACGCCTGCCGCCGTATTTCGTTCCCATCTCGTAGCTCATGGTGCTATATTTGAAGGAATAGTATTTATGTCGTTTCAAAATTCGAAACGCTGTAGTGTGATCTATTCCTATTTCATCCTCAAGTTTCCTTTTGCTGATCTTTCCATCGTTCTCGTCCACGCACAATAAAACTTCCAAGTCGGTATCATTTCTTGCATCTTCTCGTTGTTCCTGCCTTGCTTCACATCTGCAGTTATTTATTAGGGTACCTTTTTGGTTTCAAATCTTTCGATATTCCTTGCGATTGTAGATTTTCCAGGTATCGGTCTATTCGGATACAGAGCAGCAAACATGTCCGACACCTTTTGATAACTATTTCCTTGATAATACCATTTAATCATCAATATTTTTCTTCGGTAGTGTAATTCATGGCTAATATTTTCGATGTAGGTATGAGTTTTTAATAATAATAATAAAGCACTAAGGCACTAAATAGATAAATTTCTGAAATGACAACTTTATTTGACAGTTATCTTTTACCTTGACTGGTGCTCATAAGTAAATACAGGGCCATAAGAATGGAGAAATATTTAAAAAGAAATCGGCGGTAACTCGTAAACGGGCTAATCAAAAATATCTAAAGTTATTCTTTTGAATGTGGGTTTTAGTGCTCTTCAATAAACCTAAATAGAATTATTCTCTAAAATAATTAGGGAAGCCAATAATTGACCCCATTAAAATTTACATGGGATTTCCTATGTCCCGCTCGACAATGCAACACCCGATATAACCAGAACTTCCTGTTATTTGTTTATATAAAAGTAACTTCTATTTTATCGATAATATATATAATAGCTAAAAAATAATATATTATACTTATTTGCAGGTACTTCGCTTAGCTACGGAACTGCTTCCAGCTACTTTCGCCGTCATGGGAGCCGACCAAGTATCTCCTTTCTGGGCTGTGCTCACTTACTTCATATTTATCATGTTCGGGATCGCACAACAACTGGCAGTATGGCACTGCGTCATCACTGGAATTATGGCCATTAAAACCAAAGTTTTGAAATCCTGGGAGACGACGATCACTTTCTTCAGTTGCGCCTGCGGCTTTATATTAGGGCTTCCCATGGTCACCGAGGTAAAAAATATAGAAATATGTGAAATATTAACATGTTTTGAGTATTATACATGACTTTCTAAGGTTTTCATATTTTTACGTATTTTTCGATAATATAATATACACCGATATTACTTTATAGCTCACTGTTTCATTTGATGACAGTTTTCAATTTCTTTTTACTTTTCAAGCTACAATGTGAAACATATACGTACGTAGTTAATGCATTTCTAAAGATGTCTGAAATAAATTGTATTTGAGTCTATTCCCCTACATTACAAGCTTTCCAAGGTATATTTTGAATAGGGAAAACTTCAGAATTTCGAAATTTTCTGGGTATATTTTGATTTGGGGATTAACAGTTTTTTCTATCAAGTTTAATACATACAATGACAATTGGCAAAAATATTTTCCAGATAGGTCACTTTATAAATTAATTATTTTCATAGAGTTTTTCGAATAATTATCCTTCTTTTCCTCATCGGATGATCCCGACCATCAACTGGAATTCCTCTCTGTCTTGGGCTAAACGGATAATTTTACTGGCTACTTTATTTTTATTTTATTTTATTTACTCATTACAAACACCTATTGAGGTAGCTACATGCAAAGGCCTAAAGAAAACAAATACAATTACAATTACTTAAAACTAGTTATGTACTACAAAAGTACATAAAAATAATATAAATAAAATATATATAATAATAAATAAAGTAAATAAGTAACAAAGTACATAACATTTAATTTATAAAATGTACAATAAAAAAAACAATGAAACTTATCATACCAGATTTGTCTCCTGATGCACCAACAAGATGCGCCTAAGTTCGCCAAACTTAATGCTAAACATATCGGGAATTGTGTTCCCAGACAACATATCATTACAAATGGTGAGCATAAACGTGAATGGCGAGGGGCTTCCACCCTCAATATAAAAAAGATTAAACTCACTCACTCTCAACCTAATCTTTGGTACCCTAAATTTGATGCTATTAATCAGACCACAGTCAGCATATTTTAAATTATTCAGAATGTTATATATAAAGATGACAGCATGTGTCCTTCTCCTAGAGGCCAGCGAAGTTAAATGAAATGTTTCCAACATTGATCTGTAAGAGATCATTGTTGGATACATGTTGTTTCTTTTAATGTAAATATAACGAAGGAAACGTTTTTGAACCTTCTCAATCTCGTTACTGTGAGTGTAACAATTGGGAGACCAGATATTTGACGCATATTCAAGATGCGGTCTTACAAGAGAGGTATAAAGTCTTGTAGTTGATTGTATATCGAAATCTTTACTATTACGCATAACAAAACCAAGAATCCTATATGCCTTGTTAATCAGGTAGTTGTAATGATTGTTAAATTTAAAATTGTCCTGAAAAATCACTCCTAGGTCTTTAACTTCCCTACACCTCACAACCTTACAATTTCCAATGTAGTAGTCTTCAATGACTGTATTGATCCTTCGGGAAAAAGAAACAACACAACACTTTTTAGTATTAACAAGTATCTTGTTCTCCTTAAACCAGTCCAGAGCCAAGTTCAAATCAGTTTGGAGAGCCCTAGTATCATCAATATTATTAATTGGTTTAAATAATTTAAAATCATCCGCAAACAACAGCCCCAAAGACACCCTCAGACTCTCAGGCAAATCATTAATAAAGATTAAAAACAAAAGAGCGCCCAATATACTGCCCTGGGGTACCCCGGCGGTGGCAACATATTGATTGGAATAAACATTACCTATCTTAACTCTTTGAACTCTCGAAGTTAAGTATGAAGTTAAAAACCACAGCGACTCACCTGATAACCCGAGATCTGCCAGTTTTTAAATCATAACACAAAAATTCACCTTGTCATAAGCATTTGCACAGTCAGTATATATGACATCAAGTTGCTGTTTGTTTGATATTGCCTTCGATACATGTTCAGAGAACACACATAGGTTTGTAACTGTTGACCTTCCCGGCAGGAAACCATGTTGATATTTTGAAATTCTCAGAAAATCAATCAGATATGAATGAGTATATGTAGTTATATATAATTCTCTCAAATATTTTAGCCAGGCTATTTAGTAAGCTGATAGGTCGATAATCGTGAATATTCTCCCTCTTTCTAATACATTAAATATAGGTGTTACAGTGGCTTCTTTAAGCTTGCCAGGAAAATATCCCTGTTTCAGAGCTAAATTAAAAATATGTTTAAGAGGGGCGACCAGAAAACTAGCACATCCCTTATATATATAATTTAAATTGTCTCACAGTATATTATCAGGACCAGTTGTTTTTTAAGGCTTTAAGGTCTTTATGCTGGACAGAATGTCATCATCGGAGACCTGAGGGAAACTAAAGCCGCTCCCATAACGACAAAATTGTTGTACAGGGGTATTTGGTTCAAATACAGACTGAAAATATTGCGCAAACGCATCGGCAATACTCTGTTCATCTCTCAAGTCCACATTATTTGAGTTCATCCTCCTTGGCACACCCCCACAATGTGATCTGTTGCGCACGAATGACCAGAAGGTACTGGGATCGTTATTGATATTATTGTTAATTGTTTTTTTATAATTGGCATAATTTAATCTTGTCAGTTTTTTAATATCACACCTCAATGATCTAAATTCATTAATATCTAACAAACTTACTCTACCTCCAGCTTTTAGAGCATGTAGATGGTTTTTCCTTTTAGTCATACGAACCAGGTTCGAGGTGAACCAAGGAGGATACTTTCTGACCCGAGAAGTGTCCCTTACCATGCATTTGGGTATCGAGGCATCCAAACATCTATACATGTGTATATAAAAAGCATTAACACCCTCGTTTACATCCTGACAAGACAATACATCCGACCAGTCACATTCCTCAAAAGATTAAATAACAGGAGGAAGTTACCCTTAGTAAAATTATATTTATAGCCCCTCACAAACGTACTCACTTCCCGCTCCCTCTGCAACGATAACTGTATGTCTCATGCTGGGTGGTATGTATCCTCCGTAAGCAGGGGACACTCTGACCGTGAAATTATCGCGTCAACATTTGAAATGACTAAATCCAATTGTCTACCCATACTATTATTTACAGTATTCAATTGCCTCAAATCATGTAGGCTCAAAAATTGTTGCATCAGGAGACATTTATCATCAGACCCTGAACAAAAATAAGGCAGGTTAAAATCACCTAAAATTAACATCTTATGATTTAAAGTAGATAAAATATTCTCTAATACACTTAAAAATCTCTCAAAGCTATCAATACCACTGTTAGGTCTCATATAGACAATACACATATATAAAATAGACTTTTTAAGTTTTAATTTAATTAGGATACATTCATTATCACAGTTTCTGTCTATTACCTCATAAGAAATTTCCTTTTTTATTGCAAAGAGGACACCTCCTCCTCTAGTTTGTTCTCCACTTCTTCTATCTCTTCTTATCACTGAATACCTTTTGTCAAACAACTCTGAATCATGGATACCATCACATAACCATGTCTCTGTGAAAGCTATGACGTCATACTCTTCGGATAGTACACTCGTGTGAAGGGTCTCTGTCTTTGTTCTAAGTCCACGTACATTCTGATAATACACCGAAAATAGGTGAGCACCAGCAGGACTGGCAGTATTCCCAGTTGGACATTGGATATTTTGGTTGCCTGGATCCTGTAGATTTTCTATCATCCTCTTCCTGGCAAAAGGGCATCCTCTTCCTGGCAAAAAATTTAGAGACTATCGCACCGTTTGGCCATATTTCTTTGTTCCAGGCTTTTCTAAAATTTTCCTGATTTATGGCAACCTTCATTGAGTTATATAGTTATGGATACTTTGATTGATGTGCTTCACAAATAACCTCTGGGAATTCTCGCATCAAATATTTCTTCAGATCTTCAGGCTTAGTGTTAGGTTTGAGCCTAGAAACATGGAGAGAAATATGTTTAGGAACCGTCTGAATATCCGTAGTAGCCTCGTTTCGTCCTACCACAAACTTTCTCTTACGGTTACCTGGTTTACGTTGAACGGTTTCCCACTTTGAATGAATTCTCTATTATTTTCCAGATTAACTACTTCTTGCATTACATTTTGTTGTTGAGCACTTAAAATGCCTGCTTGAACATCTTTGAGACCGATCTGCCTTTTGTTTACTATTGGCTTGGCTGTCTTTGCATCTGACCCTGGCATTTGAGCGCCATTTTCCAACTCTGACGTACTCTTGCTCTTGACAGTGTTTACACTCGCAGATGATCTAGTTACTCTGGTTGCATATGTTTCGGATCGAGCTATCTGCTTTTCACTTAAATTGTTTGCAAGTATTGTATGAGATGTTCAGAACTGTTCCGCGAATTAATTCTGAATTAATATTGTTGACACATTCCGTGGAATTTGCATTGTTCTTATTGTTTACATAGCCAGATATATTATTAAGCTGGTTTTCGTAACTATTTATTACCTTCTTCTGTAGATCACAAGTATACTCTAACTTTTCAGACATATTTCTCATTAAATTTAGTTCTTTCTCAAGAAAACATATCTCTTTTCGTAGAACAACTTGAGTGTCAGTTTTTTCATCGATGATCGCATTCTGGGCATACCACTTCTTGTTACAATCATCGCAGAACCAGTGTATATTCTTATTTTCTTTTTATAGTACTGCTACTGTTACTCTATATGCTACTATGTGCTACTGCTACTCTTATATAAAGCCACTGACGTAAATTCCACATTCATGTTTTCGCCTGATGCCTTGTCGCCCTTCGGTCTTTACCCAACGATAAGCTATAAAAACTACGTTTATTGTTCCTAAAAATATGATCAAAATAAGCTGATTTCCGTTGTGTTATTGTAGTTAATAGTTATTGTTCTTTATTCATCTTCTCGAGTCCTTAAACACTTATTACTTGTTCGGTGCATATCTTCGATATCTGCGTCGGTACAACCATATCTGCTAAGAATATAAGTGTGACATGGTTCGTGCATTTAACGTTCATTCCTCGAATCTCTACAATATTTTAAACAGTACATAAAATTCGGTGGCCTGCTATCTTCTTCTACTCCTTCTAATTATTTGAGATCTAGTCGATCTATTAGTTTTAGGTAGGTGTGTTAGTTTTAGGTTAGGTTGCCTTTATAGGAGTTCTTGGGAGATGGATTGCCGATTGTGTTTCCATCTTTTTGGAGGTCTTCCCGGCTTACCCATGGGTTTCCCTTCAAGGTGGAGGTAGCCTGTTTTCTTTCATGCGTTATACGTCTGCGAATATTGACTTTTTTGTTGTAGGTTAATATTTATGTTTCTAATTCTGTGTCTTCTAGTTTTCCCCATTATGATTCTTAGGTTCTTCATTTCAGCGACTCTTAATATGCGTTGATGGTTTTGTTCACGTTTTGTTTGTTTCCTCTCGGATTTCTATGCCATATATCATATTTGGTCTGATTCAGGTCTTATACATTTTAATTTTGCTCTCTGTTCGCATGGGGAAGACATGACCGTTGCTCTATTTGGCTTCTCAATCTTTTTCTCCATCATGGTAGTACGACATATCTATTCCTAGGTATCTAAACTGTGATACTTGCTCAATACTTTTGTTTTCTACTACCAGTTTGCATCTTATCGGCTCTTTAGAGAAAGTTAAGCATTTAGTTATTTCTGTAGTGATAATCATATTTAATTCTCGGCTTACTTGATAGAATTTATGATTATATTTCGTTCTTTGTTTCTCGATAATGGCTGCATCATCAGCGTAACACACTATGCTAACGCTGTTGTGTCCCATTCGATATTTAAATTCATCGAGGTCACCCTTTCTATGATGATATCCATTAAAAGATTGAATAAGAAGGGGCTAAGGCTGTCTCCTTGTCTAATGCCTCCTTCGGCCTGCTATCGAGTAATCAAATTCAGGTTTCGGTTGCAGAATATAGTCATTGCATAATGGTTTACATTTTGAAACATATGTTTGTGACTATTGCAATTTTATGTTTAATTTCTTTATCAGGATCCCATTTTATTATTTAGCCAACATCTCAAGTATCTAAATATTCTTACCCTTTCTATATTCCGATTTTCTACTTATATCCTAATATTTTCATTCGAAATTGGAATAATCATATGGTTCTTTGATTTTGTTGCACAAAACTATAATACAAATAAAGGTCTTTCTATTAATTAGTAATTAGATATTTTGAAAATTATTGTTTCTGTATATGGTTTAATTAGAAATGTGGTTATATTTCCATATTTACTTAAAAACTGAGAACTTTGACGTATCCAGCATCCTGATTCGATTATACAAGGTGTTCAAGTCGAGTGACAAAGTCAGTGGCGCACATATTTTTTTTTTGAAAAATATTCCAGTAATAACCCATATGCACGTCCCTGATGCATTTATTGACACTTTTTTAGCATTAAAATATGTAACACTTATAGTAACTTTTACCCTCAAAAATTCCATTCAAAACACTAAAAGTACTTGGAAGAAAATTATAATAAATCGAAAGATTATTAAGACTTTTACACCCTGTAGCTACGAAACAAAGCAGAATCGGATCTATGTTGATATTAAAAATAAGTCTTACTTATACTCAGAATTATTATTTTTTTATTAATTTGCTTTTATATTGCTAAAATTAAATTATGTTTTTACAGTTGGGCATTTACGTTGTCTACTTTATGGATTACACCATGGGAAGCATCTGGTGGCTTACAATAGTGGTTCTGCTTCAAATCGTAGCAGTATTTATGGTGCGAGGACGACCATACAGTGGAGATACCGTTGTAGCTACGCTTTTTAACCAGCACAGCTATAACTGTTTATTTGGTTGGGCGCCAGCATTGTTGTCATTTACTTGGAACGTCATCCTTCCCGTTGCTCTTATGGTAAGCATAATTATTAATATAAATATAATATAGAGTTATTTATTTCTACAGTTAATTTATTGTATTCATGTTTTTTATGCCATATTTTTATCTAAAGTTTTATTTTTTAATTTGTTTCCTTCTCTCAAACTTAATTCATTTTTTCTTTTTTATCTACTTCATTGCAAAATTTCTAAATTACTTACATATGCGTTTCAGGTGTTGTGCATTACTACGTTCAAAAATGGCAGTTTTCGAGATATGTTCATATGGCATCACGCACCTTTTTCGGATTATTGGCCCTTGTGGGCTCGTCAGATCGGATCCATGATGCAACTCTTGCCAGTTCTTTGTGTGCCATTAGTAGCTGTCATTCAGAGTTATCGATACTTGAACAATGGTCCATCTGATATACTCGATGTAAGTATTATTGTAATAATATGAGCCACTGCAATATGGTCAAGACGTTTTTTGATCAAGACTCTTTTGTTACATATGTAGTTCTTACGATTTTTTTCAACAATTCTTTTTCAAGTGCACTTGTTCATAAAACTTTTTGATCACACTATTTATGTTACAAAAAATTTACCTAGTACCTGATACTAATGTATAATTACATGCTTTTCAAAGGAGTATGAGGATCCATCTAATAACGTTAGTAGTGTAATATATTTTATCTTACTTTAGGTGCTTGTTTTTCTACAAATCTAGGAAAGACTCAAAAAGAATCAAAATTAATCTACTTATACAGAGAAGACCAGGCTACTAGTTTGCTACTAGTAACATAGCAAGTTGCCGGACCAATTTACGTTTACCCGTTTTGCGTTCGTACTCGAGACTCGAGATTCACTGCCGGCTAGTCGGCTGGTCAGGCAGTACGCAGTTGCAGTTGCGCTTGGACGGGTCGGTCGTGACAGACTAGGAATACGACGCGAGGAGTGCCGAGTGTTTATTATTTTCATTTGTGTTCACTTAAGGTAACATTTAAAATGAAAATACTTAAATATTTATTATTTGAGTGTGTTTACAAGCCAAAACTAAAAATAAATAAATTCTCTAAATCCAAAAAAAACTAAAATATTACTCTAAATAAAAAAAAGTTATAACAAGTGTTCAAAAAGACCATCTTCTTGTGCTAGACAGAAGCCTAGGCGGTCGTAAAATCCCCGTCTGACATTGGCTAATAGTTTGGAAAGCCTCTCTTATTTTTACTTGAAGCTCATCCAGATTATTAGCCCTATTATGACCATACACTTTGGATTTTACATAACCCCACAAAAATAAATCATTGGGAGAAAGATCTGGTGATCTAGCGGGCCACAAAATAGTTCCATATCCACTAATTAAACGGTTGGGAAAAGTATTGTTCAAATATTCTTGAACAATACGGACATTGTGGGCAGGACAACTACCTCAGAAATTTGATTACTTGAAAACGTGGGATTGAAAACTTGAACACCGGTTCCCATTAGAACACCGAAGTTAAGCGACGTAAGGCGATGCTAGTGGATGGACGGGTGACCGGTTCGAAACTTTGCATCGTGCTGTTGTCCAAGGGAAAAGTGTAAAATCTATTGATACACACTGCTCATTCACGCCGGTTCGAGGCCGGATGAGATCAGATATCTCGTGAGTAAGTTAATTTAGACACTTCCTAAGTTGGTAGGCCATTGACCATGATATGGCTGAGGACCGCGGTTCGGATTCCGCGTAAACAAAGTAGGTCCCGTTCAGTTTAGCCATTGCAGCAGAAAGGAGACGTTAACTTGAACCTCACACACAAAACGTGGGATTTTGATCCGCGGTAGCACAAATGAAGACTTGCTTTAACGCCTGTTCTTCATTAATCAACATATCAGGCTTTTTGTGTTTTTGTGGGAATACGCACCCATGTGTTTCAAAATTATTAATAACTCTTGATACAGTAGGTAAAGATGGAATTGGCCTGTTTACAAAAGTTTATGGAAAAATTGTTTGCATATCCCGATAAGACCTATTTTGGAAATAACATTTTACAATTTCAATTTTCTCACGAACTTCGTAAACATCCATTATTTTACTTAAAAAATAAATTTTACACGAGAACTGTCGCGAGAATCTATGTATTTGTTTTGGCTATTAAAACACGAATAAATACAAATTCTGAAACATTTTTATCACATATATACCTATTTTTATTTTATCGCATTTTTTCGCCTGCTTTTTATCCGGCGGACGGTTGTACGCTAATTCGTCCGGTTCTGCCTCTGTTACTGCTACGGTGGTCCGGTCTGTATACTTATAGAAAAGATTACTCATATAATTACAGGATATTTTTCTATATAATGTTGAACAGAAGTCTTTACTAGATTGTTGCTTAGAAAGTATCAAATGCTTTGTTGAATAATTGAATGCTTAATTGGTTCTATCTTTTAGAGAATACAGTTACTGTATCGACCACCAATCGGAGAACATATGGAAGATCCTCCCGCCACCAATCCCGCAACCGGAAACAGCAACAACGCTTCCAATCCTGCTTCAGAAGACCCACCACCCAAATACACACCACCGCCCAGTTACACCACCGCTACCGGTGCCCGGTTAGCTAAATTTCTACGCCAAAGCATCAGACGAAGCATGAGGCGAATAGCGAATGTTTTAGGTGAGGTTGGTGTAGCTGGACCATCCAGGACCAGACCTTCAGTCATTGAAAGCTTAGAACCACCACCTCCAGACTACAACAGCGTCTTTGTGGAGATGAATAATACTACAACTAGTAGTCCTGCTCGCATCTCTACCCTTGAACGTCTTAGGAACTTGCAATCGTCACCCAATGCTCTAACAGCGGCCGAAGTAGCTTCGATTCTGAGGAGTAGCTTCAGGAGGAACTCGACTAGAACTCCCGAGCACGCCTCTCGTGACGCAACGTTTGCTGATAATGGTGTAGCGTCGCTTAGTGCTGAGCATTTGGTAGATGCTGCTGCTCCAATTGGAGAGACTTCGCTTGTTCTGAATATACAGGAGCCTGAAGATGATAGCAAGATAGAAAGCAACTCGTCTGTGATATAAAAATTTAATATTTTAGAGATTTAGTAACTTAACTTCTGACTGGGTAAATGAGTATTAAAGAGTATGATATTGAGGACCTGCACACCAGTAAATATTTCAATTTTTACATCTTTCATTATTGAATGCATTTATAGAAATATCTTCTCCATATTATTATTAATGTTCGATATTGAATAAATAAATAGTAAATATTTGAATTACTTCTGATGTGCAGGTCTGTTTTGATTAGGTTTAAGCTTAAAGTGTGTTCTTTACTATGTAAAGGTAGAATATAACTGCCATTGCATAATTTTGTTTGCAATATTTAGTTTTGAATGCGCTGTAACTTATTTGAGAAGCTTATTTATTTAATGAGTTTATAGTTTTTGTTTTGTATTCGATGTAAGCCAGATTCTAACCGTGTATTATGATCTACTGACCGACTTGTACAGAGATTTGTGAACTGATTGTATATTTGTCAGCGTTAACTTTAACTATGTGAAAATAAAAACGCTACAAACTATACGGTATTTTGATTTAACTTTATACATTTTTACCTGAATTAGTTTTTATATTTTAGACAGTCTTATGATAATTATGGATGCATATACTTAACTAGTATTAGTGCTATGTTTATTTCAGAGTGGCTCATTGGCTTATTTTTTCTTATAACCTTTCACCACTACTACCTGTCTATTTGATATAGACGGTTATATGCTAGATTGACATGTCACTATGTTGTGAAGTGAAGTAGTTAACGTCTCAAATGAGATTGGTGTAGGAGTGAGAAACCCAGTGTTATTGAAAATTCAGAACTACCTCCTCTAGACTGTAATCTTGTCTTTGTGAAGATAAATTTTACTATTATTAGTAGTCCTTCTGTAATCTTCACTTAACGTTTTAACAGTGGATACGATGGTTACAATGGTAACAAAAAAACAAAGGCAAAAAATGAACTACCCAGTCAAATTCATTTATTGGTCCAGAAACCTCGTGCTGTGCTGCAAAAGTCCCTAGAATGCTGAATAATTTTATCAGGACTGCTACACGAAACAGTTCGTAGTAGAACATGCAATAACTCGCCAAAATTTATGGTATTCCTGATAAGCAAAAGCCTTAAAACTGTGAAAACTAACTCTAGTAGGTTTACTATTATTATAGGAAGCTTAATAGACATTTAAATTGGTTGGTGTTGACAGACAAATCCACGTGCAGATCTTGTCAAACAGGAGATGAAATGACAGAACACATTCTGTGTCAGTTCGATATTTTGACAAATATACAGTTCTTTGTACTAGGCGATGATAAAGCATTAATAAAAAGGCAAAAAGTATTTTAGGTATAGTGGCATAATTTCGGCGACAATGCAATATTATGGTAACACAAAGCTGCTCTGAAGATGGAGTCGGAAGGTGGTACCCAAGTAGAATTTTCACGACTTGCGACCACATGTTTACTAAACACAACGTTGAATTAGTTACAAAAAATAGTTAGCTCCCTACCTTGGGTATTAAAATAAATTTAAACGTTTTTATAACGTTGTGCCGACGTTGGACTAGTACTACAGCAAAGTAGAAGCTTCTGCGACGTCGAATAAACGTTGTCTTGTAACCTTTTTTCTTAAGTGATCTTTAAGTGATTCGGACAAAGTAGTTACAACGTTGGACAATATAGTGTTTTCCGACGTAAGTTTCAGGACCTATTCCAACGTTATGCAAACGTCGTCTGTTTTACTAATTACAACGTTGTTTAGATTTCCTTATTCTTACGTTGGTAGGACGTCGAGTCACTACCTTTTTGCAACTGTATTGAACCATAACCTTAAATCTTAAATTTTCACTTCATTGTTCTGTTCAGTCAGTGCTGTTTTTGTTTTTATAAAAAAAACTTAATTAAAATGGGACATAAGAAAGGTACATATAAAACAAAATTTAAATATACATCGACATATATTACCGATAGTTTATCCACTCCCTCGTTTATTTAGATTATAGAGGGCGGCACAAGCTAGACAATGACTAAATTAAGCAATCTTGCGACTAGTGCACTACCTGTTAAGGCCGAACTGCGACTTTATTAGTCCAGTATGCGACTACTCGAACTACTCCATCTTAATCTCCAAAACAACAAAGTGAAAGCCGCCATGTTGTTAAATAAGAAAATGTTTCGTTCCTAAAATAGCAATTCCTGCTTTTTGAATACATTAACTTGAAATATTTGACCCTAAAAAAACGCGGAAACAATTTTTTCGACTGCGAATAAATTATTCTCATTTTACTAACAAAAAATTCAAGAACATTTTTAAAACTTCTTTAATTTTAAGGCCCATGAGTATTTTTCAAAGTAGAATCAATACATTAATCAATAAATTTGTTTGCGTTTAACTTTTTTTGCCTTGGGTAACGAGTTACAGAGTCGGTTAAAGTGTTTCAATAATTATGATCTTCAAACATCCTCCACACTTAAATACTTTTGTTTTGTTTTCCTTCACTGCCATCTGACATATGTTTCTAACTAAATCATAAAAATAATATTTTTACTATAATTATCCCAATTTAGGATAAAACGCGACTTAGACGCCATATTAGTTTTGTATTAGAACATGCAATAGGATTTTAAACAACGTTGCAGTTTGTACTAAATTAGGCTTCTAGCCAACGTCGGTATCCAACGTCGTTTCGACCCAAAAATTATTCTCCAAACTAGTGCAGACTAGGGTTGGCACGAGGTTGTCCCGACGTCGCGCCCCGACGCACAGTGCTTCGAACATATGGCTCTAGAGGACAAAAATCCAAAACTTCTCTTTTATTGTAAGCAATTTATTCAAACTAGGTTTATTTGACACAAATGATGAGTACTCTCATTGTACTAAATGATGATGTTCTTAGTCCCACGTTTATGAAAAAAAAAATCTTATAAATAATAATAATGTTGGAACTGTGTTCCATCTAAGAAAATAATAAGTTATAGTATGAAAACGGTGTAAGTATTAAATAAATTCCTGTGATAAAAAAGAATTGAAATAACATTAGAACATGATTCCTACAATATAAGCCTAATATAAGATAAAAATGTTTTTCTTCAATGAAAAAGAAACACTAATGTTATATTTAATTAAAAAAAAAACTTAAGATACTATAAATTTACTTTAGAACAACAAAATGCATAGATCGTAACTACTCTGATTCAGGAGAATCACTGCTGACAGAATCTTCTAAATTTATAGTATCTAAATCACAGGTAGATGAAGTATCCTCACATATAAGATATTTCTGTACATCATTTTCTAATATGTTACTTTTTCGCGTTGTTACTGTTCATTTTGTCGGTATGAGGGGTTCGGATGTTAATAGTTACCTCTTTAATAGACCATATGCATATATTATTTTTTCCTTTTCTTGGGTATGAGATTTTATAATAAACTGAAAGATGGACACTTTTTTTATTCGACGTTTCGCTCCAACATAGTGGACTTTTTCAGGCACAAGTGGTGTCTCATTTGACTGGAAGGTTCATCAATATCTAATAAGAACATATTTTTTGAAATACTAATAATTTTGAGTTCTTGTCCTTATGATCAAGCCAAGTATTAGCCAGATCGGCATTGCTTATCAATTTTACTCCATCTGAAAAGTATTATAAAATAAAGTTCGTCGCAAGCAGACGCAGATGAACTATACAAAAATTAAAAGTGTATGAATATGGCAACAAAAATATTCAATAAATACGATGTTTTGATATGTTTTTTTTAATGCCTTTTTGAAGTTTGAAAACGTAAAATTTTTATACCCATTTAAGAATCATCTTAAAAAATAAATAAAAACTAAACAATCACGAACTTGTCTAGAAATAAATTTAAAGTACATACCTTGTTTAACAATATCCATAGTGGCTTTCAATTAAGTGCGTACCCGTTTAACTCCATAATATACAGAACTACTATGAATGTTATTCTTTTCACTGATGAGATAATGATCGCAAAATTTATTTTTAGTGAAAATATTTGCTAACAAAAACGCTGTTTATGAAAAATGATATACAGGATGGTTGAACATTGCTATAAGTATAAAATTATATATTCAGATATTAGTAAATTTCAACTTATTTTTTGATTTTTGTCCATGGGACGAAGCACTGTGCGACGTTTGGTCGCGTGACACAACGTTGTCCCGACGTCCAAATGCTGCTTGGGTAATAGGAACTTTCAAACTAAAAAAATAAAACTACAGCTTTGGGCACCTATGAACGCATTTTATTTTATTCGATTAAGGGGCAAGCTTATCAATCTTTTAAAAGACTCCTCATTAAAAACTTAGATTCAATTAACAGGAAAAAACCTTCACAATAATGGTGCAGTAATAGAATGAAAATAGAAGAGAGAAAACTAAAAAGTTGAAAACAAAAATTATCAGTTAAAAATTTGCTTTAATAAAAGCTGTAATATAAATGATATAAAAAGAAGAAAATAAAATTTGTAGTTGTTATTTTGAAGGTAGTCCCTCAAAACATGTTTGGAGTCTTTGAGTTTTAACCAAACCAAACCAAACCTAACCTAACCGTTTATTTTATAAATAAAAAATATCGAAAACTAAAGCTAATTTTGTTATCAGAGTAAATTTCAACATCACTTAGTAATAATTAATTTAATAGCGTAAATGTCTGTAATTATAACATACTGAAATACATTACGAAATTTGCATTAATTTTATGCTATCCAATTTCTAAATAATCTATTATGTTTATATAAACTAATTAAATAAATTGTCAATTTGTTTTAATCAGTTTTAAACACGATGATATTTTATACCAATTATATTGAACTAATTTAGTAAACAATTTATCTTTCTTTTATTAATTCAACAGACTGTTTTAAATATAGAAACATATTATAAAACATCAATATTAGTATTAATTAGTCTGATATTTTAAGAACTTATTATCAAAGAAATTCTAGACGTTTTTATATTGATATGGTCTCATTAAATTAATATCGTTGGTTGTTTCAGTTTTATACAGATACAATTACAAAGCAGCAGGTATAGCAGCATGCACATATTAAATACAATCACGAGTTCTGGAACTACGTTTAGATGTCTATCTAAAATAAAAAATACATCAGGTTTATTTTCGATAAATTTTAATTAATTTTAGTCCCTTTCAGTATCGATTTTAGTCACTTATTATATAAATTTATTTTACTGTGACTATATTATATTAGAACAATAAACTTTTGATTTCTAACTACATTTTCTCTTGACGAATGATAATCAAAGGCCAAAATGATATTCGTCGCAAATTAGTGGAAAAGAGTATAATTAGTGGAAAAGTTAAAAATGTGTTAACTTTTTCCACTAATTGAAAATATCTACCACTAATTTTGACGTTCTGAATGCATACATTCAAATTAAAGGAACAAACTTCTACGCTAATTGAAAAATCGCTATGTTTTTCGTCGAGTGTAGTAGGTCCATTACACTTTATATATGACACTATAGATCGATTGGTATACAAAAACTTTTGTATACCAATCTATAATACCAAATTGATATTATAGAAAACGTGATGTTGATGTTGCCTTATACTGAGTATGCTGATGCGTCAAATGCAGGAAAGAGGAATGGGTGTCAGATACAGGTAGCGGTCTGTTCAACATAAAAAGACTCAGGGCAAAAACACGCATAACATTTTTCACAGAACTTCAATACGCTGATGACTGCGCTCTAGTTGCAAAAACATTACAGCAATTACAGGAAATGCTGAACACATATACCCGGGTATAGGAGACTTTAGGCCTTAAGCTGAACATCGATAAAACTAAAATCATGTGCACTCCCCCGGAAAATCCTAACAGTGCTATAAAAATCGGAGAAGAACTATTGGGATACGTAGCGGAATTCAATTACCTCGGTAGTTTGATATCGGAAAAGGCCAATATCGACTCTGAAATTCAGCACAGAATTAGCAGCGCTTCAAGAGCATTCTGGGTTTTATACAATCATGACTTGAGCACAAAAATGAAACTTGCAGTATAGCGAGCAATAATAATCCCCGCCATGTTATATGAAAGCGAAACCTGGGTACCATACCGCCGACACACGAGTGCATTAAACAAGTTGCAACAGAGACACCTTAGACAACTGTTAAGAATCAAATGGAACCACCATGTCTCAAACGTAACAGTCCTTGAAAAAGCAAGCTGCGAGAGCGCTGTAGTCATGATTACTAAATCCCGCTTAAGATTGGCTGGCCACGTATTCAGGATGCAAGAAAACCGGGTGGACAGCTTAAAAGATACAAAGATTTTCCATGAAAACTTAAAGGGTATAAGTATGCAGCATCAGTGGGAGGAAGCAGTGCACAATAGAACTCAATAGAATTGTAAATTCAGTTAAGAACGACAACCAAAAAGTAAAGAGGCAACAAAGTAATGAGATTTTTGAATGTCCGGAGTGCGGAACAGAGATAACATCACGCATCGGGCTTTTCAGTCACAGAAAAGCTCATGAAAGAAAACGCCTTGCATAACCGTACCATCTTCTGATGCGTGTCAAATACTCGTCAGCGAGTAATGGCAGTGATGCGTCAAAACCCAGATTATTCATCTCGCTTTGTTTAGGAGTGGTTTCAGAAGAATAATGTTCAGATTCTTCAGTGGCCAGCACAATAGCCTAACCCATTAAAAATCTGTAGTTAGAAGGTGTATGTGGTACCTATTCGTTTACAAAGTCTTCTAAGAATTTGCCTTCTTTGAGTTTGCAGTTGGCTGGTCGCTATTTAGATGAATAAATATTTTTATTTTAAATCAATAAAGCCACCGTACTGTCTGGGGATCGAACCCAGTACCGCTCGCACAGCAGTTCAACAGACTACAGCTGGAGCCACGGCCGGCCATCACATTGCTTTTAGTTAAAATAAAGGATCTAAATTATGAATTTCTTATTATTATTTATCTGTTGTTAGTTATTTTATTTGAAGCAGAAATCATTTACGTTAATACAACAGAACTCAACAGCGAACATTGATGAAATATTATCAAATGGCTAAAAAACTAATAGCTTCTTATATCAGTTTCTGCATGCCATGTTAATACGCGTTTTATCTACAGGGTGACAATTTGAAAACGAACAGTATTTAAAATTACCTCTACCGATGATAGTATGAAAATTTGGCGTATTACGTCAATTTACATATCCAAGGGGACAATTTTTCAGGCATTTGTATTTTTACATTTTGCATTTGTTATTTTGCATTTGTATCTTTCAACCCTTTGACCCCCAGGGCACCTACCCCTAAAATTTTAAATGGCAACCCCTATTTCTTTTACCATTTTTGTGTTCCTTATAAAATTCTACATAAACTGCTTTATTATTTTATCAAAATTGTGATACTTAACCTCACAAATGAATGAAATGTATTGAATATCTAATTTTAAAACGGATTGCATTCACCGCCTCATAGAACTTCATTTAAAAATGTTTATACCTACAAATACTATATATTCCAAATTCTTTTATTTATTTACATTTCATCGAAGACGAAAAACTCGCCACTACAAAACATAAAGTAATTTAATTTTTTGGCCGTTTTCGACAAAACAAGATTCTCGTTTTGCTTATTCCTAATATTTCCACCAAATGATAAGTAGGTACTTTTTCTTTATTTTCCGACTCCTGGTGTTCATTATTTATTTCATGTTCTTCCAGAATCAGTGAAATAAGCTGTGGAAGTTAATTTCATAAACAATTTCAATAGTTTTCAATTATTAGTGTTGTTTCTTAAAATGGTTTACACTATTGCTGAACGCGTAGAAATGATTTTAATTTACGGAGCTGAAAATCGCTGCTTTGCAAGAACGGCGGCCGCATTCAACGAAAGACATCGTGAAAGGAATGGTTAAGACTGCTCAATGAAGCCGCTCAGATTGAGGCTCTTGGTGAAGTTGTTATGGCTTCCACTACGTCCCTTCGTAAAATTGCAGATCAAACTGGACTGTCGCGTGAGTCAGTCAGGAAAGTATTAAAGCTTCACAAATTTGATCCAAACAAACTCCTAATTACTCAAGAATTAGGGGGCGATGACCCGAACAGACGTATATATTGAGTTTTGCGAAATTATGACGGATAAGGTTATTACTCAGCCCAGGTTAATAAAGAATATCTGTTTCGGTGACGAATGCACTTTTTACTTAAATGGCAAAGACAATAAACAAAACTGTCGTTATTCGAGCGACATCAATCGTCACATTATTAGAGAGGGGCATACGCAATACCCTCAAAAAATAAATGTCTGGGTGGGTATATTAGGCAATAGTATCATCAGTCCTCTCCTCATTAATGAAAATCTAAAGGGTGAAATTTATGCAGAAATGTTAGATGCAGCTATAGAACCTCTTATAATTCGTGAGGTGGAAAATCAAAGAGACACCAATGGAAATCTTTTTCTAGATGATCATTTGCTGCACTTCCAACAGGACGGAGCGCCTCCGCATTATGTACACCCAGTAAGAGAGTGATTGGTTAATCATTACCCAGAGCAGTAGATTGGTAGGAGGGGACCCACAGAATAGCCACCTAGGTCACCAGATCTGATACCGCTGGATTTTTTCTTATGGGGCCACTTGAAATCCGATGTATTTAAAACTCAACCAGACTCCATTGAACAATTACAACAAAGAATTGTACAGGAGTGTAGAGCTATTTCAACTTTTCAAAACGTCCGAGAACAATTTGAATACCGGTTGTACTTGTGCTTGGAGAAGAATGAAACCCATTTTGAAAAATTCATAAAGTAGTAAAGGTAAGCCTTCCAGTATTTCATTATCATTATCATAATTTTTCAAGGAGATGCATTAATTTTAGTGTACATAAAATACATTTCATTCGTTTGTGAGATTAAGTATCACCATTTTGACAAAAAAATAATGCAGTTTATGTAGAATTCTATAAGAAACACAAAAATGGTAAAAGAAATAGGGTTGCTATTTAAAATTTTAGGGGTAGGTGCCCTGGGGGTCAAGGGGTTGAAAGTAGCACAACAACAAAGGCCTCAAAAGTTGTCCCCCTTGATATGTAAATTGACGTGTTTAGCCAAATTTTCATACTATCATCGGTAGAGGCAATATTAAATACTGTTCGTTTTCAAATTGTCACCCTGTATATACATTTTAAAAATTGAAAGATAACATAATATCAGTTAAATTAACGCTTCAGCTTTAGCATATTTCTCCATCAATGTGTAGATTTGAAATATCGAGCTCCATAAATTTTGCAATGATACTTTTGTTGGTATTTATGATTCACCCTGTATATGTAACGTAGTAAGTGAATCCACGGTCCGGTGTGTGATGAATAGACAATGAAAGGGGAACCGAGGTTCTCACAAGCGCGCTACGCTCTTAATTCTTGATTATTTTATTTCCACTTGAACCGCTGCTGCGGTGACAGGCTAGAATTTAATTTATTTATTTGTATTGCGATTTAACACTTTAATTGTATGAAAATATGACCCTAAACTAAGAGTTTGTACTTGTCCTAATTTCTGGGTTACTAGAGCAAGATACGTGAAGATACAATAGCTGAGGTCATGGTAATATAATGTGTTATTTGTTGTGCTACTTTGTGATATGTACTTTGTTCTGTTTGGTGTTCGGGTCCATACCACAAGGTAAGTTTCTTATATCTTTAATTAATATGGTTATTAATTTGGCGTTAAATATATCATTTTTTTTAAATGTGTATACTGATAAAATGTAAGGAAATTTTAAATAAATCAATCTCCTGATCTGGCTAATGCTAAAATCGATGCATCGGAACCTTTAAAAGTAAATATCTTGAAAACCGTTCACTTTTTCGAACTAAACAAAGATCATCTTTTTGCATAAAATCTTTGAGAAGCATTCACAGGAACTTTTTGTTTTATTTTTATCTGAATCACCGGCCGAAGTTAGATACACTATTTTTTGACACCCTGTATGTACAGGGTGGCACCTCTCATTCAACGCGGAGGCTCCAAAAGAACGACAGTTTGTATTAAAATTAAATTTTGTGAGCATATGTAGGTTAATTCAGAGCACTTTTTAAAAATATAGACAGTTCTACAGGGTGTCCCTATAAAGTTACATATCAAAGTTGTGATTTTTTGTTATGAAACACCCTATATATTAATTGATTTTTGGATTCTGCGAGAAAAATAAAGGTGAGTTCGATAAGATGACTAAAATGTAAGGTTTTTGACATATTTAACATTTTCTAAAAATAAAGAACAATAAAAGCTACCTAAATTGGAATTTACCCGGTATAGTCTAATATGTAGTTAAATTAACTACTGTACTTTAAACCAAATTAAAACATGATCCAAAAAGCTATACAGGATGAGAGAAAATTTATATTGAACACTGGTCACATTTAAAAGCAAATTACTCTTTTATTTTACATGGAACACCCAGTATATTATTCCGATATTGAATGGGGAATTCATGTCTTTTTAAAATTCTATTAAGTTTGCCTACCCCTCAAACAAAGATTTTTCTAGATATTTTCATTTATATGACTTAGTGTCAGTAGATCTTTATTGTTTGATAAATCTAAGTGACTGTGATATGTCTGACGTTACTTCACAACACAGCTGTCTAATTAGTCCATAATTAGTCCAACTTTAACAACTAGCTATCATTTTGTGTCAGTTAAAACAAACAAAAATTTTCAGAAATTTGCCGAAAATACAAACTTATTCTATATCAGAGAGAATTGATATGATTCTATTAGTTGGGGTGCTAATTATGTTAATGCAGTGTGCATCTTTGTCTGAGAGGTAGGCAACCTTAATAATATTTTGAAGATTTACGAATTCCCCATTGAACACCTAAATAATATACTGGGTGTTCCATATATAAAATATAATAATGAAATATTCCATATATAAATATAAAAATGGATAAGTTATATAGAAATGTAAAACATAATAAATAATATATTTTTAAATACAATATGTACCTATTATATTATTTCTGCGATATCAAGACAATTTGCAAAGGATGGGCCGCATGTACACCTTTAATTTGCATTAATATTGCTAAATTAACTGGAACAGATGTAAGATTATAAATAATTACCTATTGAGTCACTGGAATATCCTAATCTGTATTTAACAACAACATTTAAACCTGTTTTTGCATTTGTAATATCTAGTACAATTAAGACGTTGTATGTTAAAAACTCTCTGAAGAGAAGATGAAGTCTCGCAGAATTATCATCTTAAGGAAATACCAAAGCTTCTTTAAACAGACATGTGAGCTTTGGAGTGGTTTTTATAATGTTAATTTATTTTGCTCACAGCCTGGTAGGCAATATATGAGAAGTAAGGTAAGGTAAAATTATTAGTCATCAGAGGATTCTTTGTTCGTTGAAAAACGTGAATCAGATCAATTTAACGAGAGGAAATCGTAGCTTACTAACTAGCGAATAAACATAATGAATTTAACTATTATAAAATTAAATTAAACGTAGAAACATGGACCTAAAACCTTGAGAAAAGAATAATATTGGAGTTCTTTTTGACCAGTTTTATCCAAAGTAAATGCCTTAAATAATTTTCAAGAATTGTTTTACCTGTTATGCCAATATCAACATTTTATTTTATGCTGATACAATTACAAATAAATTGTATTGTATTGGGTCAGTGTCATAGTAACGAAATCCTATTAAATTTTTAAAAGCGCTGTGTCATTTCTTTAGTCTATAACCAATCCTAATTTCCTGTGAATATGTATTATAACATTTTATTAAATGGCTATAAAAATACTTGCGTTTTTTTTTGTTTTTTTTTAACCCGTTGTTACGCGTTTTAACGTTTTAGTACGGGAGGTGGCGACACTTTTCATTATCCCATTTCATAAAACTCGACTTATCTTTTTGTAATATTAATACCTCTGATCAAGAAAATGAACTCCTGCCACCTCTTTAGCGGTACAACGATTGACGGCGGTATGCAAAACATGTTGGAAAAAAAGTCTAAATGTTTAAAATAATAAAAGATGAAACTTTCTCAATGTTTTAATAACATTTAAATAAGTCATGAAACGCCTTCCTGCCACTTTTTCGGTAGACCTATACACTCCTGCCATAATTTTATTTATGTAAAAAATATAATCCATTGATATAAATCATAAAAGTTGATTTTTTTAACATTTCATTAATATTTACGATAACTAAAAAACATATCCTGCCAGTCATTTGATGGGACCTGGCTTCGGCAGGAGCTAATCAAGTGATAGAGTCTTGACATAATTACAGAACTGAATTTGTTTCAACAATTTAGATTTTTTATATCTATACACCAAAAATATACAATGTCAAAAAGTTTATAGACACGTATCTTTGTCGATCTATAATTTCTATAAAGTGGATAAATCGTCGATGTCAGAATTCTCGCTATCGTTGGAATCGTTGTCAAGTTGAATGCGCTCACGCTCCATTGTATCATCGTTATCGTGTTCATCAGTTACCGTATCAGGTAACTGATGAAACCTGTAAAACGATCATGAATCAGTTCGAAATTAGTTCCATTGTTTTATCTATTATTAATTATTACTCACAGAAAAAAATAATATTACCCATGGTATCCCTGCAGGAATCGATTTTAGGTTTCGATAGCTTTGAAATGATACAACAAAAAAAGTAAAACTAATCGTTATGAAATCTTACATAATTTAGTGTCGCCACCTCCCGTACTATTTGTTGTCCCAGCATATTTCGTTCCATTGAGCGTTGTGCGACCTGCAGTTTCCTTATGATGTTCGTTTTAATTGTCCAGATTTTGCATGCATAAGTCATGACGGGTAGTAGACACTGGTCTATCGTTTTCTTCTCCAGATAGGGTGGCATTCTAGATTTGAATATGATTGAGTTTCTTCCATAAGTACTCTATGCTAACTTAATTCTTCTGTTGATTTCTGGTAGTAGAGATCCCGAGCTGTGTATTAGTTGTCTCAAATATACCGTATGATCGAATATAAAAGCGGCGTCCAGTTGACTTGGAAATGAACATCGATAACATTCCTCATATAATTTTATACATAAAATGACAGCGATCTTCATTTCATAGCCATCGCTGACGCCGTTTTCGATCATACGATATTCTTTTACTATTCCCAGTGTTTTGTTATTTATTAAAATTCTCTATATTACTACCACCACTTATATTAGGATTAATCGAGTATATAATAAAGACATATACTATTTTTAGCTTTACAGTATCAACTGGGATCATGTGGAAAGGTCCATCTAACAGTATCGCCAATGCAAGATAGCTATTTAGAACTTAACTGGATTACCAGAGGCTGCGATGAACATACATGGCCAGATTTCATCACTCTATCAACCAGAGATTTAAGGACTAGGGATGTAGGTATACACATTTGTATAGATTATTTACTTTTTTCCATAGCAACTGTTAAAATGGCCTTATATCATGATACAAGGAGGGTTAGATAAGGTATTACACATGTAGTGGGCCGAGCTTAACAGAAAATTACTATCCGGCTGACGTCACGCGCGCCGAGAACCGATTTGCCACCGCCAGGGAACTTTTGATAGAAGATATTGCGCATGGAGTTGGCGGAGCTTAACAGAAAATTACTACCCTAGTGATGTCATGCGCGCCGAGAACAGATTTGCGTTCGCCAAGGATCTTATCTAACCTTCTTGTATCATGGCCTTATATCTATCAAAAATAGTAGATAAAATAGTACTTTAACCGCAAAGGTAGATTAAATGATACTTTAACAGCGAGGATAGGTTAAAAACTTTATTTATTTTTTCTTACACGTTTTTTAATTGCTTCCATTTTTAAAATTTTTTGTATTCCTTTTCATAAGTTATTCGGGATTTAAATGGAAGTAGTTTGGATATAGCGTTTGTCGCCTCAGCCTGAATATCTGTTGGTAATTTTCTTATTTCGTTTTGAGCCATTTCTTGCCCCAATTCAATCAGCAATCGACACGAAAGAGAATTAAAAAATATTGACTCAAAACTGACAACTAAAGAGACAGCTTTATTTATTTGTCAAATTTCATAGAAACCAACGCCAACCCAGCACAATATTTTTTCTACTCGTAATAAATTCCTTGAAATAATAATTTCTGAATATTTTTTAAAACGTAACTCGCTATGGAAAAAAAATATTGTTTTAGACACGACCATAAAATTTCATTATCGTCTCCCCAAATTAATCTTATCGGTCGACGATAAAATACCATTTTATCGTCTTGTATAAAAAAGCTATTATTTCTATTTAGTTATTATTTCACTTAATTTATTTATTTGCATACAAAACATGATCATTTAGACTAGATCTGAATAGCTTAAACAACTGGCACTTTTTATTATATATAAAAAACTGTTTTCTTTTTGAATTGAAAATGTAATAATAATTTATATAATCCGTACATTCAAAGACTGAAACTTACAGAACATGATGTACCTATGAACAAGAAAATTTTGTTCCATATGTTCAATTTATAAATTCAATTCCAAGAAGTTCAACTCTATATTCCATTTAACATTGAAAACATTTGTTTTTATACGAATATTATCAATTTTCAGGAAGATAGATTTTCATCTGTCTTGGTTCAAATTCGCTTGCTAGACTATCCGAGCGGCTACTACAAAACAAAAATTAAGTTCCGAGAACCCTGGTTACCCGGTCACTGGGAGTACGATCCCTACACTGTCAGAGCAGACATAGGCCCTCACTGTCTTCCATACTGGATATCTTCTATACAGCGCGATAGAATTGTCGATGCTAGATGTTTGGAAATACAACCCACCTGGATGTATGATAACAGGTAATAATATTTTAGTATTCTTAATGAATTGTATGTACTAAGAGTGGGTCCCAGGTGGGACACTCCAATACGGCCGCGAGTGCCTATTGTGGCTCAGTTCTACAAACTCTTTAGACTAAAAAGAGTATTAAAGTTCACCCACAAGATCCTACCTTTTAACATAGACTGTTATGCCCGTGGGTGATATGTCTTCTGGGTCTGATAGGATGTTTTTGCCATAACCTCAAACCTGGCCCTGCTCCCAGCGCTACATACGTGCTTCATGGTTTGGTCATCTTCCATACAGAGTCGACATTCGGCGTCTTCCACCAGTCCCTCCCTCTGCAGGTGTGGTCTCAGCCAGCAGTGTCCCGTGTATACTGCAGGGAGCGTAGGCGCTCCATTTCTGTCAGCATTTAAGAGTTCTTCTGTTCTGCGTTTGGATGGCCCTGCTGGGATTTTATTGGTATGTTCCATTCCGGGAATCTCATTCCAGTCCCGAAACCTCTCAGTGTTAACTCGTTCCCAAAGCCCAAGTCTCTTGCGAGATTTTTTGCGTAAGCTAAACGTAGTACGTTACAACAGACCAAGGACCGTTGCGAGGGGTGGTGGGACGGACGGCTCATTTCATTCTGGAAGACTAGTAGCGACGTTGCCAATAGTTCTAGACGTTTCAGCACATTACTAAAAAGTAAATATGTCCTTTAATAGTAACGTATATATCCTCTGGTTAATAACATATTATTACGCATGCTTCTTTAAAAATAAACTATTAATTTAATTAAGAAATTGAGATTTATTGATATAGGAAGCTAAATATCGGTTCTAGGCTCACGAATGGCGAACCTGCACCATAATAGCTACACTTTGTTCCTATCTCCTAATAAATTTAGTGGTTTTCTACAATGAATCGTCATAGACGTGGTTTTTGTTGCTTCAAGTGCTTTCAATGTGGCTTGATTATCCCGAAATATGTTTATTGTATTCCCGGTGTATTGCTGTTCTACCGGCACATTTATATAGACACAATAGCATATAACTCAGTTTGGAAATACACATACAATAGGACACACACAATAGCATATAACTCAGTTTGGAAAATTGTGGTATGTTTTCCAAGGCTGTAGATCTCAGTCTTAAGACTGTTGCAGTAAATTCCTGCTCCAGGTCCTTTTCCGTTCTTGGATCCGTCCGTGTATCAAAACATTTCCCCATGCAATAAAGCGTTTCTCAGCTTATCCCATTCATCCCTATTCGGAAACAGAATGATGTAGGTGCGTATCAAGAGTTGAACAGGTGGTGTGAGATCTGAGACCGTTTCCAGAATCTTATCCGACTGTAATTCGTCTACTAGTCGGTTTTGTATGAACTCGATTGTTCCTTGGTAGTCTCGTGCCATATTATTATTTATTTATTTATTCGTGTCAGAAGCATCATCAAGATTACATTTCATATACATATAATATCACATACAACAACAAAATAACAACAATAATTACATATAATAATAATAATAATAATAAGTAAAATTGCAAACATAAAAGTTATACATGAAACCACAGTACATTAAAACATAGATATAAAACAAACATAGCATGTATAAACATCATTTGAGACGGGAAACTAAACATATTTTGCCCAGAAGCGGGCGACGTCAATTGCGTTCGACTTTGCTGCCATAAGGTCCTCTCTAGTGCACTTGGCGGGGCACAGTGGGCAAGTATACATATGTTGGGTGGTTTGTAGTGCTCCACATTCGCAGAGGTTGGAGTCCACATGGTAGCCCCACTTGGTAAGAGTGTCTCTCGATCTCGCTGTGCCCGTATGCAGTCTGTTAAGAGCTCTCCAAGTTTCCCAGTTTTCGTCGCTTCCTGGTGCCAATTGTTCCTTCGGCTCCATCCAATGTTGATTTGAGGTCTTCTCCCAAAGGTCCACATTGGTTCTAGGTTCCTCGTAGTCTTCTGTCGATCGCAGGAAGCTATGCCTTGATTTCAATCGCTGATGAGCGGGTTGGATGCCGTAGAGTAGGTGGCGTTCAGTTGCTGCTGCTTTGGATCGTTCTTTGAGTGCAGCTGCCTCTCTACGGATGGCAGGAGGGGCGATGCCAGCTAGATGGTGGATCTTGTCCAGGGGTGTTGGCTTTAAGCATCCGGTGATGATTCTGCTTGTCTCATTGAGGGCCATATATATTAATATATGTTTCGTGCCATATTTAGAAATCTATAGATATTCTTAAGGTAGTAGAATTATGGAATTAAACAAATATAAATATTAATGTATCCATCAATACCGAAATCATCACACCTCCAATCATACCTCGCCACGACACATTTTTATTGTATTTTTTGTTTATTATTGAGACAGAAATTTTATCAATCTGTTAATTTAGGTCAGTTCACATCAGTTTGGTATCTAGTATAATTCCCAGATGCTGGGCCTTCTCTGAGAAAGGAATTTGTTTACCCCAGAACCAGAGAGCTCCTAGTCCTTCCAAAGTGGTTCGCTTGGTGAAAGTGATAATTATAGCCTATTTAGTCCCTTCCATGTCACCTCCGTTTCCACAGTCTTCTTCTACATTTGCTCACGTATTGTTGTATTGAACTTGCCTCTGGCTATCATGACCAAATCGTCTGAATATTCATTTTTAATCGGAGGCTCCTTGTAGATTCCGTCAGTAACTGAAAGCAGGTGTAAACGCTTCAACATCTAGGAATTTTAAGCACTTTTCCTGTTTCGAACGTTGACTCTTTACTATTACTCGCTGGTGTCAACGATCAACAGAATTGGTTATACCATTGCCCATTACACCTACAGAGTAGAATTACTAACTGTGTAGGTGTGGTGGTGATGGTGAATTGGTATTATTCCCATAACGTCATCCCTAGTATACCGGTCTATTAGTTGTTGTTACCGTTCCATTACTGGAACAAACATTTCTAACACATTTGTAAAGCTGGTGTATCTGTATGTTTAGTGATGTCTAAGTGCCGGTTCTGGTCCAAGAAATGAACATATTTTGGCAAGTGAGATGGTACATTAGTTTGTCTCTAGATTTTCATGTCCCAGTATCCATATCACATGACATCTTGTTTATATTTACATGTAAAATGAGCAATAGTAAGGTTAGAATCGTAATAGACATAAAATGATTCAAGTTCTTTAAGAGTGACTTTATTAACCAATTGTTTTGCTGTTATTATTTGAGGAGTAATAAATGTTATATTTTAGGGAGTATTTGGGAAATCAAAGAATAGGTAATGTCTTCATTCCTGGCACACACAACTCCGGTTCATATAAAGGAATCATTGCAGTATTTGAAGGTTACGTTCTGAACCAAGACAGAAATATATGGACTCAGTTGGTGTTTGGTATCAGATACTTGGATCTAAGGATAGGCTATACACCTGAAGAAGAGTAAGAGAAATTGATACAATCAAATATCTAGTTTAATTCGAGTTATAATTACGTCCATCTCTCTCTATATTTAAGTTCTTTTTAATAATTTTTATTAATTATTATTTATTTTAAGCAGTTTCCTCTCAACTGTATTGTCGTGATCGGTTTTTGTTATCAACTTCATGATTTTCTGACTATAATTTAAAACTCTTAAAGCTTTTTCGTTCGATATCACAGTCATTCGATCACTGAGTAGAACGACAAAATAAATAAATGTTTTTATACAGGGTGGTCCGAATTGTGCTGCATATTCTAAAGATAAAAATAAGTAAAACAGTTCGTTAAGCTTTAAAATGCTCAGCCACCTCTATGTGGTTTAACTCATCTAAGGTTTAAAATTTATGATTACAGTCTAATAACTATTAATTTAGTCAACATATTTAATTTATGTCAATGATGACAGTTATTGATAATTTCGATTCGAAATATCTCGAGAACTATTACTCGTAGCGATTTTTACCAAGAGACCTCTTTTACGTAAAAACCGTTGTTAATGTATATTTTTTACACAGTAGTTTTATACAGGTACGGACGAAAAGTTATTACTCTTCAAACAAGTTAAAAAATATGTAAGTGGCGCCCTCTGCTTAGTCATATTGACATCATAATCAAATTTCTCATGTCAAAAAACTCCCAGACACCAATTTTCAGCTAAATATTGACGTTACTTCATAAATTATATGGAAAAAATAAAAAAAAATGAAAATTGTCCACCCCGTACCCCCGAAACTAAGCATTTTATGAAGCACATATATTTATACGAATATGTAGCCGAAGTTTCCGGAATACAGTTCGGACCAACCTGTATATTAACACAGATATATTTTTAGATTGTACATTTATCATGATCACGTTAGAGTTGCCAAAGTGGAACCGATTTTGAGACAAATAAAGAAATTTGCTGAACTTGCTCCTCGGGAAGTTATTATTGTGGATATTCACAGATTTCCGTTTCCACGAAACTTTACTAGACAAATGCATCAAAAGTTCACCAGAATGCTTGATGATATCTTGGGAGTCCATGTCCTGTCGCCCCATGGCTACCAAAGGGAGGGTGGACCAAGCTTCAACGAAATATGGGCACAGAATAAAAGTATTATTATATCTTATGCTGATTCTTTGGTGTCTAATAGTAAGTAATTCACTATTATCTTACGTTTAATAAGAAATGGGTAAGAAATGTTAAATTTTAATGCTTAGGAGAACTTTAATAGGATGTAATTTGGTTTACTATCTTTTTGCAAAATTGGTTTTATTCTTTAAATGTTGAGACCTCTTATATAGAGATACAATATTAAGATTAATAAAGTTTGTATCGAGACAATGTTACGATAAGGTAAATGATAATGAAAAGGTTCTTCTTAAGGCTTTTAACGACTTGAGACGGAATGTAGAATGTAGAATGAGTAAGAAGGGGTGGAGGTTAATCACCGAGAGCTTATAAAGAACTATTGTGTCCTCCTTTCTTGAGTTATAACTCATCATACAGTCTATAACGCATCTTACATGGGGATCTTCCTGCTGTAGGGGGGACATGGTATTTTCCATTCTCCTCTGATTACAGATGTTAATCCCCCGAGGAGTGGTCATCTATCTCCTACGAGGGTATACACCCTTCAAAGATTGGGGCTTAGCCCTCCATGCCCTTCACAGTCGAGGAGCTTGTCTCCGGCTGAGATACCCGTGAGAGAGAGGCTGGAGGATACCCGTGAGAGAGAGAGACTTTTCTCCACCTCTTTAACTTGGTCTCTGCTTAGACCTGATAACAGTGTTGTCTCGAATCTATAATAGAGGATATATCCCTCTTTCTTTATTGCTTTCTTGAATTTGAGCTCAATTACACTGCAAGGGCTGGTCGGTTCAGTTCTACAGAGCTCCGCATGTAGATGTTTATTAATTTAAATCATAAGGTTTATTAATAAAAAAATAACTTTGTCAAAAGTCATGTTTTTTAGGTAATCCATGGCTTTGGCAACCCATTAAACAATTCTGGGGTAACACGAACAAAGTCTCAGAACTAAAAGACTACCTCTGGAGATCCATTTCCGAATACAAAGGCTTCAGGAACCCTCTATGGGCATTGATGGCTGAACTTACACCTGGTACATGGGACGTGATACTCAGGAAAAATAATCTCAGAGTTCTAGCTCAGAATGTTAATAAAGAAGTGACGAAATGGTTCAGAGATGAATGGTTTAATGAAGCGAATATCGTTACCAGCGATTATTTTTTGGGAAATGATTTGATACGTGTAGCTATCGAAGGAAATAAAGCTAAGAATGTTAATTACTATTAAATATTGTTTTACTCACCCTTTAGCAAAGGCCCATATACAGGACAGGAGGGATAATGTTACCCCTACCGGAAAGAAATTTATAAATAAAATAAAATTGGAATTATTTCCTTGTTAGACGGAGAATTAAAAGATATACAAAGTAACTACAGACCAACTATAGTAAATACCTAGTATTATAGTTTTTATTATTATATTTTTATATAGTTTTGATTTCAGGACATTTCTTCTCTTTTTAACAATTTTTCTAAAAAAGGCTGAAAATATATATGTTTTATTTATATATTAATATTTATTAACTATCAAAACATATTTAATAATATCTAAGATCTAAGAGTTATATAAAGTGATTAGAAAGGAAGCCAAAAATCGAATAATATATAGGGTGCGCTATTTAAAAAAAATATCCTTTTTCGCTCACAGTTTTTTGAGCCAACCGGTAGAAGTTAAAATATTTTCCTAAAATACATTCTAATACATACTTTAGGTTTGCACTTATACAAAATTCCTAAGTTTGTTTTTATTATAGAGACTACAGATTCCCGAGGCATTGTTGATGGGACCGTATAAAGTGTTAGGTATGACTTGACTCCTGGTAACTAGAGCTGTGTAGTCCGTGAACAAACTAGTTCCAATGAACTATTCCGATCCCGGATTGGAAGGAACTAGTTCCGGTTTTCTTAAAGAACTAGTTTCTCAGGACCTATTCCGGACAGTGACCGATATATAATAATATGCGACGGGTCGACCAGCGCGATCATAGTCCGATGCTAGGCGGGAGTGGAGAGTGCCAGCCGTATGTCACCTGTCCCGGGCCGAAACGATTGAGAGGAACTAATTAAAAGGCTAGTTCACGGGAATACTATTCAGTCGGCAGATCCGAAATATAATACAAGGCGACGATGATGGATTCGGCCTTGTCTATTGCCACAGCCGGCGTAAGGCGTAATTACCACAGAAAGCTGTCGTGGATACTGTTTTTGATTTTTAGTTTGTCCTTTGTATATTTTATGGCAAAGTAAAGGCAAAGTAAAATTTTTATGTCAAAGTTTCACTTTAGGTCCCTAAAATTAAGAAGTATCTTATAAAACGTAGTAGATATTCTAAAATTTTAGACAAAAACAAAAAAAAAATCGTAAAATTTTCGTATTATTTGCCCCAATTGATTTGTGATATAGTTTTTTAAAATTTGATCTGAGTTTCTTTTTTAATTTTTTTTATCTGCAATAAAACTGACCTCCATGTTTTTAACATATGCAATTACACGTCTCGTTATATTTGTTCATACTGTGAATAGTTCTGACTGACAACAAAACTCATTAGCAGGCAAGGGGGATGCCAATGTTAGTCGGGAACTATTGTGAAGTAAAGACCTAGTTTAAAAAACTATTCCTCTGGAGGAACTAGTTCCTCTCAAGGAACTAGGATTCCCACCTCTACTGGCAACCCCTATTTGCGGCAACTTTTTGATTGGCACCCTGTTAAAAGTGTATTACTCTATTCTTATATCACTGTATGGAAACCACTACTAGACTGAAAGAACATATAGTTCGACAGTGGACAAGTGTGTCCCCAAATAGGACACACTTGTCCTATGGGAGGGACACACAGACACAGCGCACTTTTCTACTATACTTGATAAATATCGTTTATTAAAAGATTAGTACATAATTCGACCCAAAATTATTGAGTCTGCCTCTGCTGTTACTTGTACCATCTTATTTTCAGTGAAAATAATTAATATTTTTGATAATTTACACGAAATATTGAAAATGATTGGAAACAAAAAAAATCTAGACGATGTGGTAATTAAAAACATTTATTTGTCTGTATAATATTATATTATTTAGTAATATAAAAATTAAATTAAGTAAAATCTACAACCTAAATGTACTATACAAATGAGGTAGAACGAAAATCAGTCCTATTGATTTGAAAACATAATAGAAAACGTCTTTGGGTACAACGCGAATAAATAAATCTTAAAAAGAAAAACTAAAAAGGAAAATTGCTTATTTTTCAAAATATGTATATAATTTAATCGGCAGTCAAAAACAAATACATAAAATCGTCTGTTTTGTCTGCTTAATGATCGTTATAATATTTACTTAATTCTCAATTCCCTTTAATCGAACATCAATAAGTCGTATTTCTCCATCAAAACATAAATTCTACTTTGGAAAATAAGCAGTTTTCCGAAAAAGCAGGTTTTTCGATGTTTTGAACACAAATACACAATAAATTATTTCATATATACAAAATATTTGTTATGGTAGTTAGTTATAAATGTAATATATACAATAAATGTTTATACAGGGTTTCTTAAAGCGCGTTATTAAAAATATTTTCAATTATTGTAAACAGGATTTCAAAATTTACTGCACTAGGTTTTTTTATACTACTTGTTTTAAAATAACGTTTCTAAAAATATAAACCCTGTATTTTTAAATAGAACATATAAGTTATGTACAATACCTTAGAAACTATAGTACTCCGATAAAAATTTTATGTACAATTATACAAAACTAACAAAATAACAAAAAATACTGATTAAATATTTTACACGACTTATATAAATAACAAACATATTAAATTAAAATCGTTGAATCCTATGGAAAAAATGAGAATTTGTTTTGAACATACTTACAGCTTATCAAATATATGATGATATGCGATTATGTATCTCCATGCAAACGCACATATTTGCGCAGTAAAGAAACATATATTTGATACCAATTAAACTTTTAGTTACGTAATCGAGGGCGCGATTTTTAAATTCATTGTTGCCATCCATGGACATACTCGGCACCGGGCTGACCAACTGGAATTTAAATTTCCCGCAGGGGATTCAGGTGGTAGCTCTGTTGTAAAAAATGTGAAGTTGCCACATTTATTTATTTCCTGACATTGTCAATCTTTTTGACAATTTAGTTTTGTATTACGAGTTTTTGGTTTAAATCAGGGTTTCTTAAAGTGTGGTCCACGGACCCCTTAGGGGTCCATAGCATGTGTATCATGGGTCCCCCCGCGGTCCGTGTTACGCCAGTTAACTGTAAACATATTTATTAAGAAAAAAAATAGCGTAGGGCAGCAAATTCAGTAGGTATTTAATCACTAAATACTAGGCGATTCGCGTAAGGATCAAAAAAACAAAGTTGAAGCTGTTCCCTTATCAAACGATGTTATTCATTTTAGAATTGTTGAAACGTCGTCAAATATTTAAGTCGTTGAAGAATTAATTGCTTCACCGTTTGCATTCAGCATTCAATTGGATGAAAGCACTGATGTGTCACAATGTAACCAACTCTTGGTATTTGTCCGTTACTTACAAAAAAACACACGGAGTATTAAAGACGAGTTTCTTTTTTGCAATTCACTTTTGGAGACTACAAGGGGTTCAGATGTTTCTAAAATGACAAAAAGGTTTTTCAACGAAAAAAATATAGACTGGAAGACTAAACTTGGTAGTATCTGTACCGATGGAGCTCCAGCAATGCTTGGTAATAAGTCTGGTTTCGCGGCTTTGGTCAAGAAAGAGATCCCTCATGTCATAATAACTCATTGTGTCTTACATCGACAAGCCTTGGCTTCACGGACTTTGCCTACATTTATGAAGGAAGTTATTTCTACATGTGGTACAAGAGCTTTAAACCACCGCCTGTTTAAAAAACTTTATCAAGAAATGGGGTCAGAACATGAAGTACTCTGCTTTACTACGCAGAAGTTCGTTGGCTGTTAAGGGAACATGTCTTAAAGCGATTGTTTGAGTTGAGGGCAGAAGTGTTACTTTTTCTAAAAGATAAAGGAAATTCACTGTCTGAATATATTAAGAGCAAAGATTTTGTACGGAGGCTAGCGTATTTGGCAGATATATTTACTCAATTGAATGAGATTAACTTGTCTCTTCAGGGCTTTGCGGTGACCATCGTGAATGCATCTGAACGGTTGAAAGGTTTCATATGTAAACTGCCACTTTGGAAAAAAAGGGTGGAATCTGGTAACTTTGCAAATTTGCCGATGTTTGAAGAGTTAATAGCTCAAGGTGACGGTAACACGATCTCAAAAATGCTACAGAAAGAGGTGTCTAAACATTAGGATACATTGGAAACTTCTTTTGAAGGCTACTTTAACTTAGAATCGCTTGAAAATGAAACGTGGGTGCGGGGTCCATTTATAATCGACACGGATAATATCAGCGATGAAGATCTCATTAAAGATGATTTAATTGGCATAAGAGCAAAAGAAGTTTTCAAAACTGAATTTCATGCAAAATATCTTAGAGAGTTTTAGTGTTCTTTAAGTCAAGCTTACCCTCTTCTTGTCAAGCGAGCTATGTCCGTTCTGATCCAATTTGCTACTACGTAGCTTTGCTGAGGCAGGGTTCTCGGTTCTGGTCTCAATAAAAACAAAAAGTCGCAACCGATTGAACGTCGCAGATGATATGCACCTTGCTTTGTCGAAGATAACGCCACAATTTAACGTTCTTATTGCGGCCAAACAGCAGCATCCTTTTCACTAATTTACTAGTGTACTTTTTAAATTTGCTAATTAGATATTACAATGTAATGACATTTTAAAATTGCAACAAAAATGAATATCGTTTTTAAATGTCATTGTTTTTCAAAATTAAATCGCAAGATACCATCCTATATTTGACGAGCTCTATTAGAAATGATTTCCAAATTATTAATTAGATATTCTTGCAAAAATTTTCGACTTATTCTAGAAATGTTTGTTCATCACAACGCGCTCACTGAGACAGAGTTTAGATTAAATAAAATTTAGTTCGTTTGTTGTGTGAGTAGGTTAAGTAGTTCGCCGTGGTCCATGTTGTTTAAGGTTTCCATGTCGATGCCTAAGGCATTTGCCACATTTTCCATATCCAGTCCAAAGGACTTGAGGAGTTCTATGAAGTCCATCTCCTCACCGGTGAAAGGGTTGTGGAGTTTCGGACAAGAATGGTTACACTGAAAATAAAAAGAAATATTTAATTATAAGTTTCTGAAGATGATTTATTATGAAGATGTTTTATTTTCTAATAATTTATGTAATTTACCCAAGTAACATTTTCACGACTTGCGACCACATGTTTACTAACACAACGTTGGATTAGTTACAAAAAATAGTTAGCTCTGTACCTTGGTTATTAAAATAAATGTAAACGTTGTTGTAACGTTGTGCCGACGTTGAACTAATACTACAACAAAGTAAAAGCTTCTGCGACGTCGAATAAACGTTGTCTTGTAACCATTTTTGCTTAAGTGATCTTTGGGTGATTCAGACAACGTAGTTACAATGTTGGGCAATAAAGATTTTTCCGACGTCACTTTCAGGACCTATTCCAACGTTATGCAAACGTCGTCTGTTTTAGTAATTCCAACGGTGTTTAGATTTCCTTATTCTTACGTTGGTAGGACGTCGAGCCACTACCTTTTTGCAACTGTATTGAACCATAACCTTAAATCTTAAATTTTCACTTCATTGTCCTGTTCAGTCAGACAGTTCAGTGCTGTTTTTGTTTTTATAAAAAAAAACTTAATTAAAATGGGGCGTAAGAAAGGCACATATAAATAAATTTAAATATACATCGACATATTACCGATACTTTATCCACTCCCTCGTTTATTTAGAATATAGAGGGCGGCACAAGCTAGACTCTAGGATGACTAAATTAGGCAATCTTGCGACTAGTATACTACCTGTTAAGGCTGAACTTTATTAGTCCAGTATGCGACTACTTGAACTACTCCATCTTAATCTCCAAAACAACAAAGTGAAAGCCGCCATGTTATTGAATAAGAAAATGTTTCGTTCCTAAAATAGCAATTCCTGCTTTTTTAATACATTAACTTGAAATATTTGACCCTAAACAACACGCGATTTTTTTTTCGACTGTGAATAAATTACTCTCATTTTACTAAAAAAAATCAAGAAATGTTTTAAAACTTCTTTAATTTTAAGGCCCATTAGTATTTTTCAAAGTAGAAACAATACATTTATCAATAAAGTTGTTTGCGTTTAACTTTTTTGCCTTGGGTAACGAGTTACAGAGTTGGTTAAAGTGTTTCAGTTTCAATAATTATGATCTTCAAACATCCTCCACACTTAAATACTTTTGTTTTGTTTTCCTTTACTGCCATCTGGCATATGTCTCTGACTAAATCATAAAAATAATATTTTTACTATAATTATCCCAATTTAGGATAAAACGCGACTTAGACGCCATATTATTATAGTTTTGTATTTCTGTGAATTAGGATTTTAAACAACGTTGCAGTTTGTACTAAATTAGGCTGCTAGCCAACGTAGATATCCAACGTCGTTTCGACCCAAAAATTATTCTCCAAACTAGTGCAGACTTGGGTTGGCCCGAGGTTGTGCCGACGTTGCGCCCCGACATTTGGTCGCGTGACACAACGTTGTCCCGACGTCCAAATGCTGCTTGGGTAATAGAGGTGTCTACTAGACCACTCTGTAGCGATTTTTACGAACTTTTCTTACACGATCTTTTTACGTAGAATAAAGTGGCGTAGTTTGAAATTCTACGAAAAGAATATGTTTGAATATGAACTAAGTTATGTTTTCTCAAATGGAAAACCCTGTATATTTATAAATCATATGATCTGGCCTGCTATGAGCTTCTCAAGAATATGTAACACTCTGGGTAACACTCTATATGTGTTTTCACTATTTACTGTAATATTTGAAAGACTAATTTTCTTATTAGTCTAGTATTTACTAAAATATGCATACACATATTAAAATTTTATTTAGGACTAAAATATTTTGCTTTTAAATTGTTACCACTGAATCTCTGAATATTTTTTTTTTATAATGGGATGGGTTTGCAAATATCTAAAAGTTTGCCGAATAGTATTTTCCAAGTCTTCGACACTGTTGTAGTTGCCATGATATATTTAAAATTTCAAAATTCCCTAAATACAGAAATCGAGAACGGATAAATCCGGTGATCTGGGAGGCCATCGTTCGTGTCCATTGCATTGGTCCAAACTCGTTGATTTGGGAAATGGTTGTTATAATATTTACATATTTTCAAAGTTGTGAGCTGGAGACCCATCTTGCTGAAACTATTTCACATAAATTAGCTAAAGTCTATCTAAAATCTATCTAAAAAATATCCACTAAAAGTTCCTGTCAGATAGGTTCCAAGATTTACAAATACCGGTAAGGTCTTAAGTTTCCCCGATATATAAAGAATATATTACTAGCTCCTAAAATAAAAAAAGTCATACATAGCAACATACTTTTAATTATTCTCTTGTGTGTGTGTTTCTTTTATTATTATCAATCACGACCTAACCAAACGAAATGATCTTTTAATGAAATTTTTTAAATATTAAATAGAGAAAGTAAATATAGAGTGTATACATATATTTTTGAGAAGCTCATATCAAGCCAGATCATAATATGATTTATAAATATACAGGGTGTTCCAATTGAAAAAAACATAACTTAAGTTCATATCTTCAAGACTATTATTTTCGTAGAATAACAGACTACACCACTGTATTCTACGTAAAATGTTCTACAATAAGCAGTTTTCACCTTCTCAATATCAGAGATACGAGGGTGTCCCAAATTGATTTTTTTTAAAGACCCTGTAGCTCAGAAACTAAGAGGACTATGAACATTTTGTTTACAGCATCTTTCATTTAACAAAAACGTGGGATAAGATTTGTGAAAACCGCATTCTTCTATTTTCACTAACGACGGAGATACCATAAGATTTCAACCAAAATAGGACACCGTGTACAAAATTATTAAAATACAATGAACCTACCTGAGGCCACGAACACCTTTCCAGTCTCCTATGGGCACAGTGCTTATTTCTCTGTCTCTTTTGAGCCACAGAACTAGATGATTTCCTCGTTCTGTTCTCGAAAGAGTAAACATTCTTCTGAGGTATCGAATTCTTCGTCCTATTCTTTCCGACATCTTTCAGACGATTCTGTTCCTCCTGTCTCTTTCTCTTTCTTTCTTTTTGTTTTCTTTCTCTTCTTCGCTTCTTTTTCTTGTTTCTCGTTTCTCGATCGACTTTGTTATCGCGTTTTAAGTTGTTTTCCAGTTGTTGTTCGGATCGTTGAAGCTGTTTCTGCTTCTTCAGTTGCTTTTTCTTCTTGTGATTTTTCCGACGTTTTATCCTGGAAGAAAAGAGAATAATTTAGATTCATGAATATAAGCGTACTTTTAACACAATTTTTAAATAAAACTGGCGATTTTATATTTGATAAATAGAAAAACGAGACGGTTCAAAACGTCATTGGCGTTTTTCAACAAATATGTTATATTTATATCTGACTAAAATTGAGATATAGGGACGCTTTCTTCGCTAGATGAATTAATAAATATAACTAATTATTGTGTCGATGTACTTGAAAATAATCATTACTAGCCAGGACCCGAATTCTGTAACTTAGAAAACGCTCAGCGCTTTTAGACGCTCAGGGAATATGAGGTTAATTTTCGCTTAGCGCGCACTTAACTACCGTTCGGTTAGGTTATTCTCATCTGATGCGCTTAAGCAGGGTTTCCACATGCAAGGATTACTGGCGCCAGTTTTATTGTATGTGGAAACCTGTAAAATATCGACTGGCGCAAGTTTAGTGGCGCCACTAATTCATGTGGTGCCAGTAAAGTTTAACGCTCCTGTACTTTTTGGCGCTAGTTTTGTGTGTAAACAATACAGCGAGCACATCTCCAGTCTTAAAATTGTCGTTTGTTTCAAAAAAGTGGTCTACTGAATTAATAATAAAGTTCTTGGAAGCCTACGAACAACATCCTTGCTTATGAAACAATAAAATAAGTGATTATAAGGACCGAAATAAAAGGGATGAAGGAAAGAATTATTGGTGTCATGTCTGATTCTCCCAGTAACTTTGATGTAAATTCGGCAAAGGCCAAAATTCGAAATATTAGGAATGCTTACATCCTAGAGCATAACAAGGTGTTTGGTTTGGTTTTAAATTTACCATAGACCTGTAGAAACGGGTAATGGCACCATTTAATTGTGGCGCCAATAAAGTGGCGATAGACTGGCGCCAGTAATCCTTGCATGTGGAAAACCCGCTTTAGAGTCTTTACCCATTGCGCTGTGTGATTTGAAAATGGCTACCTTAAAGGATCGTTTTGCTTATCGAACTGTCAGTAAAAATAGAAAAAAATGTGATTTTGTGCGTTCTTTTGCTCTCTACTGAAAACGATTATTTCTTGTATCAGTTCCTCAATAAGTAATTGATAATTTACGACTTGGCAGCTATAAATAATATTGTTCAAAACATTAAAAATGCTGAGAAGCGTCTTCGACATTTCCCTCGTATAATAAGAATAATGACATATCCATAGAAACATAGGTTGACATAACTCAACAACAGGTTATGAAATTCACGGAACATTGGCATTTTTCATTGTTTTATCTACATTTGACTATTAGATACCTGAGAAATTGTGATGATGTTAATATAAATGATATCAAAGAAAGATTTTATAAATATAAATAATAATTTATTTACCTTCTTCTATTCGTTTTCTGTACCCAACAGTGTAAAGCGTCAGCAATAGAGATATCGTCAATTTTCACTTCTTGCCAATCCCTCTTCGTTAAAACCGAATGAGATATACAGGATGGCGCAAAAACTGCCGAGACATTTTGAAAACTATGCCTCAGAGCATCACCCATTTTATGTATGTAGTCCCATTGTTGTTTGGTCACTGGTGCACCAACATTGTCAGCGTCCATTTGTGCTTCATCAAACAGCCATTGAAATACGAATAATGGAGCTGAAACAATAGAAACAGTTTATTAGATGATGAAAAATGATAGTTCGGTACAGTTCAGATACTTCAAAATCTTAAATTTTTCAAAAATCGATCATGTATAAATATCACCAAAATATTACTTATTTGAATTTACCAAAAAGGTATAGACAGTTCTTGTTTAAAGTTAATATAACTATATATTATACCGGGTGGTGCATCGTGGTTGGAAACATAGGAAATCCCATGCAAATTTTGAACTGTTCCAATATTGGCTCCCCTAATGATGTTAAAGCAAAGTCATAATAGATTTTTCAAAGAAACGTTTGGTAAACAAAAAAGAAACGTTTGGTAAACACACATGCCAAAATTGAACAATTTTGGACAAGCCGATTTTGAGTAATTTGAGAAAAACTGCATCTATTTTTAAATTAAAACTGAACGGAACAGGTAATAATCAAATACCAGTCAAAAACCGACATACCTGAAGTTCTCAACGTTATAGTTATAAACGTAAATTAATTTTAATAAAATTTTAATATTCAGTGCTGATAATAATATATTGTTATACACCGAAAGAAAAAGTGAGCATGATACAATGGTGCTACGCGGCAAATAGCTTAGACAATGTATTTGACATGTCTCGGTTAATTTTCCCTGAATATAATAATAATAATAATACGATAGCTCCCGTATATAGCGTTTAGCGCCTTGGGAGTAGCAAGGTACAGCTTACCATGCTAGAGCCGTTCGGTATACAAGGAAGGTAATGTGGCTAGCACTACGCTTCAATCGCCTATTATTACCTCAGGATTGTGAATCCCAAGTACTCATTTAAGGCTGAGTCGACATAGGTACCCAAACTATTTTTATTTTAATAAACTGTACCTCTACGCCACCGGGCACTTTTCCCTGAATATTAAAATTAAATTACTTTTGACAATGACAAAAATATAGTTTGTAAACATAAGGCACGTCAATTTTTGAGTGCCAATTTATTTGACAGCGATAAAGAAACATGAGTAATGAAATCAAATAAAACAGAATTTAAAATAAAGATAAATTATGTTACACTCACTTTTTAACGTTGGATACAATCTGTATCCAAAGTAACATCTCCACGGTTCGCTCAAGTACTGTTCCCTACAACGTCTTGGCACTTTTCCTTCCCACAGTTCCATTCCCTTTCTGATTGCATCCACCGCAGGTTTTATAGTTGGAGCGTACGGGGTTCTATCCAGGAACCATCCAGAATCCGTTACACCCCTCACTTTGATTTGTTTCAGGAACATTTGCTCGTGGAGGAGTTCTTCAACGAAATCTAAGTTGATCATGACTCCAGTTCCTCCAGCACTGCTACCTAAAACAATATAGAAAATATTGTCTTTATTGATTTTGGAACAAAAATATATTCTAGTAAGTAAGAACATGAGGTAGGTTTGTAAGTAGTGTGTCTAAAGTAGTTTTATTTATTTCAATTTTAATAAAATATTTTTAAAATACATGAAACTGGTAGACATTGTTTTTTACGATTGGGACTGTTATGTTGAACTTTCATTTTCTTTATTTATTAACTGAGACAATTGGAACGTTTTTGATAGTTATATCACTCTTATTTATCATGTAAATATTGAGATTAAACATCTTAAGGTACACACACACATATAGAGAAGACCAGGCTACTAGTAACATAGCAAGTTGCCGGACGAATTTACGTTTACCCGATTTGCGTTCGTACTACAGATTCACTGCCGGCTAGTCGGCTGGTCAGGCAGTACGCAGTTGCAGTTGTGCTTGGACGGGTCGGTCGTGACACTAGGAATACGACGCGAGGAGTACCGAGTATTTATTATTTTCATTTTAAGTGTTTACCTTCACTTAAGGTAACATTTAAAATAAAAATACTTAAATATTTATTATTTGAGTGTGTTTACAAGCCAAAATTAAAAATAAATAAATTCCCTAAACCCGCAAAAAACTAAAATATTACTCTAAATAAAAAAAAGTTATAACAAGTGTTGAAAAAGACCACCTTCTTGTGCTAGACAGAAGCCTAGGCGGTCGTAAAATCCCCGTCTGACATTGGCTAACATATTAGGACTAATAGTTTGGAAAGCCTCTCATATTTTTACTTGAAGCTCATCCAGATTATTAGAGCTGTTATGATCATACACTTTGGATTTTATATAACCCTACAAAAAGAAGTCATTGGGAGAAAGATCTGGTGATCTAGCGGGCCACAAAATAGTTTCATGTTCACTAATTAAACGGTTGGGAAAAGTATTGTTCAAATATTCTTGAACAATACGGGCAATGTGGGTAGGGCAACCATCTTGCTGAAACCAGACATTGTGGAATATTTCTCCCAATACCTCACGAATTCTAGCGACAATCTGCTGCTGTAACAAGTCCAAATACTTTGCAACAGTTAAATTATCCTTTATAAAAAATGGACCAATAATATGCTCCCCTACAAAACCACCCCGAACACTTGCTTTAACTCCTGTTCTTCATTAATCAACACATCAGGCATTTTGTGTTTTAGTGCGGACACGCACCCATGTGTTTCAAAATTTTTAATAACTCTTGATATAGTAGGTAAAGATGGAATTGGCCTGTTTACAAAAGTTTGACAATTTGAATTTTCTCACGAACTTCGTAAACATCCATTATTTTACTTAAAAAATAAATTTTACACGAAAGCTGTAGCGAGAATCTATGTATTCGTTTCGGCTATTAAAACACGAATAAATACAAATTCTGTAACATTCTTATCACATATCTACGTATTTTTATTTTATCGCATTTTTTCGCCTGCTTTTTATCCGGCGGACGGGTATACGCTAATTCGTCCGGTTCTGCCTATGTTACTACTACGGTGGTCCGGCCTGTATATCCAACGGTCTAAGACACTCGAAAAAGTTCTTCAGATCTTACGACCGAGAAAAATCAAAGGTTTTCCTTGATTTAAGTAAAAGCAATCTTCGGATTGTCACCTCAGTAGGCTGAAGCTGAGAAACAACGGCGAATGCAGATTCCGTGGGGAAAATGGGGAAACACCAGAACACCTTATCACTGAGTGCGCCGAAACGACAACCGTTCGTGCCATGAACTTTGGTACGACTGATGTCGAGAATGGAGAGCTGGCCTCTGTGGAGCCGTCTCAGATACTGACTTTTGTTAAAGCTCTGGGACTGTATGATGAGTTATAACTCAAGAAAGGGGAACACACAATAGAGATCTGCAAGATCGCGGTGATTAACTCCCCTCCTAAACATTCTACATTCTAAGGTACACAGATTATACACGATTGTTTTTTACGATTGAGACTTTTATATTGAACTATTGAACTTTCATTTTCTTTATTTATTAACTGAGACAATTAGAACGTTTTTTTATAGATATATCACTCTTCTTTATCATGTAAATATTAAGATTAAACATCTCAAGGTACACAATCTATACACGACTTCTATTTCCTTCAATTATCTGGAAAACTCATACATCTGGAAAATTTTATTCCAAGAACTCCTGCATTGGTTTTCTTTAGACAAGTACTCGATGTTGATACTCCGTTTGATTGGCTGCAAATTTTACCATTAATCTAAATAAAAAGCAGAATAGTACTTTCAAAGCTAAATGAAATATTATTGGATAAGAATATAACGGCCGAACACCAAAAAGAATTTCCAACTTTATTCCAATAAATATATTTATACAGGGTGGCCCATCGAAAACGTTCCGCAAGGCATAACGGCTAGGGTATTTTTTCAAAAAATCCAAAAACACGTCAATTTTGTTTGTGAGGGGGACAACTTTTGCCCCAAAAATGATTGCGAAATCTTCAACCCTCTAAGCGGGGGTGTCATCCCCCAACTTTTTTCAAATGGGAAGGGGGGTCAAGTGGCACCGCAATGAAAAGACCTTTCTATTCTTTATAATACCCCGCCTCGTTTTTGAAAATCCGTCGAGTCATTGAGAAAATATGAAGGATTGAAATTTGAAAAGTTTATTGAAACATTTATCAGAGTAAAGGATAAGGATTCTTTCGACCAATTTGAGGTTTTTTCTTATTATTTCTAGGTGTTTACGCATTTTCCACTTGCCACAAGGTTGAACGATCAGGTGCGGTAGTTGCTAGATAGCTGTTCTGTGACTTGTGCGTTGAAGTTCTTCTCAATATCGTTAAACTGACTCACAATAGAATTTCCAAAAATACCAGCCCAACCGTTCAATTTATGAGGGTTTTGTGTGTGCACCTCGTGAAAAACCCTGGGGTTGTCTTCAGCCCAGTACCGATCAGTTGTGCCGATTAACTACACCGTTCAAAAAGAAAGTACACTCATCCAAAAAACACACATTAAATAGAAAATTATTATCATTCGCCACTCGTTCACTCATAGTTTGTTATTTTGTATTTTTAAAATAAAGTTCGATTATTTCTACTTTTTCTGCAAGTGAGTACACCATAATAATTGTTAAAAAATTTAACGATATCGAGAAGAACTTCAACGCATAAGTCACAGAACAGCTATCTAGCAACTACCGCACCTGATCGTTCAACCTTGTGACAAGTGAAAAAATGAGTAAACATCTAGAAATAATAAGAAAAAACAGCAAATTGGTTGAAGAAATGTATCCTTCTCATTACTTACCTTCATATTTTCTCAATAACTCGACCGATTTTCAAAAACGAAGCCGGAAAGTATAGAGAATAGAAAGCCCTTTTCATTGAGGTACCACTTGACCCCCCTTCCCTTTTGAAAAAAATTGGGGGATGACGCCCCCGCTTAAAGGGTTGAAGATTTTGCAATCATTTTTGGGGCAAAAGTTGTCCCCCTCACAAACAAAATTGACGTGTTTTTGAATTTTCTGAAAAAAAAAATTACCCTGGTCGTTATGCCTTGCGGAACGTTTTCGATGGGCCACCCTGTATATAGCTACGAAGTATGATTCTTGAAAGAAAAAATTAGGAGGAACGCTACAAGCCAGGAAGATAGATTAGGAGAAGAGCTACTGGAAGATCCAGGAATGATAAAATACCAAATTAAACCAAAAGACGCAAAATGAAAATAAAACACGACATCGCAGACGGCATTAGAACAAACAATTCTTACTTAAAACTTCATTAGATTGTCTTAGAAAGTTGGTAATATACAAGGATGGCTGGTTTAATCATGCATATCGTTAGCAATAGTTTAGAAGCCATACTATTTTTCACAATGACACAAATTTCAAATAAATATAAACAATATAAACTTATTCAAATATGGGTTGCTTTGTAACATTTAAAAAAAAATAACTCACCCAGTATATTTCATAATACAATATAGATATAGGTTTCTTGACCTATTTTTATATAAATTAGTTTGTTTATTATTATTTGAGTCGCCGGTATATTATATCTCGAAAAATATTTCGCATTATGATGCAACTTGTAAAATTTGGTGAGATAATTATATGTCATTCGGCAATTTTAATAATTTATTTTATGCTGAGAGCATATTTTCTTAAGTTAAAATAAATAGTTTTGCAACGGTACGGAAGTTTACATAATTTGGATAATAAGTTAGAATATTAATTTAAAGGTTCACTTCATATTCGTTCTTCAATATACTCCTAGATCATTTAGGCAATAAGGAGATAGGTACTTACAATTTTTATGTTTATATATATATTTTTTAAGAAGTATTATATTAGCCGTTTACCACTGAAAATTAGCTAAGAATCTTACATAAGGAAATTTTAAATTGCTAATATTTTTAACGAATAATAAAAGTACATCTTATAGAGCATTTTGGTCATGTTCAGAACTCTAACTGGAACTGTTGTTCCGCATTATTCAGGTCTTTCAAATTTTTAGTCCCTCTCTAAGGAGTTTTATATTAATAATGTTTTAAAATGGTTGATACTTTTAAATAAATAATTTGTACATCTTATACCGGGTGCGTTTCAAAAGTAGCTCAGATTGATTGACGTATTCAATTGTTTTTGCTCACTTCCTGTTTCACCGGAAAGGACTACAACTTTTATAGTCTCGGTATATTTCCACTTTATTCGATAGAAAATGACGCTGAATAAAATTACATATCATATGACAACTTTTTATATTTTCACTTAAAAACAAATGGTATTTTAAATTTCAATCTAGAGTGCCATGGCTGTGTTAAAAACACTATTTTTTAATCAAAGAGCCTTGGAAAAATAGTTTTGATCGTGTCCTGACCGGTTAAAAGATGCCCAAATCGTATTTTTAATTATATCTCAAATCAAAGCATTTTCTACGAATAATTTGGTACCAAACACTTTATATATTACACTTTAGAAAAAAACTCAAAATTTAACTGAGGATGCAGTCAATAATCACCACATAGGCTAATAAAAATACTTTTTCATTTGTCAAGCTTTCGAGAATTTTATTCCCATCATCAGGAGAGTTTGACTGAGTCAATTAGCAAAAAAACATCCTCTGCACAAAAAGGCTTTAAAAACTAGCATCATATGACATTGGAATACAAACACATTTCCTTTATAAAATATTAAAATACATATTCAACGACATTACTTTTCTTTTAAACACAAAACAATTTTTTTTTTTAAATTTACTAAACTAATTTCTACATTGTTGTTTCGAGCTCGATCAAACAGTGACTTTGACAGAAAAGTAATGTAGTTGGATATGTATTTTAATATTTTATAAAAAAAATGTCCTTGTATTCCAATGTCATATGATTATGCTAGTTTTTAAGGCCTTTTTGTGCAGAAGATGTTTTTTTGCTCATTGACTCAGTCAAACTGTCCTGATGATGGGAATAAAATTCTCGAAAGCTTGACAAATTTGAAAAAGTAGTTTTATTAGCCTATGTGCTGATTATTGACTGCATCCTTACTTAAATTTTGAGTTTTTTTCTTAACTTATTCAGTCACGACTAACCTGCTATTTTATTACACTTTATATAAAACACTTAGGTATTTTGAGTCAAATTATCGTTATGAACCGCATGTTACAATTTCTACATACTTTTGACATATATCATTCTATCCAGAGTATATCGAATAAAGTAGAAATGTACTGAGGGTGCCATTTAAAAATCAAAAGTTATTTCCGGTAAAACAGGAAGTGACCAAAAACAATTGAATATATCAATCAATCCTAATTTATGTCATATACTAACATACCAACTCTCATTTTTATGCTTTAAAATAGTTCCTTAATTTTAATATAACTATAATCACTTTTATTATTAATTTTCACTTTTCAATATTGCGTTCGTATTAAAATTATCAATTCACAATCTCATTTTTTTTCTGTAAACTCACCGGCTAATAACAAATCGGTACTGTTCTCTAATCCTAGTGGAATTAGATCACGAACCACTTGTAGCACGATAGACGAACCCATAAAACTGAACATTCCTTGTTTTTCCGATCGCTTGGTTCCGCTCCACGAGTCGCTGCTGCAGTACGGTACGAAAACGTGATTGGCGTTCCACCAATATGGGTTTTCCTCCATGTTTGATGACAGAATACCACCGACTGAAATCAAAAGAGGTAAACGTTTAAAAATCATTAAAAACAATAATATATTTTATCCACTACAATCTTAACCCTAATAATACATATTTATTGTACAGTAATACCCCGACTTACGCTACCTCGACTTACGCGAATTCGGAGTTACGCGATTTAATTTTCTCGTCTATTCGTTTTTTGTTTGAACGCCGTGCAGTCAAGGTCAAGCGGCGGCGTTTGTTTCTGACTCCCCCCGCCCGCATTATTATTCGTTCAGTTTACAACAAGCACATACGTGTAGTGCGAATCGGCGCGTAGGTACATAAGTTACGATTTTGTGTTTTTTTGTGCGTTGTGCGACGACCTGAGATATTTACTAAGTACTATGGCATCCAAACGAAGTAGAACCGACTCTTTTGCTTTAAACAAGAAGAGAAAAACATTATCTTTGGAGTGTAAACTTAACATTATTAAAGACTACGATGCAAAAATAAAAATTTGTGATTTAGCGAAGAAGTATGAACTTCCGGAATCGACAGTCAGATCAATTACGAAAAGTAAAGAAAAAATTCTCGAAGCTGTGAAAAATGCTCAGTCTTTGAATTCAAGCATCATTCGTAAACGGCATGGTATTATCGCTGAAATGGAAACATTGTTAAAATTATGGTGTGATAATCAAGTAAGTGTGAAAAATTGTCCTATTGATCAGAACACGGTGTGCTTTCAAGCTAAACAAATTTTTGAGAAATTAAAAGAAGAAGCTGGGGAGATGGCTAAAGATGAAACGTTTAAAGCCAGTAACGGTTGGTTCAGCCGGTTCAAAAGTCGCTGTAACTGGCATAGCATTGCAGAAAGTGGAGAGGCGGCAAGTGCAGATAAAGAGGCAGCATCTCTCTATCCAGAGAAACTCAAAGCTATGATAAATGAAGGTGGCTATACCAGCCAAACCATATTCAACGTAGATGAAACTGGCCTATTTTGGAAGAAGATGCCTAAAAGAACTTTTATTGCGCGTGAAGAGAAAACTTTTCCAGGTTTTAAGGCCGCCAAAGATCGATTGACAGTGATGCTTGGCGCGAATGCAGCTGGTGACTTTAAATTAAAACCTCTCTTAGTTTATCGCTCGGAAAATCCAAGAGCATTGAAAAACAAATCTAAAGCTGGTTTGCCCGTGATTTGGAAGTCGAATCGTAAAGCTTGGGTGACGGCCTCCCTTTTTGAAGACTGGTTTGGTCATCACTTCATACCTGAAGTCGAACGTTATTGCCAGTCTAAACAAATCCCGTTTAAAGTGATGCTATTAATCGACAACGCGCCAGGTCATCCTCCTGCTACTTTAACTAGTTTCGACCCACGTGTGAAAGTTGAATTTTTGCCACCAAATACAACCAGCTTGCTTCAACCGATGGACCAGGGCGTTATCAAAACATTCAAAGCTTATTACACGAGACGATCGTTTGCACATCTGCATGAAGCTATGAGACAAAACAACGAGCTCTCTGTTAAAGAATTTTGGAAACAATTCAACGTTTTAGAAGCAGTGAGAATCATTGGAGAATCTTGGAATGAAATTTCACAAAAAACTTTAAATGGCGTCTGGAAAAAACTCTGTCCATTTTTTTTCTCCACTATGACTCAGGCGGAATTAGTGTCAGGGCCTGATGAAATTTGCAATGTGATCAAAGACGTTGTCGAACTTGGTAGACAAATAAATTTAGAAGTGGATAGTGATGATGTTCAAGAGCTGTTGGATTCACACAATGAGGAGCTTACAATTGATGAGCTCATAACAATGCGTGAACAAGAGGAAGAAATTGATAATCATGATTCTTTGGATCCAGTTCAATTAGAAGATCAAATGACAGTTGGAAACTTGACAGAAGCCCTCAGTTCGATTGAAAAAGGGTTAACAATTTTGGAAAGCATAGACTCCAATGAAGAGCGCAGTTTTGTTACAAAACATGGAATAAAAAAATTACTAGGATGCTACGAGGAGATATTACGGGAGAAGAAAAAATCATTGACTCGTCAGACGACTTTGTTACAATTTATGAAACCTTCTACATCAAAATAACTTCGGATTGTGTTTATACACTCTATTAATATAGTTTGTATATTGTATTGTCATATTATTTAGAATTAGATACTAATTATTTCCTAAATTATTGTTTTATTTAGTCTCCAGTCCCAATTAAACATACTTTGTATGTCTTTATATGCAAAATTGTACCCCGACTTACGCGAATTCGACTTACGCGGATAGCGCTCAGTCCCACCTATCGCGTAAGTCCGGGGTATTACTGTATTTTGTTAAGAAAAAATTAAAAACTTTCTTTATAATGAAATCTACTAAGGGTCGGCAATTCGCGTCTTGGGTGCCAGTTTTCATGTGTAAGAAGAGTACGATCAACACGCTTAGTAAAATAAGATGTACTGAATAAAGACAGAAGGCGAGTATTTTCCCAAGCGCATGGAATCTAGCCAGATTAAGTAGTTACGTAATAAATTTAGTTACGTAATAATTTCGTGTTTTTGCTCACTCCGACTTACTAGATTGCCATAACGCCTCACTCCTATACAAGTAAACGCCGACCTAAAGGTTTGCTTGCCAGCGGGGTATAATCATTACTATTAACATGCTTAATTAGAATTTGGTTACCGGAAACTTGTACAGATTATGTCATAAACGATGTTATGTTGCCACTTTCATGCAAAATGGCAAATTATTTAATATAGAAGATACAAATTCACAATTAGCTTTTTTACAGAAGTGGCATGATGCCAATCTTCTTTTTCAATAGATGGCTTTTGCTAAGACGTTGAAATAAGTATGTCACAAATTTTTAAGATTGCGTCTTATCTCTTAGTTAAAATTTTAAATTTAATATGTATTTTCTCGATCATTTGTAATAGTTACTTACCATCTTTGGTTTCGGGCCATTTTGACGACGTCATATAATGCCTTTGTTTCAGCCATCTATTTCTGCAGCTGTAAGTGTCATAACAATACCATCCGCCTTCGAGAAAGATGATCCATTTTCTGCTGTTGAAAGATTTACGTAAATAAAATCTGAAAAGAAATGTAACTTTATAGATAATAATCAACTTTTATCAAATTATAATATTAAACCGAGTATTAAACCTTATGAGAAACTAATTCAAAGCACTTTTTCCAATTATAATCAGCAGATGGTTAGATAAGAATACAACACGTTTAAATACAGGGTGGTTCGAACTGTATTCGGGAATCTTCCACAGCATATTCTGCAGATACAAATAAGTAAAAAAGTTCGTATAAATGTATGTCCTAAAATGCTTAGTTTCAGAGATATAGGGTGTAGAAATTTCATTTCAAGTCCGGCTCTGTTTTTTAATGTTTAATCTAAGTGGGATAAAACATCGAATACGAAAAATCAAATCCAATAAAGTAATAAAAAATAATATAAATATAATATAATATAAACAATCAAATTATTTCCACGGAAGATGGATTGGAAATGGTAGAGCAGTATAATGGCTATCGAGGTTCCTGGACCTGTCGCCAAGAGGCGGGGTTGGACATTCTTCTTCTTCTTTACGTGCCGTCTCTTTCGTGGAGGTTGGCGATCACATTGGCAAAATCTTCACGATTCTCGGCTTTCCTTATAAGTTCTTCAAAAGTTAGGTGAGTCCAGTTTCTGATGTTTCTCAACCAAGATAGTTTCTTCCTGCCAAGACCTCCCTTTCCTTCAATCTTACCCTTAACTATCAATTGTAAGACGTGGTATTTTTCATTTCTCAATATATGCCCTAAATATGATGTTTTTCTTATTTTTATTATATTGAGCAATTCTCTCTCTCTGCCTATTCTGTTGTAGACTTCGGTATTTGTGATATGGGCTGTCCATGGAATTTTAAGCATTCTTCGATATATCCATGTTTCGAACAATTCGAGGCGATTCATCTCTTGAACTTTAAGTGTCCATGTTTCTGCTCCGTATAATAGGATTGACCAAACATAACACTTAACGAGCCTAGTTCTCAACTCTAGGTTTGGACCTAGATTGGTCTGGGGTTCCAGAAAAATGAAGAACGTCTTCCAGAACCCCAGATTGGTCTGGGGTTCTGGAAGACGTTCTTCATTTTTAAAAATGCATTTCTCGCTTGTTCTATTCTGGTTTTTATTTCCACGTCGTTGTTCAAGGTGTTAACTATCCACGACCCCAAATATTTGAACTTGTAGACCTGTTCTAAGGCATTGCCCTCTATTTTAATAGGAATTGGTACATTTTGGTTCTTTCCAAGTATCATGACTTTAGTTTTAAGAAAATTGATCTTCATCCCGTATTTCTTACAGGAGCCTTCAAGTCGTTCCACTAAACTCTGGAGACCAGTATCAGAATCGGCAATAAGAACTGTGTCATCGGCAAATCTAATGTTGTTAATGACTTCGCCGTTGACTTTACTACCGCAATCTGTTGAAGAGAAAGCTTCCCGAAAAATCGCCTCAGAATAAACATTAAATAACGAAGGAGACAGCACACATCCCTGTCTTACTCCTCTCTGTATATTGACTGGATTGGAATTGTCATTTTCAATTTTAATGTGGGCTGTTTGTTGCCAATATATATTTTTCAGAAGTGTCTTTGCTGTCAACTCCCAACTCATACAACATTTCGATAAGTCTCGTATGTTTGACTCTATCGAATGCCTTTTCGAAATCTACGAAACACACATACATTGGTTTTTGTTGGTCTGTACACTTCTGCGCCATCAATTGTAAACAGAATAAGGCCTCTCGTGTTCCCAATCCACTCTTAAACCCAAACTGTTCATAGCCGCTTTCTTGCTCACACTTCTTATAAATTCTGTTATGTATTATTTTAAGTAACACTTTCAGTGCGTGACTCATTAAACTAATAAGTCTGTAGTCACTGAGATGTCGAGCTGATGGTTTTTTCGGAAGCGGTACAAAAGTTGAGTGGAGCCAGTCATCAGGTACTTTTCCTCTACCATAGATCTTGTTAAAAAGCCTAGTCAGTATATCTACGTTCTCTTTTGATATTAATTTAAGTATTTCTGGATATATATTGTCAGGGCCTGGACTTTTGTTGTTTTTAAGTTGTTTAATTGCCTGCAATACTTCACTAATGAGAATTTCTGGTCCCTGATCAACCGTTGGTCTTACTGTTGGTTCTTCTCTATAGTCATTATAAAGTTCTTTCATGTGTTGTTCCCATACTTGTATTTTTTCTTGTACGGTTGAACACAGTGTACCATCTGAGTTAATAATTGTTAGAGGACAAAAACGTTGTGCTGGTCCAGTTAAATCTTTTACTTTTTTGTGTAATGTAAATGAGTCGTGTTTCTTTTGTAAGTCCTCTAATTCCACGCACTTCTCTGAAATCCACTTTTCTTTAGCTGTGATTATTGCTTTATTAATTTCCTTATTGCAACGTTTTTACGCTATAGCATCTCGACCTGTGTTCTCTGCGCTGGTCCATAAGTTGGAGAATTTCGTCCGTCATCCATTGTTTCTTCTTTGTTTTTAGGCCAGTTAAATGTGTTTGTGTGGCTTTAACTAAGGGTGTTTTTAATGCGTTCCAGGTAGTGTTTATATCTTCTTCGCTGTTTCTCACTTCCTGAAAAGCATCATTAACTTCTTGGGCTACTCTGTTTTTACGTCTTCGTTTTTCAACATCTTGATGTCTATTTTTTATATGAATGTTTTTTTCCAGTAAATTTTAATTTTAGTCTTATATTTGCAACAACAGGATTATGATCGGAATTAATATCTGCGCCTGGAAACGTCTTTGCGCTTTTAACAGATGATTTAAATCGCTGGTTTATTAAAATGAAATCTATCTGGTTCCGAACTATTCTTATGCCATTGTCTTGAGGGGATCTCCAGGTATATAATCTTCCTTTAGGCAACTTAAATAGAGTGTTTGTAATTGTCATGTTGTGGTCTTGACAAAATTCTATCAATCTTTCTCCACGCTCTTTTCTCACTCCTAGCCCGTATTTTCCAACAATGTTATTTATTGGTCCTTCGCCAACCTTTGCGTTCATGTCGCCCATAATTATATTAATGTCATGTTGTTTGGTTAACTTGTATACTTGTTCCAATTCATCGTACCATCTTTCCAATTCCTCTTCTGAACTTTCTGAAGTGGGAGCGTAAGTCTGGATAATATTCACGTTTAGCGGGGTTCCTTCTATTTGTATCATCGTACATCTATCTGACACTGGCACAAAATTGCATACAGAGTTGCTTAAGCTCTCATCTACCAGTATTCCTACACCATTTGAGTGAGTACCCGTGTTATTTCCAGAATAATTTTAGTACCCGTGTAATTTCCAGAATAAAATTGGTTGGACATTACTTGACGTCATTTGTAAAAGTAAAATCAATACATCTCAATATTTACAATAAAGAGTACAAACTGCATTCGGAAGTACAAGAAGAAAGTGTAAAGAACTATAAATAAAACTGAACAAAAAATAAATTTGTGCAATAGGGAGAGTGGTAACCCTTTCGACTATGTAGAGCCTTAGGAACTAGTTTATAGAAGTTGACTTATTTATAATAACTACAATTAATATTATGCATATATTATTAGATCGCACACTAAGATTTCAAATTCACAATCAAAAAACTTAAAAATAATATATTATTTGGGATATATGGATATTATACAGGGTGTTTCAAAACAAATGCGAAAAACTTCAGGGGGTGATTCCTTGTTCAAAATAAAGGGTAGTTTGCTTATAAACGTTGGGTCAAAAATCAACCATTAGGGAGATATCGCGGTACAAAGATGGCGGAAAAATAATGTTTTTATTTTTTATCTTGAAAACGAAAAGAGATAGACTAATGAAATTTTACGGAAGCATTACTGTTATGAAAACACACTTTCTGGTAATTTTTTCACTTTTTTAAAATGAGTGGAAGGGGTTGAAATAAACTACCCCTATCATTCTTGTTAACGAAATTTAAAGAAAAATCTTATCAAACACATGCAAAAAAATTAATTTGGATAGTTTAGTTTATTTAGAAACTTTTTTATCTCTTGTGTTTTTTTGATAAAACTCACTGATTTGAAATTAAAAAATAAAATGTAAAGCATTACATGTCAGGACAAAAAACATTTTTAGATAAAGAATCTAGTGGGCAGCTGTAATTTCTTTAGGAAAAAATCTAGTCGGCCGCTGTCACTTTTTAGGATGTTTCTAATATTGTTTTATTTGACATTACCCTACTGCAATACGTTATTATCTAGATTATTATTATTATCATTATTATCACTAGATTCTTAATCTAAAAATATTTTTAGTCCTGACATGTAATGCTTTACATTTTATTTTTTAATTTCAAATTGGTGAGTTTTATAAAAAAAATACAAGAGATAAAAAAGTTTCTAAACAAACTAAACTATCCAAATTAATTTTTTTGCATGTATTTGATAAGATTTTTCTTTAAATTTCGTTAACAAGAATGATAGGGGTAGTTTATTTCAACCCCTTCCACTCATTTTAAAAAAGTGAAAAAATTACCAGAAAGTGTGTTTCCATAACAGTAATGCTTCCATAAAATTTCATTAGTCTATCTCTTTTCGTTTTCAAGATAAAAAATAAGAACATTATTTTTCCGCCATCTTTGTACCGCGATATCTCCCTAATGGTTGACTTTTGACCCAACGTTTATGAAGCAAACTACGCTTTATTTTGAACAAGGAATCACCCCCTGAAGTTTTTCGCATTTGTTTTGAAACACCCTGTATATGGATCTTCCAATTGGTTCAATTTTCTTAATTCATAAAAATTCATAATTTCATAAAAAAGTTATAGTTTGATAGTATTCATAAAAAATTGGATATGAACAACTTATAGAATCTCATTTATTATTGAGACAGATTGCTGTGACAGAGGATTCTTATCAACTATTCACGATGTTAATGTCCTCCACATACAAACTGAAAAAATACGAATTAAAACCAAAACAATAAGCCGAGGGAAAATTATTTCATCTTTAACCCTGTCTATTGATATTCGACTAAAACAATATGATATTCATAAAAATATTGGAATCTCAGGATGATCTATAAATCAGAATCCCTTAGTCGTATTTGAGTCTTCACAAAAGACTCAAATAGGTATAAGTCATATAATAGATTCAATCTTTTTTCACCATCTACAAATAATATTACAAAATATTTGATATTATTATTCTTACAAGAAAAATTGATAACACTTTAACACTAATATAATTAAACTTATTGAAACCTAACATTAGTTGACGTAATTCCTAGAAGACAATAAGCGCATTCCTTTGAAACAACCGTTACAAAAATAATATCTAAAAGTAGGCTAATATAATAATATCTCGTATCTAGACATATAATTTCGATCGCCTATAATAATTATACCTTAAAAGAAGTTGGTGCGTGACGCTCAAAAGGCGTTTGATTAAAATAATTGCTTTTCTACCTAATTGTTTTTCGTCGTAGATTTTTCAGGAATGTAAAAGTGACGGAAGATTATGGGCTCGCGGGAATGTTGTTGCAGAGAAATTTGGATTTTTTGATTCTGTGAAGTGGAATTACCGCTGTTTGTGAAACGTGTTTATACATAATGCATTTTCTAATAAAAATACTTCATTGTTGAATTGGAAATGTGGAAATAACGCGAGAAAATACAGGAAAATATGTAGTTGAGAGTTCTTGCACACAGTGTTGCGAAAATGGTAATTTTGGGACAAAAATTCTAGAGCTTTCAAATCAGTCTTTTTAATTCATTTTGGTACAAAATATAAATAAACAAACATTTTTTATAATAACGCAATGGATAAATTTTAAATGAAATTTAAGAATTACAAAAATAATAATAATATAAATAAAACTAATATAAAACAAAAAAAATACAGGGTGATTCCAAATTGAGTACACAGATTTTAAGGGCGTATTTTATGCTTTATCGAGTAATTTTTTTATAGAAATATAAACACATTTTTGTGATCTGAAGGCATTTTTGGTAATTTTTTGCTTTTTTTAATTAGTACGGATATTTTACTGCTAAAACAACACATTTTTTAAATTCGAATTTAAATTTGGATTTTCGTATTTTTGTCCATGGGCGTTATATTATTTTTTATTTGAACACTGCGAACTAGTGATGTCGGTAATTGAGTAACGCGATTTTGGAGCGGTATTTTTTTGGAACGACATGTCGCGCTCCACAACGAAACAGGAACCTGTTACTGAAGAACGATGATCATAATTACGACGAAACTAAATTATTTAATACAAATAACTTATTTATAATTATTGCTCTTGGAGTTAGTTCGAACCGCAATAATCGCATAGCGCTGTGTTTCGCTCCAGCCATCGCGCTCCTAGGCTCGCGATTTCGTCGGTCACGAACAGTTTAACTGGGATTGGTAAGTGCATAGCGTTGCGCGATCTCGAGCGCTTCGTCTGTCGCGAAGAGATGTAACTGGTACCGACCTAATACCGTGCCGTATTTCGCTCCAGTGCCAGTGGTCGCGCGACTGCTGGAGCGCTCGGAGGGTCGAGTTTTCGTTTGTGGCGCTCTGGTCGGTCGCTGTTGGAGTTGATGCTCCCGTTACAGTCGTTTCGTTAGGCTAAGAACATAGTGAAGCGACGAGGATAGCGGCGAGCAAGCAGTGAAGACAAGTACGTGTGAACATAGTAAAGCGATCTGCTCGAGCGGTTAGAACGAGCGGCTAGATCGATTCAAATAATTTTGTTTTCGTCGCTCTGTCGCCACAGCTTATTCTGTAAGCTGTGCTGTCGCGCTGTAGAAAACGATGGATTCCCAAAAATTAATAGATTTAGTGTTTGTAAGAACAATTTTATGGGACCAAAAAGATAGTAACCACCATAACCGGTACATTTTAGATAAGTTATGAGATGAAGGGACAACAAATTTTCGTAAAGGTTATGAAACTTGCCACGCTCTTTCCGGTTTCTGTAAGATTAGGTATTTTTTTACATTTTATATTTTTGGTGGGATCTCATTTCTTGTTGTCATCACTGAGGTCATGATCTTTTTGATCCCTTAATTTTATATACATTAATAATATCAGTAAATGAAAAAATCAGCCTTTCAATGATCAAACGAATAATTATAACGAAAATCGTAAAAGTATATTACGATTAAAACAGCAGCTGACTCAAAATTTGACGTGAGACAAAACATTCCAAGTTGTAAAATTTAAAAAATAGAAAAACCTTCTAAAAAAGTTGAAACCAAGACAGTTACCGATAGCAGCTAGAAGTTTAACCTTTAAGAATCATTATTTTTAATTTTATGTATAAACAAATTTCGGAATTTTTCATTTTTTCCTTCTTTTATAGGCAAAACGCTAACTAAAATTCATAATTTGAAGTTTGTTTGACTTTAGAATTTTGATGATTAGTGGTTTCAATTAGCGTAGAAGTTTGTTCCTTCAATTTCAATGTAAGCATTCAGAACGCCAAAATTAGTGGTAGACATTTTCAATTAGTAGAAATAGTTATCAAACTTTTAACTTTTCCTCTAATTATTATTCAAAATTTGAGAGAAATGTCATTTTGGCCTTTGCTTATCTTCCAGAAAGGGTGGCTGCAATAACTAGGCAGCTCCGCTTTTTTACGAAAATGAGATATTTACAGAATTGCCCTTTAAAAAATAGTCCGATCGTTCTTTGCAACAATCAGGTATCTCCATTCAACAATACATACATGGCAACATTATTTGGAGCTGTCTTGCTTTCGGTTGTAGCAAGAACAGGGCAGCTCTTCGAGCTCCCTACTTTGGCTAGCAGAATTTGTTAAAATGGAACTGCCTGGAATTTGTTAATAATGCAGCCACCAACACACCACAATTGTGGTTAGAAATCAAAAGTTGATTGTTTTATAAGCTAAATATTAGGCTTTCTCTATGGAAACAACTAACGCAAGCTGTTTTAACAAACATTCTATTAATTTTAATTGTTTTTTTAAACATTGTGAATGATCGTAAACTATTAGGTATAAAGTGTAATTGTAACCACTAATTGCGAGGATCTGAATGAAGCTTAAGGCTTTAAATACTCATAAAGTCAGGTAATATTATATTCCATATGGTGTAACCTACCCTGCCTGTGATCCGTCATTACACGTAACAGCTCTGTTAGAGAGAAACACCTTCTTCAATGGTTTGATGTCTGTATTCAAACTCGTCCTGTTAGTGACGACCCTCTGTATTGAGTTTGTGTAGATGGGCTGGTTTAGGGTGGTAGGTGAAGAGCTATCTACGTATTGCATCGTGGCACATATGCTTAGCCACAGCGAGATAATCTGAAACAAAAATTTGAGGTTAATTCATTGAATTCACTTGTAAATCATGACCAGGTGTAAGACAATAACAATTTAATACTATAAAAATACAGGGTGTTCCAGAAGTAAGTGCAAGTATTTTAACTGGTAGTATAGTTCAACCCTAGAAACACGCCCATGAGGTTTTTTTCGCGAAAAAAAAATTTTGAAAATTCGAAATTTTTTGGATTTTTTTTAGTTTTTAGTGAAAAAAACATAATTTCTTGATAATATGGCAACATAGGTATTAGATTAAATTTACAAGAAAGAAAATCCAGAAAAGATCCAGTGGCTCTCAAAATATTAGCAAAAAATATTTTTTTTTGGAAAATTTCAAAGTAAAATAACTCCGTTATTTCGGTCTTATTTGAAAAACGATAAAAAGAAAATATGTTTCTTTTATCGAGATCTACCACCCCTTAAAATACTTGCACTTATTTCTGGGACACCCTGTATATTCTTAGAAGGTAAAGATATTCTGTTATAGTCTATGTTTTCTGTTCTGTTATAACGATACACTGACCGGTACGAAACTTAAAATTTTCATGTAATTTAAAGTTCAATATTTTTTGTCTGTTCAATATATTTGTCTTTTTAACATTAATTTTCTCAATTATTTTTGTTTATTTAACCATACATATAACAAATATTTTTCCATATAAACTAAACCAGCCAATTTTCATTTCTACAAAGTCGATTTCCCAGAATCCAATGCACTTGCAAATAAAATGTAATACAATACAGTACACGCTTTTGTATCATCTGTTTATTTCATTTTCACAGAAATTCTTCTCGCGAATACAGATGCTGGTACACAAAAGAAAAGAAAATTCGAAGAGCTTTTTTAGCGGTAGATATTAAATACATATGCAATACATCAACAATTTGTTTGATTGTTGTACTTGATACACTTTCGTTAAATTTTTGCTCAATGTCTTGAATTTTGAAAAGAAATTTCTTGCAAAATTCGGATTTTTGCGAATATTCGCGATTTTGGGACCGAATATTTCGGAAATTTCTGAAATTTCCTGCAAAATTCGAATGGAAATATTCGCCACTAACATCACTAGTCAACACTCGTGGGACAGCGGTCATAACAAAGATTGTAATAACGCTAAAATTTAAAAAAAACGGCAAATAATCTTAATACAACATACTGCATTTTTTGTTTACCACTTATTTCATTTTCTTAACAATTTTTTTCTCGTGACTGTGAAAGGTGATACACTCACAAAAAAAATGTCGAAGCACAATACGAGGGGCATTTTTATTGGCGGCCAGATGCCGTTGATTTCAAAGAAGAGAGAAATTACGAGAAAATGGCCGTTAAATCGGATTATCACAGTGCGTATAATTCGATACGTTCGGGCGGCCTTTTTGACCTGGAATAGACTGCCTGCATGCCCTAGGAGGTAATGCCTTCGCATGGAGTAACATTACCTGTTGGAATAAGTTACTTGTGTAGCGATATATAATATTATTCTTTCTAATTTTGATATATACGAAACATAAATACTGGTATAATATAAAACGTAGTATACTTTTAAAGAAAAGTTTAGACTGATACAGAACTATAATAACATAAATATCTTCTTCTTCTCCGTATTTGAGATCTAGTCATTCTCTTAGTTTTAAGTTTGCCTCTGTAGGAGTTCTTGGTAGATGGTGTTTCTTTCCATCTTTTTGGAGGTCTTCCCGGATGTCTCTTACCCTTCAAGTGTTATGCGTAGTAGTCTGTTTTCTTCCATGCGTTTTACGTGTGCGAAACATTGTCTTTTTCTTTGCCTACCCCATCTCACTACGTGCTCTATTCCACATTGTTGTGTGATATTTGTGTTTCTAATTCTGTCTCTTCTAGTCTTCCCCATTATGGTTCTTAGGTTCTTCATTTCAGCGACTCTTAACATGCTTTTGATTTTGTTTGTTTCCTCTCGGATTTCAATGCCATATGTCATTATTAGTCTGATGCAGGTCTTGCAGATAAATTTTAATTTTGCTGTATGTTCGCATGAAGGGGTTTGTTCACACCATAGACTTAGAATAAAATATAGACTACACTATTTACATTTAAGCGCGGTCCAATATTAATTTTTGTAAACATGTTTACTCCTGGGTGCAGCTGACATCGGCCGTCTGAGTCTTTCGCCTCCAGCCTATGTTGTCACGTCTAAAATATTATTAATATTTTTTTTGTTGTTATACACATATATTGAGATATTAAAACTGTATTTTAATAAAGTAGTGTTTAATAGTAGAAAGATGTATTAAATAGTCCCTATACTACTAAATTATAAGTCGGAGACTATTTAAAAATGACAAATTCTTTACAATTTGGCAACACCCATCAATCGCCGGGTCGCCTGTTCATTCTTTATTCTCTCGTAGTAGAGCCATAGTAGAGTAAAGCACGTGTCGTAAAACCTTGTTGTCACAGTTTCTCCATGGCTATTTTATTGTTTTTATTGGATGTTTTGATTTTGTATTTTTTGGATTCGATTTTCTTAGTGTGTAGTGTCGGTTTAGTGTTTATTTTGATTACTTTTTATTTAAAAACTATAAAACATGGTTCGTCAGTGCCAAATTTGTAAGAAATTGGACTATTTAAGTCCTGGAACAACATTCCACAGGTAAGTCAAATTTACTATTTTGGCGTCAGTGGCGTTGTAGAAAGGCGCTTATTTAGATAATAATTTAGTAAATTATAAACCCTGGAAAATCTGTATTTTTTATATTTATCATTTACGTAAAGGTTCTTACTAACCTCGTTATTAATATAACGAGTAGATACATTATTAAGTACATAAGAAGTAGACACATTATTTTCTTGGGCATTGGTTAATTTAATGCTTTTTTTTATGAAAAATGTGTTTCTTTTTATTCTAAAACCATCCTTAGAATCTAAAATAACATACAGGAATTCCAGAATGATATTCCATTATGAAACAACAATTTTTAAGGCTTATTATAAACTATAAACAATCGAGAAAGTCGAAAAAATTACAAGCTACCAAACATTTTAAAATACCAAACATTCCTTATTTTTTTTCAAGACTAAAATATTTTACAAACATTACTTTTTCCCTATAGTTTCACATCAGGTATAGAAATAACTACGTTTTTATGATAGGGTCACCATTATGATAACAAAAATGACGAACAATGGTCCAGAAATGTAAACAAGTACATATTTTTTGTAAATATTTTTCTTACCGCTTGCATTTTTGTCCATTATTATTTCACAAATTATACAGGGTTATGTAAACCAGGTAGATATTTCGTTTTTTTTATATTAAACAAAGATAAAATAAATATGCCATTTTAAAATTTATCCAGTACTTACCTAGAGTTTTTTCTTTTTTTTTCTCGACTGTTAATCTATTATTAATTTGTAATACCGTATGATCGAAAAAAACGGCGTCCAGTTGGCTTGGAAAAAACCATCGATACATACTCCATATAATTTTACATATAAAATGACAGCGATCTTCATTTCATAGCCATCGCTGACGCCGTTTTTTTTCGATTATAAGGTATAATTTTCATTTTTTCTTTTATAATGTAATATCACTTAAGTAATATCACATATAATCTGAAGATAGTTTTAGAATTAACCAAAACGTAAATCTTTAATAAAACAATCTGTTATTATTTGCCATATATGTATGTATCCAAGAAAATAATTTACATATTATTATTATATGTTTTACTGTTTTTTATCTTTATTTGAAACTCAGAAATGTTGCATTGGCTTTCTAAAAAAATGAACTTGTAAGTTTTTAAAATGCTTCGTTTCGGAGATACAGGGTGTAGAAGTTTCATTTTTATTTCGATTTTTTTCCAAATAATTTCTGAAGTGACGTCAATATTTGGACGAAAATTGGCGTTTGGGAGTTTTTTGACATGAAAAATTAGATTTAGATGTCAATTTGACTTTTACTAATAGGGGGCGCCACCTACATATTTTTTAAGTTATTTGAAGAGTAATACTTTTTGTCTGTATCTATATAAAACTACTGAGAAAAATTTACATTTCCAACGTTTTTTACTTAATAAGGTCTCTTGTTGACACTCGCCACAAGTATAGTTCTCAAGATATTTGGAAACGAATTAATCAATACATTCTTCATAAATTATTTGGAAAAAAGCGAAATAAAAATGAAATTTCTACACTCTGTATCTCTGAAACGAAGCATTTTAGGACATAAATTTATACTATTTTTTTTACTGATTTTATTTGCAGATTATGCTGCCAAAGTTTCCTGAATACAATTCCGACCACTCTGTATATCAAGATATCCCCCATTACGTACTAGTTTTTCTTAATAATTTTCTATACATTTTCCAACGCCAAGATGTACCAAGCGCATACAAATACATCAAGCTTCAAACAAGCTTGCACGTTGACAGTAATACCTACAGTAATATTGTATTATATTAATGTAATATTTTTGAACCAATGTTCAATATTACTGTAGTAATACTGTTTATACTCATGCCTTTTATATTTGTTTGAATTTGGTGCATATTTCCATTGAATAAAGTATAGTCACCATTACCATTATTATACTTACTCTATAATAAAGACAGTAACGAGTTAAATAAATGTAGTTTTCATTTTATTCACTTCCTAAAAGCTTGCTTTAATGGAACAGATTCCTGTTTTTTCTAATTTACATAATAAGACATCACTTTTACCGGAAAAAAAAATTAAACAATTATAAAGTTTTTTCTCTTTCTGTTCTATTATATCTATAGAATAGATCCTGTTTTGATTAATATTAGAGTTGTAAATGTTTGACTAAAATTAATATTTTATTAAATTAATAATTTATCATCAATTTCAAAAATTAAATAATTTCGATTATTAAAATTTCTTCTATAACACGTACTTTATTATTTTTATCGTTTTTAGACTCTAAGACGTATTTTTTTTCTAAGTCCTAAACTTTGCTTTATATTAAACTATTTTCTTTATCCTAAATCTTAATAATATAAAAAAGTTTAAATACGATATATTTTTAATTGAATTATAGCTTCATTAAAATTAAAAAAATACCCGCCTATGATACGGAGAGTGCAGGTGCACTGAAGAAACAAAAGACAGTGTTGCGTTGGGCGGCAGAGCCGTCAGGAAACGACCGTTACGACGGAGACAGCCTATCTATCGCTCGTGTCGCACTCGTTAGAGCCAAAAACAATAACACAACAATAACAAGACGTTGTCTGTCCGCATCTTCCAGCTATTTATGAATGAGATGCTCAGTCTATATTTTATTCTAAGTCTATGGTTCACACTATTTGCCTCAGACTTCCTGACATGGCCATTGCTCTGTTTATTTGGCTTCTCAGATCTTTCTCTGGATCATGGTAGTACGACATATCTATTCCTAGGTATCTAAACTGTAATACTTACTCAATAATTTTGTTTTCTACTACCAGTTTACATCTTGCCGGCTCTTTAGAGAAAGTTAAGCATTTAGTTTTTAGAACTGAAATATCTCTAACCTATAATAACTAATATAACTTGAGAAGCTTCTCCAAGAGTTCTTCAAAATTGCATAAATATTGGAACATTTTCAACAAACTAGATTAACATATCACTAATCTCTGCCTATTTTTTGAGAAATATTCGTTTTCACATTGTTCAGTGTAGTTAGTATCTTTTTATACCCATTTGCGGAGTGTCAGTGCGCGCGCGACCGTTTGTGATATTCTTTTTACATAAATAATTTTATAATCTCGTGTAAGGTAAGTTATTTTACTGATTTGTTTTAATTTAAAGTGAGTAAATTGTGATTAAAAAAGTGAATAATCGACATTTTTTATTAAATAATTAATATTTTTTAGATGTACTCATGAAGAGCAATAACGATTGCAGCAGCTCATGCAAGACTGTTTGGACGAAGATGACGAATTAACTACTGAATATGACGTGAAAGGAGAAGTGTATATTATAGAAAGGCAAGGACCCGAAATAAATTCTGATACAGAAAAATAAATTTCAGATTCTGAAGCATTGAATATAGTATTATCAGATCAGTACTATAGAAATGTGATGATCGCAGAAAAACAGACCAACTCGTTACTCTTGTGTACAATGTCACAATTTCGTATGTTTGGAGCACATACAAATGTTCTGTAATCTGTTATACGGATTGAATTTTTCATTGTTATTATTTATTTTGATTCTGAATAATGTTTATTAGTTTATGTTTTGCATTTTTTATGTTATTTTATGTTATATACTAGCGTGTACCCGCGACTTCGTTCGCGTCGAATTAATCATTTGTAATGGTGAAGATAAAGCAAGGCAAGAATTTTCATTAACATACAAACTGGATAAAATTTTCTCACATTTATGTGAGTGTGGGATACTGGCAGGAGAGGAAATTAAAGAGTTTATAAATTTAACTATTTATTTAAACAAAATAAAATAAAGGAAATAGATTAATAATCGCGTCGTATTTTCGTCGTAATTTCGTCGTTCGTCGTGCGCCAGCTCCCGACAAGGTAAATCAAACCATCAAACTCAAACTAAACTGACTCCTTCTCGCGTCGGCGCTGCACTCGTCGTCGTCGGCTTGACCTTGCGCGCGCTGTCTACGCCAGGGGCGTATTCAGGCGCGATCCCACAGCTCGGCCGTCCTGCAAATCATCTGCCTCAGATGATCTGTCAATATCATCTAGGTCGTCTTCATAAGGAATCCAAGGCTTCATGAATTCTGCGCATGTAGAGGTTTCCATTGGGCCTTCACAAAAACCGGTTTTCTGTACATCGTAAGTTTCATTCGGCTTTACTTTAGTAACTTTGTATGGACCAAGGTATTTCGGCTTTAACTTTAAACCAGGACCCATCTGAGTTCTCTTTATGGCAACTAGTTCATTTTTCTTATATTTTCTTGGTGGACGTCTTCGTAAATTATAAGTCTTCTTATTTTCTTCTTGAATCTCTTTTTATAGCTTTTTAGCTCTTGCTCTTAAATCTTCTCTGTCTTCTTGAAACTCTGCTACAAATTCTTCATTTAACATTTCTTTGATTCGTAAGTCATTTTTGTCTCTCATCTTTACTCCTGTCAATAATTCAAAAGGTGTTGTTTTGATACTTCTCTGATATGTTGAATTAATAACTCTTTGCAGCTGATCAACATGTTTAAACCATTTAGTTGGATCTTCAATAGACAACATCGATAAAACGGATATTATAATGGAATTTATTCTCTCAACTTGTCCATTTGATCTTGGTAAACCTGTAGTTATTGTACCGTGAAATATATTCTGATCTTTACAATAATCTTCAAATTCATGCGCTGTGAATGCTGTACCTTTATCGGATATTATTACTGATGGATTTCCAAATACTTTTCTCTGAGTTTCTAGCTTCTGTATTACTTCTTTTGCTGTCGTTGATTTGGTTGGATATAGCCATACAAATTTTGAAAAAGCATCAATGATAACTAGAATATGCTTGTAGTTTTTACTTGTAGATTCCAAAGGTCCAATATGATCTATATGATATGTATGAAGTGGTATTGTTTCTTTTGGTATGGAATTCAGGTATCCTTCTTGTTTTCCTCTTTTCCGGTTATTCATAATACATGGTACACAACTTCCGATTACTTTATCAATTTTTGATCTAACCTTGGGAATGAAAAATTCTTGGTTTAGCCTGTCTTCTATTTTTCTAGTTGCGAAATGACCATTTTCATGAATCATTCTAATGATTTCAGTCTGCATAGATCGAGGTATCACTATCAGATTATTTCCATCATGAATTTTGAATAAAATATCATTTATTACGACAAAATCATCATAGGGTTTCTCTTTTAAAACTTCTTTAATTGCTTTTACTTCACTATCGTCTTCTTGCGCCATCTTAATTCTTTGTCTTAGTTCGGTTTCTCTTGATATCATCATAATTGGGTTTCTGCTTAAAGCGTCGACGTGTCTCATGCGAGTTCCTGATCTGTGTTCTATGGTATATTGATACTCTTCGAGTAGTAACGCCCATCGTGCTACTCTCGTGGCTAGATCTTTCTTGTTCATTGTTTTCTGGAAAGCTGCGCAATCTGTCACAATCTTGAACGGAATGCCTAATAGATAAACACGAAATTTCTTCAAGGCTTCTATGATAGCTAATACTTCAAGTTCATAGCTGCAGTATTTCTTTTCAGCGTCAGTTGTCTTTTTGCTCATGTAATATACTGGATGTAATTGGTTATCTTCTTGTGATCTTTGTAAAAGTATTGCACCATAACCTTCTAAAGCTGCATCTGTATGAAGTTCTGTTTCAGCCTCTCTCTGGTAAATTTGTAAAACAGGTTTTTGGGATAAGCTTATTTTAAGTTCTTCAAATGCTGCTATTTGCGGTTCTTCTAGTTTGAAAGTGGAGTTCTTCTTCAATAAATCACTTAAAGCTCTAGCTTTCAAGGAATAGTTCATAATAAATTTTCTAAAATAGCCTGTTAACCCCAAAAAGCTTTGTAGTTGTTTCTTAGTTCTTGGCAACGGAAACTTCATTACAGCATCAGTTTTGTATTTAGAGGGAAAAATCTTGCCATTCTCTATAACATGACCCAAGAAATCTATTTTTCGTTTCAGGAATTGACATTTCTTCATATTTATTTCTAAGCCATACTCTCTTGCTATTTGTAAGACGGTTTTAAGTCTGGAAATGCCTTCGTATTCATTTGCTGATGGAATTATCAAATCATCAAGGTATGGTAGTACTATGCCTGCACTGATTAATGGTTGGAATATTTGATTGATAAATCGTTGAAATACAGCTGGAGAATTGCATAATCCAAAGGGTACTTTTAGAAACTGGTATTGTCCTTTATGTGTGACAAAGGATGTATATTTTCGACTTGATTCTTCAACTCCAACATGAAAGAAACCATTTTTCAAATCTAATGTCGAGAATATTTTGGCATTTTGCAGCTTGTCTAACTGGTCTTCAATTAATGGCAACGGAAAGCGATCTCTGGTTATTTCTCTGTTTAACTTTCTATAGTCGATGCATACTCTGTGTGAACCACTTTTCTTTTTAGTTACCACGACTTGACTTGAAAATTCTGAATTGCAATGTTCAATTACACCATCTTGAATCCAATCTTCAACTTGTTTGTCTACTATATCTCGTTCAGGAAATGGTAATCTTCTCGGATTATGATATACAGGGGAATCGTTTTTCAGTATAATTTTCATTTCAATATTTGTTTCTTTTATCTTCTCTGGATGATATTCTACTAACATGTTCTCAATTTCTTTCCTTAAACTTGAATTTATGGGACCAATGTCGAATTCATTAGGACTGACTTCTATTGACATCATATTTTGTAGAGGGTTAAGTTTCGTAAAAGTGATTCCATCTTGATTGAAGGTTACTTCTGCTTGATCTATTAAAGTGTTTCCTATGATTGCTGATTCAGTCATTACGTTATTTGAAACTACATAAATCTGGGTGAAAAATTGATAATTATCGACGTATATTTCTGCATCAAAAGATCCTAAGGTTTCAACCTTGCTTTGTCCAAAACCATGTAAAATAATTTTATTTGGCTTTAAGGAAACATTTTCTAACTCTCTGTATAAATCTTCAGATAGTACGTTAATTGCACTACCCGTGTCTACAAGAGCATTTACTTCAAGGCCATTTATCAAAAATATTTTATGTACAGAGTCGTTCTTTGGCAAACTGATCTGGTTGCAATCTGGTGAATTAGGATTGTTAGGTCTCGTGAATGTCGTTCTTGGATGATTCTGTGCTGGACTACTTCTTTGGCGATTTTGTTGACCTTGTGTGCACTCGAAACTTTTATGTCCAAAGCCATTACATCGGAAGCATTTTGTTTCTAAGTGTATTGATGAACACTGTGATGATTTATGACCATTTTGACCACAGTTGTAACATTTTACTAATCTAGTAATTTGCTGATCGTTATTGGCTACATATCTTTGCTGATTTCCACCTCGACTAGTTTTTCTAATTTCTTCATATATTTTTAATTTTGTCTTAAATTCAGTAGTGTTTGAAGCACCATATAAAACAATTTTGTTGGAATTTTCGTCTCTGATACCATCAATGACATATTTAATTAAAGCATCTTCTTCAACTGGACCACGACTAGCTAATTCTTTCATTTTTAAAAAATATTCATGAACTGTCTCTTCTTTTTTCATTTTTCTCTCAGATAAAATCTTATGTAAAGTGGCACTATTAATTTTAGATGAAAATTCTCTTACTAAAGAAGCTTTTAAAGTTGACCAAGACCTAATATTATTTTCACTTTCTATGAAAAGTTTTGCTAATCCAGTCAAAGATCTCTGAGCGAATATAAATTTGTGTAAATCACTCCAGCCTAACATAATAGAAGTGCTTTCAAAATCTTGTACCCACCTTTCTACTGGATACGGCCCTGTGCCATCAAAAGGTTTAATTATATCTTCAACATCTCGAAACGTAAGTGAAAAATTCAAATTATGGTTCGAACTGTGTGGTTGTAGAATATTCTGAGAAATTTTAGGTACATATTTACTACTGGTGTTGCTTATTATCGAAATCTGGTCTTCTATATCTTCATCTTCTTCTTCTTCAGATTGTTCGGCGTTTACTATGGATAATTTCAATGCATTTATATCTAGCAACTGGTCACAAATACGTTTTATTAATTCATTTTTCGAAGCAGTGTAATCGACTAATAAAATATTTGCAATGGAGGTTAAATCACTAATAGAAAAAATATTTGCATACTGTATCTTATTATTGTATTGTTCAGACCCTTGTTCGTAAGAAAAACCTTGGAAATTACGGACCCTTTTTCTACTTGATCTGTCGCCATCTTGTTCATAGAGAAACTTGTGAAATAGTTTTATTATAGCGAAAGGTGCGGCTTGAATATTGTCTGATATTCGTGAAATGTCTTTCAAACTGGTCATTTTTGTTTAATATATTAGCACTTTACGATGGAAGAAACGATGGCTAGGTGTAAAAATAGTTTATAATGTCTTTTTGCCTTCGAAAATGTCAATAATTGTCTATCAAAATGTCTATGTTCACTTTTAAACAAGTTTTTCTTTTTATTTCACTGTCTGTTGTTCTGTCTCTTTATCTTCAGTCACTTACACTACTCACTACACTAACACTACTCACAACTGAATGTTTATTTTACTTATAAGTCGTTTACTTTTAATTTCACCCTGATTTCACTGTCACTTTTATTTATAAACTGTAATTCCCTCTCTTATATCCCAGGCTGAGCCCCCAAATTTTGTGGGATACTGGCAGGAGAGGAAATTAAAGAGTTTATAAATTTAACTATTTATTTAAACAAAATAAAATAAAGGAAATAGATTAATAATCGCGTCGTATTTTCGTCGTAATTTCGTCGTTCGTCGTGCGCCAGCTCCCGACAAGGTAAATCAAACCATCAAACTCAAACTAAACTGACTCCTTCTCGCGTCGGCGCTGCACTCGTCGTCGTCGGCTTGACCTTGCGCGCGCTGTCTACGCCAGGGGCGTATTCAGGCGCGATCCCACATGAGCATGAGAAAAAACAATATAACTTCGTAATATTTGAGGGGTAGTTTCATCTCGTTGGAATTTGACTTTCGAAAAATCCGTTTGCCAAAAATAAGCTTTTTACGTCAAGCAGTTTAAGCAGAATCGTGGTTAATCAATTACCCAACTTTTTGGAACATCCTGTATGATTAAAAAAAAACAAAATAAATTATGCATGTCCAAGCGTTTTCCCGAAAAACCAACCGTTTTTTAAATAACAAATATTGTAATATTTGAGGGGCATTTTCACCCTCTTCGTGGAATTTGAGATTCGAGAAACCCCTCCTTATTGAACCTCTACACCCCAGAGACAATCCGTTTACCAAAAATCAGCTTTTAACGTCAAGCAGTTTAGGCAGAATCGTAATTACTCAATGGTCATATTTTATGAAACACTCTGTATAAATTTCTAAAATATCTTAAAATATGTAAAACAACAAAATAAAATAAACGTGTTTAAGAGTTTTTCCAAAAAACTCACCGGTTTTTAAATAAAAAATATTCTAATATTTGAGGGGTGGTTTCACCCCTTTAGAATTCGAGTTTCGAAATATCCCTTCTTATCGAACCTCTACACCCTAAAGTCAATCCGTTTTCCTAAAATCAGCTTTTTACGTCAAGCGCTTTAAGCAGGATCGTGATTAATCAATGACCAGATTTTTCGAAACACCCTGTATACATTTTTAAAAAATATTAAAATATGTAAAAAAACAAAATAAAATATACGTGTTTAAGCGTTTTTTCGGAAACTTGACCGTTTTTTAAATAAAAAATATTGTAATGTTTGAGGGGTGGTTTCACCCCCTTGGAACTGGAATTTCGAAAAATCCCTTCTTATCGAACCTCTACACCCTAGAATCAACCTGTACGCCAAAATTGAGCTTCTTACGTTGAGTGGTTTGAGCAGGATCGTGATTAATCAGTGAGTCAGTCACTTAAGGATTTTATATATTACTAGCGTGTACCAGCGACTTCGTTCGCGTCGAATTAATCATTTGTAATGGTGAAGATAAAGCAAGGCAAGAATTTCCATTAACATACAAACTGGATCAAATTTTCTCACATTTATGTCAGCTTATATTGTTCATTTTTCATGCTCACTAACAAAAAACTTACGTGCCATTTTTCGTCTGTCAAGTGTCAGAAAAATAAACCAAAAATCCGAAAAAAAAAGCTTGGAATTAACCTAGATCGAATTCCGGCGGGCCGCCTACCTGATTGGCAGCGCAGTATGTCGGACGGAACCGTTCGTATCTCATTTTCTTCTCTTTTTTTCCCTCCTCCGGTAGCAAATTTAATAATCGGAGACCTTGTGTCGATCGCTTTGATCTTGGCCGACGCAAAACGCTAAAACCAGTAGCCGTAAGGAGCCGCCTCGGAGTGATAAATAACGAAATAATTCACTTAAACGTTAAATCAGGCAAGAAGGATTCATTTTTATGACCTGTAGACTCCCACACACTACAGACCACACCCAATAAACCAAATTCAAAGTTACGATACGTTAGTTTATTTATAACTAGAAAAAAAGACAAACGGAGTTTATACCAGTTCATATGACACCTTAAGAGCCTATTACCACAGATTAGGTATCCTATAAGTATACAGATAAAAATCTTGTCCCTAATTCGTGGTACGAAAATTGTTTTTATGACGATGTGCAAACGAGTCAAATTTCCTGTGCGCAAAAATAAACTCGCGTAAAATAACAATAAACAGCGTAATAGAGAGATATCGCTAAACCGAATAGCGTGCACGGACGTTAATAAGGCCAGGTGTTATTTCCTTTACGGGAGGTGGTATTAACTCTCTTCATTTATAGTTGTCGGATCGGAAAGAATTCTGGTCGCGTCGCGTCCGCTATTTAAACTTAACCTAACTTTGAATTTAAAACTTTGAAATTGTTTTGTTTACTAGGTATTTTAAAACTAAGGGGCTAAAGTGCTTATTTCCAGTGCTTTATTGTTCAACGTCTGCCAGTGGGTTTAGGGCAACAAGCAACAAATTCTCTTAGAAGGGCTAAGTCGTCATCTGCTGTAAACCTAAAACTCTTTATAGGTTCTTTAGTATTGGAAGAGGTGGAATCCATATTTTGAGCCATATTTATTTAATTTAAACTAATCCCAGCTACTTAAATATCAAATTACCTAATAAAACTAAAGCAATAATTCAAAACAATTCAAACATAACCTAAAATAAAAGATCTCGCCCAATGACTAAAGCATACAAGGATATGTAAAGGTCATATACGGGCTGCAGCAAAATTTGTGACCTTTAGATGCCATTTTTTTGGACATAACGAATGAATCATCAGCGACAATTTTAGCGATTTTTAATAGTTGGTTGTGTGTAGTGAACTTTATATAAACTTTAATACAAGGGTAATTTGTTCAGATTTCAAGTGTAAAAGGCAAAATGATAAGAAAGATCCAGGAGTTACGTTTTATAGGGAAATAAACAGTCCACTACACCTGCTTAGCGTTTTTTTTTTTTTTATTGAATTCGATAATTATTTTTCTGATATTATATGTACTTGATGTGTGCTATACGTCGATACTAGTTTTGTACCTTTTGTTAACATTTTAATACGTTTTTTTCGTAATTAATTAGTATGATTACCACAGGACACACCAGAGGCGTATTGAAAATATTTACCAAAAATATAAATATCGCTTCAAGCGGCTATGTTAAGAAAAACATGTTCCACGGCACTGTTTGGAAGAATGGTCACAGTTTGGTCTCGGTTGCTATTTGTCCTTGTATTCTTTAGTCATTGATCTCGCCGGCCGGCTCCGGTTGTCAAATACCCGCACATGCCCATTTAAGCAATTTTTAAACCTTATCAATCTTATCAGACGTTATTTAGAAAGAGCGCTTGGTGTAATTGATCCGCAAATTACGTCAGGCGGTAATGTTATTAGCGGGTGTTGCGTTAAAAATTGACTCGCGCATATCGTAGCCATGATAAGGTACGCGTAAATACTGGATGACGCTATTCGGTTTTCCGATATCTCTCTAATAACTGTGCCGGTCAGGCGCTGTGCACAATTTTAGAGGCCATAAGTGGGCGGGCTATGTGCGCAAACTAGTCACCTAACTAGTGCCCGATTCCGAAAATTGGAACCACGAAAAACAATAAAGAAAAAACAAAGATTATAATCTGTATAATCTGTGCTATTACGCTGTACTTTCGGGTCGCTCTCAGGAGTCGGGTAAAACGGGTGTGCGGCCGACAGAAATATATACTATATTTCAGAAATCTGCCTAAGGCTTAGCCCGATCCTGTCGTGTTAGCCATACCAAAATTCAAAACGCACGTACTTTGATTAAGGCTTGATTCAGGTTTGCAGAGCTTCAGCATTTGTCATAAAATAGCGAGCAATTTGTTAAAAAAATTTAGTCCAAACATAAGGAATATTTTGTTGATGTTTGACCATCAAAATCTTAAAAATAAAGAAGCTGTCTAAAAATGTGCTACAATACGGATATAATATAATCCTTTATCTTTAATTTCCTTCTTGATTTGTTGTAAAAATACGTAGCCAGTTTTACATAAAACGTTAAATGCCGAACGTTTATTTTACTACTTTTTCGGACTAGTGAAATGGACTCTTAACAACGTGTCATCCAGTATCAAATTCACAATGGAGGTAGTAGTAAAACAGTTTTTTTCTCTCTTCGAAGCAATAGCATACAGACAGGAAAACAAATCTCTAGAATGGTGGAGAAATTCAAGTTCGTCGTTGAACGGCAGACCTGATAAGCAAAGACAGAAAGACAGTTAAAGTTCAGTCAATCAGTTCAGTTTCAGTTCTGTCAATTTGAAGAAGAAACGACAAAACACATTTTATGTCGATGCGACAAACTGGTAAATGTGCGGTTCTCGGTAATAGGCAATGATCGGCCATTTCCAGAGAGCTACATGGAGGGTTCAGTCTCCAAGTTGCTTCATTTTGTCTTTTATTCCTACGTGGAGCATAGGGCTTCAATAAACGCTCTCCAGCGGGTTCTGTTGTTAAAAATTGATGTGACATCTCGCCGTGATCGGTTTACTGGATCGATTAATTGTCCTTTGCCATGCATGCCTTGGACAACCAGTTTTTCTACTGCCTTGTGGATTCCACTCAATAGCTCTGCCAGCGATGTTGTTGCCGCTTTGCCTTAACGTGTGACCATTCCACCTCCATTTCCTAAGTTTGATCTCTTTATGCTTTGATTGTGAAGCGTCAATTTGTTTATTAGTAAATTAATGATGACAAGTTGATCTCCGTTGGATTAACGCAGCAGTGTTTACAAAAATAACTAAGTATTTTGTTTTGTCGATTTTCTTACAGTGCGAGTGGCTAACCTAACCTAACCCATAGGCCTTTTCTGAAGAGACGAATCCTCCATAGAGGTAGAGCCTCTTGTGATTTTTTACTTGTGATTATATTGGAAATAAGTTCAATTTTTAATGCGATCGCGCAAGGTAAGGTCCTCTCAAAAGACAAATCTATTGAACACTTCATAAGTGCAATAGAGAAGATACGAACATGGCATGTCGTGATGATAGAAATATCATTCCTAATGCTAATCTTATGACGTTGATATATTCACCTAAGTATAATATAGTAGAGAAAACTATATACATGTATAAGCATTTATCACTCCGAGTCTAAAACCAGTAGCCGCAAGAATTGGATGGTATCTATTGCCGTCTTCTTTTATCTTTTATTTTCTTCGTGTTCATCTTAGTCTTGAGTTACGGTAGTTCGTAGGTTAATTAATCGAGACGAAAATATGAATAATCATTTATCGTACGGGAGATTGAAGATTCCTACTGAATTAGTAATTGAAGAATGTTCTATCCAAATATAAAGATCTCTGGTTAAATAACGACTGATATTACAGCTAGCCAGCGAGGGATCTTGATATATTCTTGGGGCTATTCTATTAAATACTGGAACCCCATCTTTAGAAACGATGATGCAAATTGTAACAGTTTTGCAAAAACACTTACACAATTACACTAGCACTTGAAAACATGGATTATATTGTAAGAGCATAGCTGTACGATTGATCTTTTAACAACCAAAATATACGAATTTTTTTTTAATTATTTATCTAGAATATCTTTGGACTTCCGTTCTCTTTATTTATTTTAATTTACACAACGTTTCAGTCAGATGTGTCCCTGACCGTTATCAAGTGTGAACAAATATGAATCCTAAAGCTACTGAGCTAAGATACTAGAGCAAAGCATCACCCTTGAAAAAGTTGGGTGCAGTAATGCCTTACGTGGAACCAAAAAACCAAAACTTACCAAACCAATGAGAATGCGGGTATATGAACACAGAGCAGCCGAAAAGCCCGATACGTGATGTTGAGTTATCTCCTTTCCGCACACAGGATATTCAAAAATCTCATTACTTTGTTCCCTCTTTGCTTTTTGGTTGTCACAGAAAAGCTCATGAAAGAATCGATGGGGATTGATAGTAGATTTTAGGAAGCTCTTTCTAGATATCATTCTATTTATGGGAGGCTGATGGCATGCATGTTATTCTTCATGTCCCGTTCAAGGCAATATCCGCATGACAAGCAGAATACCATAATGCATGAAGTGTCGATTTTCTGAGTACGTTGGCTGACCACCCATCCGTTACTTGCAAGCGTCCTAATAATATTATTGCGGGCAGATACTTTTTGTTTTGTATGTCATATCATGGATCACTGAGCGATCCCTTCCTAAGAAACACAGGCGTTAGGCAGGGATGTGTCTTGGCGCCTCTGCTATTCAATATATTCATGGCAGCGTACTTCATTATAGTGGACAGCAAACTGCAGGAGAGAGGTTTGAGCATTAGATACAGATACGACGGCGCGGCGGTCTGTTCAACATAAAAAGACTCAGAGCAAAAACACGTACAAAATTCATCACAGAACTTCAATACGCTGATGACTGTGCTCTAGTTGCAAATACGTTACAGCAATTGCAAGAAATGTTGAACACATATACATGGAACTTGATTAGCACAGGATTAGCAGCGCCTCAAGAGCATTCTGGAAACTAAACGACAGGGTTTTCTACAACCATGACTTGAGCACAAAAACAAAACTTGCAGTGTACCGAGCAATAATACACACACCGGAAAAGTCTAGGGATATTACAATTTTATCCAGCCATCGTCAGTAATTTTATTATTTGCATTTCTGATATAATAAAATTAAAATAAACAAATAGTTTACAGGACGTATTGGAAATAAAAATGCGAAATTTACCGTATTTTTCAAATTTACCTTGATTTTTATTGAACTCAAAAAATACACACTTTTTTTATTCTAAACTGTGAATTAAAAAAAAAGATAAAACCATTTTTACTTAATAAAGGGTATAGCCTCCTCTACTGTTCATTACAGCCCTACATCGTCTCTCCATGATCCTGATCAGATAGTCGATCTCTTCTTGAGGTACAGCCTGCCACGCTGCATTCACGGCCCGAACCAGATCCCTACGAGTTTCACGAGGCATACCCATTCTCAAAATTCTTCTTTGGGCCGCGTCCCATACGTGCTCGATGGGCTTGAGGTCAGGACATTGAGCCGGCCAGGGTAAGATGTTTAATTGATGGCTGTATGAGGCCGTGCATTGTCATGGATGAGAATGAAGTTTCTCCCAAAATCATTGGCATATGGTAACACAACAGGCTCAAGAATTAAATCACGATATGTGATTCCTCTTAGAAACCTTTCAAGAAAAACGAGATCGGTTTTTCGGCCTAACTGGACTCCTCCCCAGACCATAACTGTTCCACCTTGATAAGGGTGCAATCCCTGAGCATGATTCAACCGAATAAGATTTCCCGGTTCTCTCCATACCCTAAGCCTTCTCGAATCCGGTTGAATTCCAAAGCGTGACTCATCCGTGGAGAGAACATTGGCCCATTGTTCATTCGACCACTGAACATGATCTTGAGCCCACAAATATCGTACCTCTCGATTTCCTCTCGTTAAGGGTTGAGCTCTCCAGGGGCGTCTAGTTCTTAAGTTGACCTAACTTAATCTATTGCGAACAGTGTCAGGACTAACGGTTACATTATGTGTTTCCTGGAGAATTAAACTAAGCTCTGGTGCTGTAAGAGTCGGTCGGCGTCGAGCATTTAATTGTAAAAAATGATCTTGCTGGGGGGTAGTAATGCGATGTGGCCCTGTGTGCCTTTCAGCAACATCACCACTTTCACGGTAGCGTGCACTTAATCGCGATATTACACTTTGCGTTGTATTTAATGCTCTAGCTACGGCGATTTGGCGCATTCCAGCTTCGAGCATACCCATGGCCCTTAGCATTTCGTCTCTGTTAAGATGTCTACGCTCCATAATGTCGTTTAATACTAAACAGAGTTATTTGAATGGATTCTGGTCAGTTATCATAAAAACATAGCCAGTACAGGTTAAATTCGAACTATTGATACTAGGTGCTTTTTATACATTTAACAAAAAAATGCACAAACACTTCTGCACATATCCCAAATTTAGAAATAACTAGTGTGACTACTTCGTTTCAATCGAAGTAGAAAGAATCGGCTTACAAATATGTGGTTGTTTGTTCAAAACATTTATTTTTAACTTTAATAAAATGATATCCCTAGATTTTTCCGGTGTGTGTAATTCCCACCATGTTATATGGAAGCGAAACCTGGGTGCCGTATCGCCGACACATGAACGCATTAAACAAGTTGCAACAGAGACATCTTAGACAACTCTTAAGAATCAAATGGTTCCATCATGTCTCAAACGTATCGGTCTTTGAAAAAGCTAACTGCGAGAGTATTGAAGTCATGATTACAAAGTCCCGCTTAAGATGGGCTGGTCACGTATGCAGAATGCAAGAAAACCGCATACTTTACGGTGAACTTGTAGACGGTAAGAAAAGGCCGGGTGGACAACTCACAAGGTACAAGGATATTTTCCACGAAAACTTAAAGGGGATTAATAAGCAGAATGAGTGGGAAGAAGCAGCTCACAATAGAACGGAATGGAGAAGAATTGTAAACTCAGTTAACAGCGACAACCAAAAAGTAAAGAGGCAACAAAGCAATGAGATTTTTGAATGTCCGGAGTGCGGTAGACAGATAACATCACGTATCGGGCTTTTCAGTCACAGAAAATCTCATGAAAGAAAACGCCTTGCGTGACCATCTTCTGATGCGTGTCAAATACTCGTCAGCGAATAATGGCAGTGTGTATGTATGTATGCTTTGTATGCAAACAGTGCTTCCTATATCAGCTAATTTATTAGTAGAGCAAAAATAAAAATTAACGTCAATTTTGTTGATTTTGCGTTTTATATTACACCTGACAGAAATCCTTTAAGTAAATCTAGGTGATTATTATCCACTCGACACCCTATCTCTACTTCGTGACGTACTTCCTGGACCTGCCCTTTTCGCATCTACAGAACAAAAAATCGCCCTCTAACCTACGCGGTTTCTTGGCAGCGGCAGCGATCTGACGAGTTTCCTTTTACTTATTTACCTTGGTCCTTTTTCTGAGGGCCCGCCACACGGCGCGATTGTGTCTTCGGCTTCGCCGTTGCACAATGAGCGGGCGGCCTCTTTCATGTGGCGCTATCAAAAGGAACGGCCGATTTTGTGGTTTTCACTACGCCACAGAGAAGGAGGAGGACGGTCGTCGCTCGTACCGACCTGAATAAACAGACGGTTTATTGTCGGGACCTCAGAGAAATAAGTAAACTTAGATAACGATCCCGGGGAGCAGTGTAGAGTCTGTCCGACGAGTTGTAGGGAGGATTTCGATTGGCAGTATCCAAAAAATTACAGAAAATAAGATTTATCTGAGAATTAAAATGGCAGACAAAAAGGTACTGTTGATTCCATATTCTCCGTCCGCCAACTACACGAAAAAGAAGCAGCAGAGTAAACTTTATGTTGTATTCATCGACCTAACAAAAGCCTTCGATTCTGTAAACAGAGATTTAGCATTTTGGGTAATTATGCAAAAATTCGGAGTACCCGACAAATTTCTTACAGTATGTAAAAGCCTCCATAACAACGCATGAGGAACTGGCATCAGATACAGTTACGATGGCGGTCTGTTCAACATAAAAAGACTCAGGGCAAAAACATGTATAAAATTCATCACAGAACTTCAATATACTGATGATTGCGCTTTAGTTGCAAAGACGTTACAGCAATTACAAGAAATGTTGAACACATATATCTGGGTATACGAGGCTTTGGGTCTTAAGCTGAATATCGATAAAACTAAAATCTTGTGCAGTCCCCCCGAAAAGCATATGCTATAATTTGCTATAAAAATCGGAGCTATTGGGAAAGAAGAGCTACTGGAATATATAGCGGAATTCAATTACCTCGGCAATTTAATTCCCGAAAAGGCCAATATTGACTCTGAAATTCAGCACAGAATTAGCAGCACTTCAAGAGCATTCTGGATATTAATGCTCATTATTAAGACAGGGGTTTCTACAATCACGACTTGAGCACAAAAAACGAAACTTTTGTTTTCTTTCTTGTAAATTTAATTGCTAAAAAATTTTCATAATCGTGTTTCTGGTCTAGAAATATACTACCCCTAAAAATATTTGCACTTATTTAAGACTCACCCTGTATACCGGGTGCCTCTCAAAAGTGGCTCACCCCTATAACTTTTTTATTTCTTCAGATAAAAAAAACGGGATTTGGTATGTTAGTATATGACATAAATTAGGAATAACTAACGTATTCAATTGTTTTTGGTCACTTCCAGTTTCACCGGAAATGACGACAACTTTTGATTTTTAAAAGGCACCCTCGGTATTTTTTTATTTTATTCGATAGAAAAATAGACATTCTGAATAGAATGACATATCATATGTCAACTTTTGACATTCTCGCTTAATAAATAATAATACGTATTTTAAAATTCATTCTAGAGTGCCATGGCTATGTTAAAAACACTAATTCTTAATGAAGGAGCCTTGGAAAAATAGATTTGATCATCTAATGTTTTTAGTGTCTTGTCTTGGCCAGTTAGAAAATGCTCAAATAGTATTTTTAATCATATCTCAATTTTTCTTCAAATGGAACGAGGTTAGCTCATTAGCATTTTTGGAAAAATCGTTTTTTTACGAATAATTTGATACCACACACTTGGTATTTCGAGTCATTTTCGTTACGAACCGCAAGTTATAATTTTAAATATACCGTATATGCGAAAATGTCAAAAGTTGACATATGATATGTCATTCTATTCAAAGTGGTATTTTCTTTCAAATAATGTAAAAAAATACTGAGGGTGCCATTTAAAAATCAAAATTTGTAGTCATTTCCGATGAAACAGGAAGTGACCGAAAACAATTGAATAACGTCAATCAATCCTAATTTATGTCATATACTAACATACCAAATCTCGTTTTTTTACCTGAAAAAAATACAAAAATTATAGGGGTGAGTCACTTTTGAGACGCACCCGGTATACGGTCCCTATAGAAGATGATTGGAAATTTATTAGATAAACATTCATAAACACAGGTTGAATAGGTGCCCTTCTATAGACACTAACTAATATAACTGACTTTACTTTACTTTACATGGGATCTCAAAACTTTTTGTACTGGAAGAACTGCGTTGTGGGACTCTGCATTTATTACATTTTATGTTTTTGATGTGATCTGGTATTTATTAACTAGAATACGTAGCATTAATATATCATCACTCATTAATTTAGAGTTTATGTAACAATTTACCTACATTTCAATTACAAATTTCTATAGATTAACATTACGATAAGACATGCACATCCTCTTTAAAATTAAACACAGAAATTGACAAGTTCGCTCCTAAACCCTAAAAGGAATTAATGTTTACTAAAGATCTTTACTGGAGCCTTTCAGACAAACTTTCCACAAATGAAGCCGCCTTATCGCTCTTGTAAATATGACGCGGTCAGGTTTTCGTTAGGAAGGTAAGAGGATTTGCATGTACAAGTGAGAACTTTTCGGATACCTAAGGGTAGATGGGTAAAAGCAGGGCGGGTTTATGGGCATTAGCGAAGAAAGGGAGGTGTGGTTAATGTAAGTTAGATTATGAAAGTGAAAAAGTTTCTGACTTCTTTAGAATGTTCTTTTAAATGTGCCGCCTCAAAAATGAAATTTTGAACTGAGCGATCACCAATGATTAAAATACACTGATAAGAATTGTGGCAAATTTACATTACTCTTTTACAGACAATTTAGAGTTCTTTTACATAAAAATAATTTAGAAGGTATTTGTACATATCAATAATTCAATATGTACAAAGTGCATGGTAAAATACATTTTATGTGTATTTTTACAAGTTTGCATGTAATAGTTCTCCAAATATACGTAAGTTTACATGAAAAGTACAGTAGAGTACTATGTAGATTCACAAAACACAATGTAAAAATTCGTCCAAATTGTAAATTTACAATGCATTGAGTTTCCTCAACCAATTATATTAAAGTATCAGACGACAAAGTTAATAGACCACGCGATGAAGCCGTCCTCTGTTTATAGAGACTGCACTGTATTAGGTCTGCAATCACTATAACACTTGTCGTTTTGGGTGATAAATCTACACCATTTAACTTCTATTGAACAAATCTATATTATTTCAATTAATAGTCTAGTGAAAATGAACTACAGGTAAGTTAGGTTAGAATAATTAGAATAATTTTTAGAAGTTATAGGGTTGCATGTGAATCTCTATATAGTATTGGAAGAGAGATATGAAAGGTAACGTTTTTTAACGAATATAGTTAAGAAAGGAAACTTTCATATCATCCTTATAGCAAATAACAAATGAGAAACGAGAAAAAAAAAACGAAACTAACAAACAAGGAAAATGTGGAAATTTCAATGAACAAAATTTATCGAAGTAAGTTTTAATAAGGTATGAATAATAAATGCGTATACAAAATAATATTATACAATACTTGTTTGTAGTAGGGTCAGATCCAAGAGATTCATTCTGTAAATATATGCAAATATGTAAGTATTACAAATTACTTAGTTCTTCTTATTCTAAAACTAATTCAATTACTAAAAAATAATTATATACGTATGAGGAGTGATTTATTAAAACAAGTAATCCAATTATTATAATAAATGCCTAAGTAATGAATAACTTGTAATGGCAATTAGTAATTAAACTACATTTGACAGTTTGTTAGTAATTTGTAAATTTAGTGATCCAGGCTAATTGGTAATTGTAATTGAAATACTTTTTAAAAGGAATTGTGACAGGTCTGCCTGTCGACTAGTAAAAAAACAATAAAGCTTCATTCAGGACCTTGCAGTTAGTGGTTTCAATTAGCGTACAAGTTTGTTCCTTTAATTTCAATGTAAGCATTCAGAACGTCTAAATTAGAAGTAGACATTTTCAATAGTAGAAAGAGTTGCCAAACTTTTAAATTTTCCACTAATTATACTTCAAAATTTGCGATAAATGTCATTTCGACCTTTGATTATCTTCCGTCAAGAGAAAATGTGGTTAGAAATCAAAAGTTGATTTTTTATAAGCTAAATATTAGGTTTTCTCTATGGATACAATTGACTAACGCAAGCTGTTGCTAAGATATTCTATTAATTTTAATTGTGTTTTCTAAACATTGCGAATGATCGTAAACTAAAATGTATAAAGTTTAATTGAAACCACTAATTTATTCCACTAATTGCGAGGTTCTGAATGAAGCTCAAGTTTAAGTAATTATTAAATAAATCGTATCATTGCCCATTCCCCCAAATAGACTTATTACCTCTCTTCACATTTTGTTCTAGTCAAGGCCTTGAAATAAAACAGCGCCCATCTCAAAAAGTACCTACTAGTAATTTATCTAACTTCCATGCTTACACTTTTTTCCATAAATAACGCAGCGGGTTAGGGCATAGCGCGCAAGTAAATCTGAAAATGACTAATTTAATTTAAAGCGATGTAGGCGAGGTCTCTCGCTGACGGCGAAAGATCAAAGGCCCATCCGAGTGCGATTATCTGCTACTGTCAGGCGGCCGCGGCGGCAGCAGCAGCGGTACAACCCGTCTTTTTCTGGTATCTTTGGCGTTTTACGTGCCCGTCTCACCTGTCCGTCTCGTCCACGGAAGCGACCGCAGAAGAGTAAAAATCGAAGATAAAGCAAAATAAATTGGCTCCTTTTAACAGATACTACAAAAGGAACTTTTCAAAACAGAACTAAAAATGGAAATGAGAAGCTGAACAAATTAGGCAAAGAAAATACAGTTTCCCTATTTCGAGTTGCTGCCCAGCAAGTGATAGAAGCACAGGATTAGCAGCGCCTCAAGAGCATTCTGGAAAGTAAAAGACGGGGTTTTCTACAATCATGACTTGAGCACGGAAACGAAACTTGCAGTGTACCGAGCAATAATAATTCCCACCATGTTATATGGAAGCGAAACCTGGGTGCCGTACCGACACATAAACGCATTAAACAAGTTGCAACAGAGACATATTAGACAACTTTTAAGAATAAAATGGTTCCATCATATCTCAAACGTATCGGTCCTTGAAAAAGCTAACTGCGAGAGTATTGAAGACGTGATTACAAAGTCCAAGCTTAAGATGGGCTGGTCACGCATGCAGAATGCAAGAAAACCGCATACCAAAATATCTGCTTTACGGTTAACTTGTAGACGGTAAGAGGAGGCTGGGTGGACAACTCAAAAGGTACAAGGATATTTTCCACGAAAACTTAAAGGGAATTAACAAGCAGAATGAGTGGGAAGAAGCCGCTCAGAATAGAACGGAACGCCTTTCAACGCAATTGCCTTTCAATATCAGAAACATCAAAACAAGAGAAAGAATGCATCTACCAGGTAACCTTGTGAATGCTGTGAATGCAGTGATTTAATGAGACAAAACGTCCTCTAAATATACGACTTAATGAACATAAAAGAAGTGAAATAATGAAGTCAGGTATTGTAGACTATGAATGGCCTAAGCACCACAGCATGTGTTGTCCACAAGAACTCCATTGGAAAAAGCGTAAATTTAAAAAAAGTCGTTTTTGTATCAAACAATAATAACTTTTTTCGTACTCCGAGTATGAAAATTTCCACAATAAGGCCACCCCTTAGATAAAATACACCAATGCTGACATCAACATTGCCTTGTCATTTGTCAGATTGTCTTGGTTCAGTGATTTATCTGACCGAAACATGTTGGATTTTCAGAGTTCAAGACAAATTCAGTACAAAATAGCTATTTATGTAGCAAGTTGCGAAATGAATGTGTTTTAAGCACGGGACGCAAAATTGTCCAACTCGGCTTTCGCCTCGTTGTGTCGAGTGCTTAAAACACTCTTTTCGCAACGAATTTCATACAAGATTTTTTGTGAAAGCGTATAATTTGATATTTTCATGCTACTATTATTATTTGTTTTTAAACATTTTTTAAAATGTTCTGGTAATCGGTTTCTAAGGCATTGTTTACTGACAAAGTTCTGTCAGGTTCAAACATCGCCGTATTTCATACAAAGTATTGTGAAAAAATGTGTGATAATGACGAGTCTTTGGATATTCAACAAGCTGCTGAAACTGCGCTATCCACGTTACTGCTCGAGAAGTCGAAAAACTTATACGAGACCACCTACAACAACTTTGAAACCTGGGTCATTTTTTACTTTTAGGCACTAGTGTCTAAACAAGTGTCATTTCGAATCTGAAATAAATAACAAAAACTTTCACAAAAAATATATTTATTACATTTACATAATTATTTTCTGATTACCTACAACTTTTAGATATTCCATGTACAAAATCCATTATTGAGCCGGTCAAAATTAAGCACTGTAATTTTGGAAATGAGAAAAAGGTAAAAAGAAGCACGAACACATTTACAACATCCATTTGCAGATTATATAAAACTTAAGTATCCACATTAGGAATGTAATCGTCTTTGTTAATAATTATCCTGCAAAGCATTTCGAAGAAACCCTGCCGCACAGACCCATAACCCGTAAAAAATAACGATTATCACCATCAATATATCTTTTTGGTTTCATTTCTTTTATTTCTTCTGCATCTTCGTCTAGTGTATTAATATAAGTTATATGTCAAATTTTCGCATTTTTTATGACCGAATATCTTCCAGAAATAAAAATTATTAATATCAATTTGAAAAGTTCTATAAAAAAATTGTCATAGTATTATCACTAATAATACAAAATTAATTATTATTAAATTCGAAATTCTAGTTGTTATTGTTATTTTTCAATATAAAGAATAAATTAAATATTTCTGCTTGATATTATAATTTAATCCAGATATCTCAAATCTCTTAGGGCATTAAGATGTGGATTTAAATTCCGATTTTTCACATATAAAATTATTTATTTTTGTTTTATCTAGTGATAAGCGAGACTGGTCAGACCGACCAGTGCATGCCTTACTTAAGACCAAAACAAAGATCCAGCATGTAATACTCTTGCGGTCTGTAAGCGCTGTAATTTTTCACGTTTTTTAACTATTGCAAGCTAATATCTGTACCCCAAAAGAAAACTATATTAAGTCAAAAAACATAGTTTTTAGAAAAATTAATTTAATTTTTTAATTTATTTCCGATGCTAATTTAATTCCGATGCTGCTAATATGTTTTCTACGCGTATCCAGATACATTGATCAATAAGTAGAAATATCTACTTCCTTTGTTTCAGTTCAACCACATCTTTCCATAATCGCTCTCCATAACTCTCTATTTATGAAAGCTTTGTATGTTAAGCTTTCTGTCTCTATATAGAACTCATTAATATTTCACATAATTCGTACGAACAATTTTTTGTACGAATTGTAACCACCTCTGAGGATTATCATCAGAAAAAGCTGATATAAATTCTGTAAAGAAGGCCCTCATTCAATATCCAAACAAATGCATAAGTTGAAATATTTACTTGCATTTATACAATAGACAGACCCTTAAAAATTATTTATTTCGCGAATAGCTATAACAATAAAAATCCATTTTCAGTAATTTCGGAAAAATCTTTTGTGCCACAGATCATAACCAATAAAACTTAACGATTATAGAGAACAATATAATTTCTGAAGTATCAAATTCCAACCTTGTCCGTTCTTTTTCACTACACACATTCCAAGAAAAATTCTTAATGTTTAATCATATCTTTCAGAGGCCGCAAATCTCGGAATCCATAAAGTCCCATAAAGAGGACCAGCCCGCCATGGGTTTTAATATGGCCCTATCCCATTTTTTCAGATTCTTCATTTCTTTCATCTTCTTTAATTTTGATGTTAATTAAAGACAAGGTAAAAGAAGAGGATAACAAAGAATTTAATATTAAAATATTTACGCACACAGAAATAATAATTATATTAAATTGTAACTAAAAATTGTGTGTGAACTATACATCCTGTAACTACTACATTTTCTGTTTCTTGTAAAAAACGCCTAATCGCATAGTTTTTATAAAAAAAATTAAGAATTTATTTTTCCACAGGAGACCTACAAAATATACAGAGAGTTCCAATATTTCGTGGACATAGAGCAACTACGTATTTTTTTGGATCAAAATAAGTTAATCGCAAATAATTTACTTTTATACAAAAGTGCTTCGTTTGTCCGTTACAGGGCATCAATCAAAGATAAACCCGAACGTTAATTAATTTAAAAATTATTAATTGTTTAAGCTTTTTATAAAGCTTATCGTCAAATATAATTTGTAATACTAACATTAAATTCCATATTTTCGCCAACTAGATTATTAGATTATAGTTATGTAACTCTCATACTACTACTACTACTACTGCCATTACTCGCTGACGAGTATTTGACACGCATCAGAAGATGGTCACGCATCTGTCTACCGCACTCCGGACATTCAAAAATCTCATTGCTTTGTTGCCTCTTTACTTTTTGGTTGTCGTTGTTAACTGAGTTTACAATTCTTCTCCATTGCGTTCTATTGTGAACTGCTTCTTCCCACTCATTCTGCTTGTTAATTTAATAACTTTAAGAATTTTTCTTCGAAAAATTGATGATAAAACAGTTTCTGTTGAAGTTTTGACACAAAAACATTTCAAATTTATGATTTTAGTCTAATAACTATTTAGTCAACATGTTTAATTTATGTCAATGATGACAGGTATTGATAATTTAGATTCCAAATATCTCGAGAACCATTACTAGTAGCGACGTTTTTTACGTAAAAAACGTCGTAAATATATATTTTTTTACTTAGTAGTTTTTAGCAAGTACAGACGAAAAGTTATTAGCCTACAAATCAGTTAAAAAAATATGTAGGTGGTGCCCTCTACAAGTAGGAGTCATATTGACTTCAAAATCAAATTTCTCGTTTCAAAAAAACCGAAATTTCAAGAAATTATTTGGAAAAAATCGAAATAAAAACGAAACTTCTACACCCTGTATCTCTGAAATTAAGCATTTTAGGACATACATTTATACGAATGTTTTACTTATTTTGATCTGCAGAATATGTTGCCGAAGTTTCCGGAATACATCCTGTACACTAAATTTATGAGAATGGGACATGAATTAACTAACATCGCCTGTACAGGGTGGGTCAAATTCGACGCTTTTAAATGGAAACACCCTTTTCTATAAGAGATAGACAAAAACTAATATCGGTGTCTGGAGCTCAATTTTTGTCAAAAACATGATGGTGAAAACTGCATATCGATATCTGTTACCGTTTCGGAGTTACGGGGTGTTTTTCAAAAATATGCATTTTTAACAAATCGCTGTAACTTTTTTGTTATGGAAAATTTTGTATTTTTATGAAAACATTTCCAAAGCACCTTTTAAGTAGAATTTAATGGTTTAAAAGTATAATTTTTTTAAAATTAATAAGTTAAGAATTATCAACAGAATATTTGATTTTTTATATGGGACACCCTGTATATTTTTAATTTATTGAAAATAATTTAAAATTACCTTTCCAAAAATATAACACACTTGATATTTTGCTCGATTCCTGTTCGAGATATAGAGTATATAAAAATTCGCCCGCTTTAAATAAGTAGGCTTTGAACGGCACCGGCTGTAATGCAAAAAAATCTAGCTGTGAGAATCAATTAAAACGAATCGAATTTAACCCACCCTGTACATGTTGTACAGGGTGGACCAAATTGGACACTTCTAAAGAGAAACACCCCTTTCTATAGGAGAGAGACGAAAACTAATATCGGTGTCTGTAGCTCAGTTTTTAATAAACTTTTATCAAAAACATGATGGTAAATTCCTTGCTTTAGGCAATAGCTATAAACAACTAGACGATTATTATCTCTTTTCAATGCTGTTCCCAAATAATAATTCCAAAACCAAAATTTGCATCAAAATATCTGAAGTGCTGGAAATGTTAAAAAACATTTCATTGCAAAGCTAATTATAGAAAACACCTAAATTGATATAATTTCACTAAAATCAAATACAAAACAAAGAAAGAAATTTAAAATTAAAAATCGTCATTTATTAACCAAGCCAAAATGGAAATTCAGATTGATAAAACAGATTTAAACTAAAGGCTTTATTATTTAGGCGAGTCTACTATTAACGATTGGTTCTATGAATGGTTATAATGATCTAAAGTCTTTAAACGTTGATGTCAAAAACAATTAAGGACGTATAAATCAAACCTTACCAAACATGTTAATATTCTAGACCAAAAACTATATAAAATTCCGTCCTAGATGGACCGACCGTTCCATTAACGCGCAGCTCCATTTAATACAGAAATTACTATTAACTTTCCCCATTTATAGAATACCAAAGATTACCGACAAGAAATCAGCATTTACAAAACGGCGCCGATTCCGAAAGGCACCACAAAAGGAACGAAACGAAAAAATGGAAATAAACACACAGAAATAATTAAAATAGTCGGCGTAATTAACGATACAAGCTAAAGCCGGCCCTGTCCGATCAACGGGGCCCCCTCTTTGTCGGCGAAATGCAAATTTTCTACACGAGAAAAAAAAATGTATATTGAACTGCGGGGGAAAGAATTTAACTAATCTGTGATATGTTTTATTTTAATTTTGTATTAACCTTTATAATTTGGTTCAGGTACAGTGAAAATTATTATCTGTGGTATTGAATGGATGGGATGGGGTATGCATATGCATAATTCCAGTTTATAAAATTAAAAAAAAGCATTCTAAAATATTCACTCTGTATTTAGTATACAGGGTTGTTCACCATATATGACACCGAGTATACATTGTAGATAAACGGTTAGATTTTTGTAAATTGTAAGTTTTGGGTTTGTTGAAGGACTATTAGAGCAACAATTTAAAGATCTTTTTACCAGATACAGAATGTCCCAAATAAATGAAAAAAATATTAAAGTTGTATTTTTTTAATGGAACACCCTGCATGTTACTACATTTTTAGTTTCTACGATTAAAATAAAGATAAATTTGATTAAGGTTTACCACATTTTAATGTTCCCGTCATCCCTTCGTGGGACATAGGGCTTCTAAGAGATGTTTCCATCTGATCCTATTCTGAGCTGTCTGTTTGATCTCTCCCCATGTTTTCCCGACCTCTTTCCAGCCCCACTTTCTTTTCTTAATTTCGATATCTATTCGATTTTGTGATGTTCTTCTCCACAGTTCTTCGTTGTTAATTTGATTGGGCCAGAAAATTCTCAATATTCTTCGAAGACACTTGTTAACAAACACCTGTAGGCGATCCATGAGACCACGCGTAACCTTCCATGTTTCGCATCCATAAGGCAAAATAGATTTGACATTGCTATTGAAGAGCTGGACTTTAGTTTTTTTGCTATATATAGAGGAGTTCCACACAGGTGTAAGCATGCCAAAGGGTCTTTGTGCCTTCAAAATCTTTTCCTCTATATCTTTCTCTGTGCCCCCATCGCTGTGAACTATACTTCCCAGGTACTGAAATTCATCAACTCTTTCGATGGCTCTGTTGGAGAGGTATAGATCTTGGTTGTTGGGAGTATTTGACCTCATTTCTTTGGTTTTCGCCACGTTGATTTGAAGACCGACATTATTAGCTTCCTCTTGGAGTCTAAGAAGTTTTTGAGACATATCCGAATGTGAATGGGAAAAGATGCATAGATGTCTGCGTAATCCAGGTCGTCTAGCCTGCTTAAGAGTCCCCATTGTATCTTGTGTATTGTAACTTATTAAAAATTATACGAGTGTCTAAAAAATATTTTAAATACCTAGTTACTAGCTTTAAACGGCAATAACTTGTTTAATTTAAATGGAACACCCTGTATATTTTAGGAGAATAAGATGCACAATTTAATTGTCTATCAAATTGTATTATGTTATTTTTAGCTATGTCTTCAAGTTTTCATAGAAAATGCTTTTTCTTATAATTTAGACCTCATTTATCATTTATTAATTTAGACCTATATTTATACTCATGGAATATTCACATTTTAGATTATTTTTAAAGATGTAACAAATTTTTAAAGAGTACAGATACTAATATTGTCAATATAGTTCGTTTATTTCATTAAAAAAACTAAAAAAAAAACTGTTTAAATATTTGTTAAACAGGACCAATTAATATGATTCCAGTATTCAAACTACATTAATTGGCTGTTTGCGTTGATTAATAATTATTGCTCCAAATACTAAAAAACTGAATTTTGTATGTGTATTAGACAGTGTGGTAAACAGTAACACCTTAAAAATTTTATTTCATTTTTTGACGAATGCTTATTTATAAAAAGAGAGAGATTCATTCAAATCCACATTTATTTAGAGTAATTTATTAAGTAACACAATGAAGTATGTAACAGAACATTTCGCGATATGGAAAGCCTTATCCTATGTCATCGAGGAATATAATCAATCTAGAGTTTTAATTGTTTCTGAGTCTTTAGAGATCGTGTTTAAAATGAATGACATATTTATCCATGATCCTCTGAAACAAAAAAATCAGACGCATATTCGAGAGTGCAGCGAGAAGGGAAACAAACTCACGTTTGTATTGGTCCCAAGCCACACTAATATACTTGGCAACACAATGGCAGATGAAGCTGCTCAGCACAAAGGTGAGGTGCACACACAAAACCCTCAGAAATTGGACGTGTGGGCTGATATTTTTGGAAATTCTATTGTAGGTCAGTTTAACGATATTGAGAAGAACTTCAACGCACAAGTCACAGAACAGCTATCTAGCAACTACCGCACCTGATCGTTCAACTTTGTGGCAAGTGAAAAATTGTGTAAACATCTAGAAATAATAAGAAAAAAGCTCAAATTGGTCGAAGGAATTTATCTTTATCATTTACTCTGAAAAATGTTTAAATAAACTTTTCAAATTTCAATCCTTTATGTTTTCTCAATGACTGGACCGATTTTCAAAAACGAGGCGGGAAAATATAGAGAATAGAAACTTGATCCCCCTTCCCATTTGAAAAAGGTTGGGGAATGACACCCCTCACAAACAAAGACCCCCTCACAAACAAAATTGACGTGTTTTTTGATTTTTTTGAAAAAAGGAATACCCTAGCCGTTAAGCCTTGCGGAACGTTTTCGGTGGGCCACTCTGTATGGTTAATGATCCTGGTGATCGATGCCTAGAAAAAAAAAGTATGTAACACAATAAAGTATTAATATTTGGGCTGAAATAATGGTATATTCCGAGGTAAAAAAATATTCTTTTATAAAAAAAAAAAGATTTAAAGCGTTTCTTTTTGTATACAAATGGGCTAGTAATATTATCGTGTTCAGCACCTCTACATTTTGTACATTTGTTGCTTTAAAAACTATCTAACATGTCAATATTCCATGGGTATATTGATAAATGAGGTCTAAATTATAAGAAAATACATTTTCTACGAAAACTTGAAGGGATAGGTAAAAAATTGTAGAGAGACACAGTTCCGTTTTTTTTTGAGGCTGATCAAAACGTCATGATCACTTTTTACTATTGACATTTTGAGAAAAATGCATTCTCCATAAAAAATGTTTGCTTGCTCAATAATGGTTAATCCTGTTTATACGTTTCCAAATTTCTATACCGTTTTAGAGAAAATAAAAAAAAAACATCCTAAAAAGCCCTAAAATCAAAAGGCGTTTCTATGAATTTCGTCCTCGATTTCGTGTTATAATATGTCACATTTTTGCTGCTGTTAAAGTATCACATTTTCCGAGATAATTATTATTATCACCCTTTACGAAGCATTAACCAAAATAAATGTTGTGCTGCTTTAACCTTTGAAACAGTAAAAAATATGATGTTAATTAAAATTAATTCTATCAATAACAGTCTAAAGAATGAAATCGAAATTATATTACCATAGAAACGCATTTTGATTTTTAGGACTTAAGCTTCATTCAGAACCTCGCAATTTGTAGGACAAATTAGTGGTTTCAATTACATTTTATACTTTTTAGTTTACGATCATTCACAATGTCTAAAAATCAATTCACAATTAAAATAATTAATCCTTATATTTAGCTTATAAAATAATAAACCTTTGATTTATAACCACATCTTGACGGATGATATACCCAGCCAAAGACAAAAATGACATTCTTCGCAAATTTTGAACGATATAATTAGTGGCAAACTTAAAAGTTTTTTAACTTTTTCCACTAATTTTGACGTTCTGAATGCGTACATTCAAATTAGAGGAACAAACTTCTACGCTAATTGAAACCACTAATTGCGAGGTTCTGAATGAAGCTTTAAGAATAATTCAACAATATTTTCATTTTGTAATTTGTTTTTGTAATTTTCTTTAAAACGATATGAGATTTGGAAAAGCATAAACGGGATTAACCAAATGGAACGAGCTAAAATGTTAATGAAGAATGTATTTTTTTATAAATATTTCAACAATAAAAATGTTTTTTCTCTTGTAAAGACAATCCGGGGACATACTGTATACAAAAAACTAAAAAATTAATAATGAAAGGTGTATATTGTGAGCGTAAAAAAAATCTTTTTCGTGTGCTTAAGCATACGCGTGCACTTTAAACCGAAAATGGAGTAGGTACCGCTTCAAAGTTGCTTATCTGAATCTGATCCCGACTGCGCCAACATCTGTTCGGGCGGCCTCCTTTATTAAATGCTTATTTTCCGGAAGAGTAGTACTCTACAGTAGAATGCCGACGCCATAGTAATCGTAACCTTCGGCCATAGTACTAGAGCTGTGGCGGCGTTGCCGCGTTTAGAAATATAACATTTTACCAAGCTCTGAATTTATTCTTTTATGCAATTTATTTTTTATTCATATGGTAAAAAAAATATTTACTTCTTTAGTCATTTTCTCAACTGTGTGTGCCTTTAATGTTTTTATATACTTACCTTACTGCCATTATAAATTACTTACGCATCAGAAGACGGGGACGCAAGGCGATTTCTTTCATGAGCTTTTCTGCGACTGAAAAACCGATACGTAATGTTATCTCTCTTCCGCACTCCGGACATTCAAAAATCTCATTACTTTGTTGCCTCTTTACTTTTTGGTTGTCGTGGTTAACTGAGTTTACAATTCTTCTCCATTGCGTTCTATTGTGCGCTGCTTCCTCCCACTGATGCTGCATGCTTATCCCCTTTTCATACAAAAAATCCTTGTACGTTTTGAGCTGTCTACCCGGTTTCCTCTTATTGTCTACAAGTTCACCTTAAAGAAGAGATTTCGGTAGGCGGTTTTCTTGCATCCTCCATAAGTGACCAGCCCATCTTAATCTGAATTTAGTAATCATGACTACAGCACTCTCGCAGCTAGCATTTTCAAGGACCGATATTTTGAGACATGATGGTACCATTTGCTTCTTATCAGTTTTCTAGGGTGTCTCTGTTGCAACCTGTTTAATGCTTTCATGTGCCGACGCGACGACGACGGTACGGTACCCAGGTTTCACTTCCATATAGCATGGTGGAGATTATTATTGCTCGGTACACTGCAAGTTTCGTTACTGTGCTCAAGTCATGATTGTAGTGTATCTATTATAATAATTGCATACAAACCCATTTTTTAAGTTGAATTATTAATCTTGTCAAACTTTTAGTTTAGCCGGATACAAATTTTTTTTTACTTTTAAATTTTCTTCCTGTAATCTACCGTGACCCCGCCAAGTCGAGCCTAGCCCTACTGTCATTTTATCGAAGCAACACATGGCACTTTTGACACCCCTGTAACTTATTTGTGGAAGTTTCTTAATACTTAGTGACCAAGAGAATAATTCTACATTATAGTTTACGAATTATCGTTAGTCAAAATTATTTAACTTCGACATTGACACACAGCGATCATCAAGTCTCACAAACAAACAAAAAAGTAATTTTAACTGAAATATGATTATTCATTAAATAAAAAATAGTGAATTAAAAGTAAAGCGTCTAGGCGCTACCGATAACTGACTATCCAGTCGAGTCGACACAAAGTTGCGCGAATGAATTTTGATGGCTTTGGTTTCTCATTTTTGTAGCGATTCTCTGTATTTTTTTAATTTTCATTAATTTGAATGTCTTTACTTTAAAATTGAATGTTTCACATCAAATTTTCAGTCAGCTGTTTTTCGTAATATACGTGTATATGATTCTCATTTTATAATTTCGATGATCGAAAGACTTACTTATTTTCTTATTTATTTACTGATATTATTATGAAACGAGAAACAAAGGTGGATTACCGACAAAAATAAATGAGATCCTATTAAAAAAAGCGCGCCACTTTTCATCCATAATTTTTTTACTCCAGCCCGTCAACGGAGAAAGATCGTACGATAACGGACGTTATGACAGTTTTTTGACAAATTTAATCTAACTGCAATAAAAATATAATAGTACAAGAGCTAGCAACGTCGGGAAAACGAAAATTCTATGAAAGCTAACCAAAGTCCGGGCCGTCTGCGTCTGGCTGCTGGTAGACTACTGCGGTTCACTACTGCGCATCTGTACAGGGTATCCCATTTTCGTGTCTTTTATAGGATTTCTCGTTTATAAGTGGAGATACAATGATGCGATTTTCACATTACTTTGCTACTTTTTTATGAAATTAAATATGCTACATATATGTTTGTTCTAGCCTCCTTAGTTTCTGAAATACAGGGCGAATTTGTGATGCGTAGTAGTAAACAGATGTTCAATACAATATGTTGCGCAGTAGTGAACGCAACGTCTACCTGCAGCTAGACGGTCCACACTCTGTTCAGGAGAGCATAACAAAAGATATATTAAAGAACCAGCTTCCTTAAAATTCTCTCTCGAAAACGTTGCCAGCTCTTAAGACTATAAGTAAAACAGCGAAATCTTTATGGAAATGAAAATATAAAATGACACAAATCACAAGCAAATCGTATATACGATAAACGGAGGCATGAAAATACAATAAATTTAAAAAGTGCGTAACCAATCGAAGTCTTTAAATTCAACCCATAAAATTAATATCGTATCATATTATACTCAAATGACACTTATATCTAAATCATTTTTTTTCGTGTTTCTCATCAAAAATTAATTACTTACCGAAGGTTAATACTGATGTTAATACGCTACAAGAAAACAAAAAATAAACTCATTACCCCATATAGAACTCGAAACAAAAACAATGAGTCAAATAAAGAAACTGAGGAAACCTGGCAACGTGGCGGCCTCAAATGAAGTGCGTGCGGAATTCCCTTCACTCGACAGGTACTTCTTTAGCGGCGAGATCAAAGAGGCCGCCTTCCTTCCCACACACACACCCTTTATAATGTAGGGATGGACGGCATTGAAAGGCCTGAATTGAGAGAACGAGAAAATGGGAGATGGTACGGAATTGATTTAGATCTTTTAACGATGAAAGAGAGATTGTTTTGCCTATTAGCATAGCTAATGAATAGTATTCTTAATATTGTAAAGAAATAATTTGTCGAAGACTATTCATTCTTTAGGATATTTAATATTTTTTTTGTTAAATTACTGTTTTGGTACTTTGAATTTTTAACCAGGATAGCTTTTCACTGAGGAGATAGTGCCCTGTTAAAAACTCCGTCACAATCCGAAGAGCGTTCTTACTTAAATCTAAGAAAATCTTTGATTTTTCTCGGTTGTAAGTCTTGAGAAAATTCGTCGAGTATCTTAGACCGTTGGAAGATTCCCATTCCAGGTTACGGATGGAGTCTTCCAGGTTCTTGAGTTCCGTTTATGTTGGTTTCCACTTGGAAAGCAGAAGGGTTGGGGGAGTTTTCGTTCCTTTTCTAGCTAGGTCGTTTGCTTTTTCATTACCTTCTATCCGTTGATGAGCTGAAACTCATAGTAAGAGTACTTTCCCCTGGTCTACGGTACTGTAACGTTTTTAGTTAGTTGTTAGTTTTTAGTTAGTACCCTGATAACCAGTGATAACTATATTATCTTTTATATAATATTTAGACAGTTCACAACAATATGTTTCCAAGTACCAGAAGTAAATACACACACCGGAAAAGTCTAGGGATATTACAATTTTATCCAGCCATCGTCAGTAATTTTATTATTTGCATTTCTGATATAATAAAATTAAAATAAACAAATAGTTTACAGGACGTATTGGAAATAAAAATGCGAAATTTACCGAATTTTTGAAATTTACCTTGATTTTTAGTGAACTCAAAAAAAAACACACATTTTTTTATTCTAAACTGTGAATTAAAAAAAAAGATAAAACAATTTTTACTTAATAAAGAGTATAGCCTCCTCTACTGTTCATTACAGCCCTACATCGTCTCTCCATGCTCCTGATCAAGTTGTCGATCTCTTCTTGAGGTACAGCCTGCCACGCTGCAGTCACGGCCCGAAACAGATCCCTACGAGTTTCACGAGGCATACCCATTCTCAAAATTTTTCTTTGGGCCGCGTACCATACGTGCTCGATCGGGTTGAGGTCAGGAGATTGTGCCGGCCAGGGTAAGATGTTTAATTGATGAGCATTGATAAACTCACTTACCACTCTGGCTGTATGAGACCGTGCATTGTCATGCATGAGAATGAAGTTTCTCCCAAAATCATTGGCATATGGTAACACGACAGGCTCAAGAATTAAATCACGATATGTGATTCCTGTTAGAAACCTTTCAAGGAAAATGAGATCGGTTTTTCGGCCTAACTGGACTCCTCCGCAGACCATAACTGTTCCACCTTGATAAGGGTGCACTTCCTGAACATGATCCAACCGAATAAGATTTCCCGGTTCTCTCCATACCCTAAGCCTTCTCGAATCCGGATGAATTCCAAAGCGTGACTCATCCGTGAAGAAAACATTGGCCCATTGTTCATTCGACCACTGAACATGATCTTGAGCCCACAAATATCGTACTTCTCGATTTCCTCTCGTTAAGGGTTGAGCTCTCCAGGGGCGTCTGCTTCTTAAGTTGACCTCTCTTAATCTATTGCGAACAGTGTCAGGACTAACGGTTACATTATGTGTTTCCTGGAGAATTAAACTAAGCTCTGGTGCTGTAAGAGTTGGTCGGCGTCGAGCATTTAATTGTAAAAAATGATCTTGCTGAGGGGTAGTAATGCGATGTCGCCCTGTGTGCCTCAGCAACATCATCACTTTCACGGTAGCGTGCACCTAATCGCGATATTACACTTCGCGTTGTATTTTAAAAAAGAGTATTTTTATTTTATTTATTTAATGCTCTAGCTACGTGGATTTGGAGCATTCCAGCTTCGAGCATACCCATGGCCCTTAGCATTTCATCTCTGTTAAGATGTCTACGCTCCATAATGTCCTTTAATACTAAACAGAGTTATTTGAATGAATTCTGGCCAGTTATCATAAAAACATAGCCAGTACAGGTTAAATTCGAACAATTGATGCTAGGTGCTTTTTATACATTTGACAAAAAAATGCACAAACACTTCTGCAAATATCCCAAATTTAGAAATAACTAGTGTGACTACTTCGTTTCAATCGAAGTAGAAAGAATCGGCCTACAAATATGTGGTTGTTTATTCAAAACATTTATTTTTAACTTTAATAAAATGATATCCCTAGATTTTTCCGGTGTGTGTAATTTATTTCCGATGTTTTTCTAGTTATTATGAACAGTTTCGGAATCGTAGGCTCTCTGATGACCTAAGTTGAAGAGTGGGCTCAAAATGTCTTAATCTGTTATCAAAATGAGGGTGATATAAGACGATATAACGTCTTATATCACCCTCATAAGACGAAAATCACGCGAATATTTATGTGTTTGAAGATACACTTGTCGAAAAGATCGATGGAGAAGATTCTGATAAAGACAATTTTTTTTTCAAAAATTTGGCATGAAATTTGTATATTGATCTTTGTTTCCAAACGAAGATTGATAAAGGAACTGAAAGCTTATAAAAATTGCATATAAAAATTGAAGAAACGGTGATAATGATGAATATGGTTCACCGGACGATAACAATTTAGGAAACCATTCGAAAATCGATCAACATGCTCTATATTTCCACCAAGATTTCTTATTATATGGAGTTGTATCGTATTAAAGGACAGCATGTATCCAATGCTGAAGAACAGCATTGACTGATGGCCAAACAAGCAAAAGGTTTAAATTATTTAGAATATATTTGTTACGATATGTTAATATATAATTTGATTTAATGTATTTCTTGTTATCTTAAAATGGAGTTTTGTTTTTGTTTATACTATCTTATACAGGAAATACAGAATCCAATTATAATTAAGTTTTATACAATTTCAATTTCAATTTTTTCGTTTTTCAATTTCTCAATTTTTATACAATATTATTAAAAACGATGTATTTTTGTGTAATTTAAATTCATATTTTACTATTGAAGATTATTTTGTTGTTTCTGTCAGATATTTAAACAAGATTTGACAAAATTTGACAGAACTCGAAGCACATTAAAAGTGGAAATCAAGTCCCTCTAGTATTCTAATTCCCTATAATTAGATTTCTTTGTTTTGCAAGATTAATTTTCTTTGCATTGTCATCAATTTAATTGCTTTACATACATCTTGTTTTATTATGGTTATTTTCTCGCATTTTATGAAATATGAATATTCTCATTTAGTAACTACATACAGTAATTTCAAAATTGACAGTAAGTAGTTGATTCTTAGAATTTCTTGGTTGTTAGGTTAGGTTAGGATAGTCCTTATTACCTCATTAAAACACAAGCTAACCAATTATAACATAAAAATGATCACTTCTTTTATATCTTTCTAATCTTTGTCCCTCTTTGATCGCCATCGCCATCTGTAAAAAAAGCCCGCGGCTCGCCGTATGCGGCACCGCATCCCCAAACGGAAAAACCGTCCGGCCATGCGATCTGGATATGGCGCGTCCGAGCCGATAGCCGTGGCGTCCGTCGTCGGCTTTCTTCTCTCCACTCTTGGAAGAAGAAGAAATCGCCGCCGCGCCGCAATAGGAACGCGCTGGCCGGGTGCGTGACTCTCCAACTTAATCTCACAAAGGGAGCCGACGGCTGCGGCGCGTATATTGCAGAATTTCATCCGTCATTTTGCTGCCGGTTTGGCCGTGCCGCCGGTGCTGGACCAGTACCGACGCCAGTGGCGGACCCTCACTCCTCGATAACCAAGTTCAAAAGGTACCATCGTCGTTAAACAGAAAAAAATGAAGTAATATGAAGACTTTCCTTGATTTAGCAAAGAACAATCTTCGGATTACCCCGGGGTTTTTAGTAGGACATTGTCTTCTCAATGAACATCTAAGCATATTGAATATTGAATGCAGATTCTGTGGGAAAATGGGGAAATGCCAGAAAACCTCATCGCTGAGTGCGATGAGACGATAACCATTCGTGCCAACTTTGGTACGACTGAACGGAGATGTAGTACTAACCTCTGTAAAATCGTCTCAGATACCGCATGATGAGTTATAACTCAAGAAGGGGTGACAGAATAGATCTAGAACGTCGCGGTGATTAACTTTCTCCTTTTCATACAATATACAATCTAGAACGAAACCCAGCAAAATTATGTATAATAATTTTATTATGTTTTGGATAATTATTATGGTTCCCATTCACCCCACATAATCTGCAATCGCCGTTATTTCTTCACTGGGGAGGTATTCCATCGTTGATTGAAGGTGCGCAACGATGGGCGATTTCGTGGCACAAAACCTATCTGATGTAGCTGGCGTTACCGTTAGCCTGTCCAAGAATTTCGAAAGTTTAGCTCTGCGACGCGCAACGCTGCGCGCTGATAGTCGTTTAAGCGCAGCGGATAAAGAATACTATACCGTAGTTCTGCTTTCAGTCGACAGAGTGAGTGGTTGCCGGAGGCAGTGTTGCTAGAACTACTGAATAATCCGTAGATTTACGTAGTTTTGACACAGTACGTTAATAATACGGATTTTCTATCATTTAACAATTGAATATAATTATATATGATTAAACAAAGAACGGCGTCAGAGTTGGCTTGGAAATGAAAATGGCTGTTATTTCATATGCAAAATATTATAGTAAATGTCAATAATCGTCATTTCCAAGCCAACTAAACGACTTTTTTCTGTCATACGACATATTCAGTACCATAAAAGAATTTTTATTTATTTTTGTTTATTCTGTGTTTAACACAAATAAATTTTCAATAAATAAAGGCGGATTTTTCAACGTATTACAGATATTACACATTTTAATAAGGCAACACTGTCGCTTTCAGTTCCACACCGTCATTGATATGCCTTCGCTGGACGAATTAGAGGAAATAAGTGATGAATAAGTTTATGCGTTGACAGCAGAACGATTGGTGTCTCCACTGGACATTTCTTGAGTTGTAAAGAGAAATCAAATTAACCTTGTCACGAATTCGCCCCAATCTTCCCAAGTATCGAGTATCTTCGCAATTCTTTCAATCAACTGTACTATTAAAAATCCCGTGACAGTTCGAAGATTGTTCTTTCTTAAATCTTGGAAAATCTTTGTTTTTTCTCGGTCGTAAGTCATGAGAAATTTCTTCGAGCGTCTTAGATTATTAGAGTTTCCCATTCTGGGTTAGGAGTCTTTTTTTAAGTTGGTTTCCACTTGGGAGACAGAACGGTTCTGGTCGAATAAATGGAGTGTTCGCCTTTATTTTGCTAGGTCGTTTGGTTTTTCGTTACCGTTCTTAGTCAGTCAGTAGCAACAACTTCCAACCTACATACAAGAATATATACCGGGTGCGTCTCAAAAGCGGCTCACCCCTATAATTTTTTTATTTTTTCAGATTATAAAACGAGATTTGGTATGTTAGTATATGACATAAATTAGGATTGATTGACGTATTCAATTGTTTTTGGTCACTTCCTGTTTCGCCGGAAATTACTACAACTTTTGATTTTTAAATGACACCCTCGATATTTTTTGACCTTATTCGATATAATATGACACTGAATAGAATGGCGTATCATCGTCAACTTTTGACATTTTCGCATATTGGTTATTTGACATTGTAATATGTGGTTCATAACGACAATTTGACTGGAAATAGCAAGTGTGTGGTACCAAATTATTCGTAAAAAAATGCTTCTTCCAAATATGCTAATGTGCCATCCTTGTTCCATTTGAAAAAATTGAGATTAAAAATACGATTTGGGCATCTTTTAACCGGCCAGGAGAAAACACGAAAAACATTAGACGGTCAAATCTATTTTTTCAAGGCTCCTTGATTAAAAATTAGAGTTTTTAACACAGCCATAGCACTCTAGATTGAAATTTAAAATACGATATGTTTTTGAGTGAAAATGTCAAAAGTTGACATATGATATATCATTTTTTACGAATAATTTGGTACCACACACTTGGAATTTCAATTTGGTATGTTGCAATTTCAAATTAACCATTTTTGAAAATGTCAAAAGTTGAGAAATGATATCTTCATTCTATTCAGAGTGTCATTTTCTATCGAATAAAGTAAAAATATACCGAGGGTGCCATTTAAAAATCAAAAGTTGTAGTCATTTCCGGTGAAAAAAGGAAGTGACGAAAAAAAATTGAATACGTCAATCAACCCTAATTTATGTCATATACTAATATACCAAATTTCATTTTTATCTGAAAGAATAAAAAAGTTATAGGGGGTGATTCACTTTTGAGACGCACCCGGTATAGTTTATTTTCTAGGGTACTTATGAGGTTATAACTGAATTATGGAAAACATTTTTTATTAAACATAGTGAGTTTAACACTCACTTTAACGCATTTGTACAGACTGCTGCTAACAAGACGGCTTCAAGAATAAAGTGCTTGAAAAAGCCCACTATGTTGCGTTGGGGCGAAACGTCGCATAAAAAATGTTTTCCACCTCATACCCCAGGAAAATGAAACTGTACTTATATAAATTGATAGTTAAAGAGAAAAAAGAAACAAACTATAATATTAACCGGCCATTACTATTAAATATTTCAATACTTTTTCATCTTTGTCTTCGTAACACCGGCACAATTGAGAGAATGGGCTAATTCTACACTTTTTTTCATATCAGTAATCACACAAGTTTCATATCAGTAATCGACTTTTACCCGGTCTGTAAAAGAAGTAATGAATTATATCAGTTTTATAAATCGAGTTCCAGACCAACGAAATAAATCATTTATTGATAATAATAAAAATGTTCAGTTTGTAGTCCCAAAGCACAACAAATTTGATTGGTTTTTTAATATGAATATTCATAAACAGTTCTAATTATATAAGCATAATTAGTATTCATAAACAAATTGTTAAACAGATTTTTCAGTATTAATAAAAAATCTTAATTATATAAACATAAAACAAAAAAAATCGTTTATAGTTTGAAATAAAAAAATAAAATAAAATGTGTTAATAAAATCTAAAATAAACAGTTTGATAATTTATTTGCATTATTAATAAACATTACTATATATAATTTTTTTAGCATAAAACAACTCACGAACAAATTCTATATATGTTGTTCCAAATAAGAAAAAAAGAAACTAAAAATCAACACTCCGATAAAAATTAAAATAAAAGGCATCGTTTATTTTCTTATTAATGAACTTGTTGCGAGCGGCCCGCCTATGGAATAAAAGACGAAGGAAAAAACGTTAACGATATCGGTAATCTTTGATCAACTTCTAATTAACTTTTAATTTACGCTCCGAGTTGTCGGCTAACGGCTATGCAAATTGCACTAAATGAGACAGAAAATAATCGGATTTTTTTGGAAGGAAAGTTCTTCTTTTATATTCCTAGAACATTGTTAATTGATTTTTTTCAGTTATTATTTATTTGTTTTCTTAATAAATATTAACCTAAATAAAACGGAGGTCGTGTGCAATGATCAGAGAAATTTTGAAGAACAAGATTTATCAAATGTTTATATGATAGGGTAAAAACAGTATGTCAAACAGTAGTTTCTTCAAAAAAGCCACTTGCACTCTAAAAAATCGACAAAATAAAATAATGCCTTTTTATAAACACTGCGGCGTTAATCGAACTGAAACCAATTTGTCAGCAGTGATTTACTAATAAACAAATTTGCAAATTTGCATTTGTTTCGGGAAGTATAACTTTTCCCGTCGTTAAGTTGGTCTCCGTTGGATTAGCATAGCAGTGTTTACAAAAAATAACTATTTATTTTGTAGATTTTTTTAGGGTGCAAGTGAGGAACTGCCCATAGGACTTTTTTGAAAAGATAAATCCACCACAGTGATATAGACATTTTTTAAACAATAGTTGATTAAACAGATATAGAAATCCCAACATTCGTCTCTAGTCAGAAAACATTAAAAAATTCAAAATCAGAAACCATAAGGCACAATACAGTACGTACTAGATCAGCTGCTTCAGCTTCTTCTGATTTTCTGCTTCCTCTTCGTTGTTGTGCCTTCTATACCCTATTCCCACTTTGTTTGCGGGAAATTTCAATTGATCTTCTAATAGCATCCATTTCTAATAACCCTTTATTGTCTTTCTCGGTTATTCTCCATGTCTCTGCCCAATATAGGAGGCTGTTTGTTCTATGGTCTGATATGTAGTGAATTTCCTTTGTGTTATTATTGATTTGCTGTATAAGATTCCATTTAGACATCCAATAATTTTTTTCGCCTTGATAATCCTCTTTTCTATTGCTCTACTATTAGTTCGGTGTTATCAAATGTGATTCCCAGGTATTCACTATATTCTTGACATTGTATAATTTCTTGACCGTTACCCAAGTTCAAATTCCCTTCTTGTGTGTCCACTTTGTTTTGTTGTGTCCACATGTTAACCGTCAAGCAGCCCATGTAGCATTTCGACGTTATCTAACGTCGGGTATGCGTCGCGTTCAATAAACCCGACGTCGGGTACCAACGTCGGTTCGACCGCCTGACGACCCTTATTTGCACCTAAATGGGGAATACAGATTCGGGTCGCCTCGACGTCGGTATCTGACCTAATAGGGAATGCAATTCTACCAATTACTAACGTCATATTACGTTGAATTTTAGTCACTTAGAATTCGTCGCTAAGCACTTACGTTACGTTTGGTTTCATATTCGCTACCAAGAATACATAAAAACCTAACCAAACTACCTAATTACAAATGGATTCATAATCACTCCTCGAATATAACTATAAGTGCCTATTTAATTTCATATTATAATAATTCTGAATCATTAATCCGGACATCAGTTTTGTCAACGGAAGTCACTTTCTAGATATATCTGATTAAAATACTCCGGAAAACAACGAGCGCCTTCAAAATTAGGTAGATTTATGAAATAAAAATATCTATAAAAAAGTAACTCGCAAAATATTTTTTTAATTTTCTAGGTTTAATTATAAAACTGTACTGTGGTTCCCTCCCAAACTCAACCTTATCAATATTATTCTACTAGAAATCGAAATGTGAGTATAAATTTTAAAAACTCAAAAAGGATTTTAAAATGGCTGACAATCGGATACGTGTTAAGAATGGCGGATTTCTGTGTCCGACTTAATATGAACTACCAATATACCAATTCCGACCGGGTCTCCAACATTAGTCGTCTCACACGACCGAAGTCATCAAACCGGACGACCGGCAATCGTATTATGACGTATATAATTCCAACGTACGCCACGTAACCTCACTTTGCGTTTTGCGTATCAGTGATTTGTGGATTTGTGCAACTATATTTTAGTTTTTGTTTTCTCGTTAAAAAAATGGGCAGCCACTTTTTTAAGCCTAACCTCACATGTCGGAGGAGGATGGGGTCTGCTGGTATCCTAAGCTAAAAAATGAAATTAAGATGCACCAGTGTAATGCAGCATCTCTTCCGGATAAAAAGCATTTACGGGTGGCGGCAAGACATCACTACTACTATTATTATTTTGCAAAAGCCTCGACCTCTTTCTGTAAAATGTAGATGAATGTCTAAATGCCTTTTTAGTGTTTTTTAGGCATAATAAAAAATTAAGTTTGTTTACAAAAACTTTTTATTAGGTTATGTTCATGATGTTCATTAGGTCGCAAATGCTACTTAATGGGTTGTATTTACGGACATAAATAGAGATACGTAAATTAGGTTATAAATATGAACATAAAATACAACAAAATATAATTGGACGTTAGTTTAGGGATTATCAGTGAGACGTATCCTATTCGGACAATGGGTAGACGTCGGGCTAGTTCAAGTATATGTACGTCGTGCAAGCCAACGTGGGAACGACGTTGGGAAATTAATAAAAATGGTACGTTGTTATTTTGAACGTCGACAGATCGTTGGATTTACCGACTCGGATCCAACGACTTCGGATCCAGCTTTTAATAGGAAAGCGACGTCACAGGCCGTATCACGAGCACCCGACCTAAATTTGCACAAAGTCTGACGTCGCTTCAGGTCCGATTTATTTCGAAGTCAGATAGATGCTACTTGGGATTCTCTGTACTCTTCGATATTTTTTCCTAGCATATGTACGACATTTTTTCTTGCATGTCAACTGAAATTGCAAAATGTATTGCAGAAATAAACAGAAGAATTAAGTTAGCATGGAGTACTTATGGAAGAAACTCAATTATATTCACAGTTAGAATGCAACTTTATCTAAGGAAGCAAACATTTGACCAATGTGTACTACCAGTCATGCGAAACCTGGACACTTAGAACGGATATTATAAGGAAACTGCAGGTCGCACAACGCTCAATAGAACGAAATATGCTGAGAATAACCAGAAAAGACCGTGGATACGACAAAAGATCCAGGTAATAGATGTTATCCACAGAGTCAAATCCCTCAAGTGGCAATGGGCAGGACACCTGGCAAAAAGGACGGAGAACCACAAAAACTACAGCATGGTACCCACGAGGAATTAATAGACTTAGAAGAAGACCGAACCAGAGATGGGACTATGATACTAGGAAATTAGCAGGGATAATTTGAGCCCGCATAGCCAACAATACACCAACAATGGGCCCAACTACAAAGAGAGTATCTAAATATGTGAGGGAGGCTACACCATAATTGGTCGTTATCCTATCCGATAGTCAAGCAGCATTAAACACGATCAAGTCTAAACAATGTAACAATCAATTCGAAATTGGTCAAAGAATGCCTAGAGAAGCTCAACAAATAAGGCAAAGAAAATAAAGTCCTTCTACTCTGTGTGCCTGCTCACCGATAGAAGGCAATGAAAAAGCAAATGATCTAGCTAGAAAAGGAGCGAACACTCCACTGACTGGACCAGAACCGTTCTGTTCCGGGAACCAACTGAAAGCGGAACTGAAGATTCTGGAAGACTCCATCCGTAACCTGGAATGGGTGTCCTCCAACGGTCTAAGACACTCGAAAAAGTTCCTCAGAACTTACGACTAAGAAAAACCAAAGGTTTTCCTTGGTTCAAGTAAAATCAATCTTCGGATTGTCACGGGGTTTCTAACAGGACACTGTCTTCTCAACGAACACCTCAGTGGGCTGAAGCTGAGAAACAACAGCGAATGCAGATCCTATGGGGAAAAGGGGGAAATACCAGAACACCTTATCACTAAGTGCGCCGAGACGACGGCCATTCCTGCCATGAACTTTGGTACGGCTGATGTCGAGGACGGAAAGCTGGCCTCTGTTGAGCCGTCTCAGATACTGGCTTTTGTGAAAGCTCTGAGACTGTATGATGAGTTATAACTCGTTATAACTCAAGAAAGAGGAACACACAATAGATCTGTAAGGTCGCGGTGATTAACCCTCCTCCTAAAAATTCTACATTCTACAAAATGTAAATTGATACCAAGTAGATTTACATTTTAGTACAGAGAACTAATTCGGTATAAAGATGATAAAATATATTCAAACTGCAGAAAAATACATTATAATATACAATTTACTTCAATTACATAAAATTAAAAAAAATATAAAAGTGTCCACAAAAGAACAAACAAAAAGAAAAGAGTAAAATAAAGAAAAAAAAATAACAAAACGATGCGCAACACGGGATGCAGTGCCGTTTGACGTAATTGTCCGTCCTCACATTACGGCCCGTCTCTCCCTGTCTCTTTCTCTTCGCGTTCCTCTCTCCGTTTCATACGCTCTTGCCTCTCGTTATGCAGCGCCTCTCTATTGTGTCGGACCGAACTCTTTGATCTCGCAATAATTAGTAAGACAACTCGCGCCCCGGTATTATTACACGGCAGGCCTACGACGGTCGCCGTCGGCCGTAGATACATTTGCTCGACTTAGTGCGCTGTTACATTATGTGTTTTCTAGTAAGAGTCTTTTACACTGTACTTCGGGTCGCTCTCAGGGGTCGGGTAAAGCGGGTGTGTGGCCGAAGGAAATATATATTATATTTAGCCCGATCCTGTCGACTTAAGTCACACCCAAAATTCCAAACACACGAGCTTTGATTAAGGTTTGCAGAGCTTCAGCATTTGCCATAAAACAGCGGGCAATTTGTTACAAAACCATATAAATTATATATCAGTGTAATCACAAAACTTCAAACTATTTCCCTATTGTAACAGAATTTTAAATTATGTCTTTATTTTCGAGAAAATTTAGTCCATACATAAGGAATATTTTGATAATGTTTGACCATCAAAATCTTAAAAATAAAGAAGTTGTCTAAAAATGTGCTACAATATGGATATAGTGTCCGCCTTTATATTTAATTTCCTTCTTCATTTGTGTAAAAATACCTAGCCAGTTTTACATAAATCGTTAAATGCCGAACGCTTATTTTGCTACTATTTCTGACTAGTGAAATGGACTCAAGCTTGATTTTCATACGATATTAATTTAAAGGTTTCGATTGGTTAGAAAATTACGCAGTTTTTAAATTTATTGTATTTTCATGCCTCCGTTCATCGGATATACGTTAATCATTTTAATGTTTTCATTTTCATAACGATTTCGCTGTTTTACTTATATTTTTATTAGGGTTAGATTAAATTTGTCAAAAAGTCCGTTATCGTACGAAAAATTAAATTTACTTTAACTTCCTTCGATGACGGGCTGTAGTAAAAAAATTACGGATGAAAAAAAGACGTCGGAGCATCGTGCCAACGGATGAAAATCAAACTTTTATTGTACGGGAGAGGGGAAATTAACCACCGCGACCGTGTAGATCCATTTTCCCCCACTTTTCTTGAGTTGTAAGTTGTAACTCATCATACAGTCTCAGGGCTTTGACAAAAGCCAGTGTCTGAGACGGTTTTGCAAAGGCTACTTCTCCATTTCCGATATAAGTTGTACCAAAGTTTATGGCACGAATGATTGTTTCTCGGCGCACTCTTCTTCTTCTTAAAGTGCCGTGCAGAATCCTGCGTAGGGGTTCATCTTTTACTTTCTCATCTTCCTCACTAGATGGTTCTATTGTCTAATGACGAATCTTCCTCAGCCAGGATAGCTTCCTTCGGCCTATTCCCCTTTTGCCCCCTCGATTTTACCCTAGAAAATTAGACGCTGAAAGTGATAGCGTTCTCCACATAATATGTATCCCAAATGGGCTATTTTCCTCTTCTTGATGATTTCGAAGAGTTCACGTTCTTCTAGACCAGCTCTTCTGAGAATGTCTTCATTCCTCACACGGTCGACCCAGGACACTCTTAGCATTCGTCGTAGGGTCCACATTTCGAAGGCTTCAATTCGGTTTATTGCTACCTTCAGTGTCCATGCTTCCACACCATATAACAAAACGGACCAGACATAGCACTTCACCCTAAGGTCGAAGTTCAAGGTCCTATCTTCGAAGTTTTAGAAAAGTTGTTCATGCTTGTTCGATCCTGCATTTGATCTCCAAATCTGGATCCCACATTTGGTTAGCCATGCATCCCAAGTACTTAAATTGTGTGACCTACTTTATGACCTTTCCATTTAAGTAAGTTTAAACCCAGTCTTTGACTTTCATTGTTAACTTTATTTAGAAGGATTTGGAGATCATTTGCATTGTCTGCCAATATCACTATGTCATCCGCATATCGGATATTATTAATTGGAATGCCATTTATTTTCAAATCAATGGGACTGTCGGCGATTGACTCAGTGAATGCTGTTTCCTCTTTCCACATATAAGTTAAACAACATTGGAGACAAAATACATCCTTGCCTTACCCCCTTTTTTATTTTAAAATCTTCTGTTATTCCCACGTTATGTATACGAATATCAGCTTTTGGTTCCAATACAAAATACTCTTTATATCTCGCCTGATATCTTTTCCATCAAGTCCCAAGTCTCTGAGGCATGATATAAGAATGTTATGTTTAACATTTGGCTCACTCAGAGATGAGGTATTCTGGTTTTCCCCATTTTCACCACGGAATCTGCAATCCACTGAGGTGTACATTGAAGAGACATTGTCCTGTTAAAAATCTCGTGACAATCCGAAGATTGCCCTTAATTAGTTCAATGGAAATCTTTGATTTTTCTCTTTCGTAAGTCTTGAGAAATTTCTTCAAGTGCCTTAGACTGTTGGAGGATTCCAATTCCAGGTTATGGAAGGGAAGCAGAACGGTTCTGGTTCAGTTAGTGGAGTGTTCGCTCCTTTTCGTTTGCTTTTTCATTATCTTCTATCCCTTGGTGGGATGGCACTCCGAGCAGGAGGATTTTATTTTCTTTAAGTTACATTTTTGACATAAAAATGATGGAATCACACTTTAATAATTTCAAAAACGGACACCAAACTTTAAAACTCACATAAAGATTAATCTAAATAAATTAAACAAAGAAGAGTGTGTCATAACTTATAACTCAATAACAGCTCAACTGACTCTAATCATCTCTGATTTGTTGTATTCTTCTCTGCTAAATTGCTGAATAAATATTAAAATATCAGACAAATTCAAGGAAAATAGTGACATATTAGAGATTATAGATATATAGAAGAACATTTAAATATATAGAAAATACTTTAATCAAAATGTAAACAAAAATATGCAAAATTAATTACAAGAACTGTCAAATGGGACTGTCATCTGTATCAGAACAGCGAGAAAAATTCTCACTTCACTATTAAGCGGTACGAACTTAGTAGTTTTTATTTAGGTACCACAAATGTTGATAAGCTTCATAAAACCATATATTTTCGTTGAAACTGTGGTCTGTCGCACCTATAATAGGCCCACTAAGGCCCATTAGAAGTACAAAGTGTTGCCGATGCGATATGCCGCATTTCTCCAGTTAAAAGTCGATCTTCGCTTCCGTTTTAACATGGCACCGACAATTAATGATCCAGGAAGAATCGGGAAGGAGTAACAGGACATTTTACAGTTGACCGTTTTTATTTTGTTTTTCGCCATTATCTTTTTTTACTTAATATTATATTCCTTCGAATGCTGGTTAGAATGCTATTAGTTATGAAAGGGAAATAACTATTTTAAGGATACATCGTGAAATAGGAGAATAATTATTATATTATATTTATTCAAAAATACTGATTGGAATGTCAGTTCTACAACATCTCGTCAACTTGGTCTTCGTGTTCTTTGGTGTTCTGGTAGGTTCCAATTTAGAATTCTTTTGGACTATTTATATTTGGACTCGTCATTCTACAAATATGTCTATACCATCTTAATTTCTTTGATCTTCAATGGTCTCTAAAATACTTGTAACTCTATTCATTATTCCAACTACAAGAATTTTTTGTTCAATCCATTGAACAATAAATGTTTCTATTGTTATTCTTGAAGTCTCATCTTTTCAAATACATTTATTTGATTCTGAGGACACTAAATGTAAAATGTGTTATGCTGTCCTAGTCCTTGCTGAATTACGAGTAGATGTTTTTACCGTAATATCATATATTGTATTAAAACAATAAATAAATCTCGTAAGCATCTCTACACAGTTTTATAATATGTCTGATAAAGTATTGATCGTTAAAAATACGAAATCGTTTTAGCATATCCAATATTATAACAAACTAAATAGAGAATACATTTTTTAAAACAGTGTACCGGAATCTTCTACCAACTGATAATAAAGAATCTAAAAATCGGAGATACAAAAGTCTTTTAAATGTACGACTATCTTTTAGACTTCCCGAAATAAATTTTGAAATTAAAAACCTGTTTGAAGTAGGTCAAAGCTCTACTGTATAGAAAAAACAATTTGACATTCTTAAACTCATAGGTTCACACCTAAGGCATGTTGGAATTTGCCTGGTTTGGCAGTGTCACCTGTTGTTGTTCATTGCAGGTCCTCATACATTTCCAAAAATATATCCAGTTTTCCTTAAATTAGTTTGGTTTTTAATTTAAAAATAGTTGCAATCTTTGTTAAATTACTCAAAATCGGCTTTGTTCAAAATTGTTGAAATTTGGAATGTGTATTCATCATAGGCAGAGCATTAAGAAACCTATTCACGACTTCGCAGTAAAATTAACAGGGGAGCCAATATTCAGACAGTCCTAAATTTGCATGGGATTTTCTGTTTCCACCCAGCATATATTATCAAATAAACTGTAAAAAATGATAATGCTAAGCATAAAACTGACAAAGAATACATTTTTCAACTGAATTTGTGAATATAACTGAGTAAACTGATACTAAGTAAAGTGATACAGTCTTTATTTATTATTACATTATTTACTCGACGACGGCATTGCTCGACATCAAAGTTAAGAAAAATGCATCTTGCGAACGAATAGCAGTACAAATAATCGAATAAACACTAGTAAGCACACTTTAATTATGCAGGTTAGCCGCGAGGCGGTTACATATTTGATATTTGTCCACATACGTGTCACGGTAACCATACACCGCCGTGCTACAGAGACAAAAGTCATGTGTAAATATGTAATTAGTTTTAAAACAGTAGCTGCTCGGGCAGTAGAGTTCTGTTTGATCGTCGGCAATCAACACACAAATGTTTAAATGATGATAGCTTTTGTACTTTCGCCGCGTACATCATTTGCTCTAGGTAACTTTGTTTACTATGTCAAATATCGTTTGATTTTTAATAAATACAAATAGGCAAACTCGAGTGAGATTGCAGTACCTACAATACGAGTATATCGCACCATTTCTTTGGTGTACGCCGAAAATATAAATATTGATGACAGCCAATCGTGATTGATGCGTTGTTAAATATTTAAATTCGCCGGAAATGTTTTAAATCGCAATATAAATAAATAACGTCTAACATTAAAGATCAAATTTTATTTTTATTTGTAAATTCCACAAATCATGCACTTTATACATTCCATGGCAAATATTTCTTTCTCAGAGCTTTTTCATAAAAAAAAGCTCATACAACTAAAACATAGCAAAAGCTATAAGTAATTCCGCCACTAGAAGTGGCGAAATACCCTGAAGACATTGTAAAATTTTAACATGTAATTAAACAACTGTGGTGTTGTCAAATCGCATTTTAAAATCCGATATCTGACTAATATGAATTCATTTTTTTTATAAGTTTACGAATTATGGATACAGAAACAAATAAATATACCAATAGTAAAAATAAAAATCTTTAAACAATAAAAATTTGGGAAAAAAACTTTATAAAGTTAAATCTATAATCTATAATTAGTCTCATATTATATCATCTTCACTAAGATTTTTGTTAATAAATACATAAGTAGCAATCTGACTTTTTGTTTACATCTTGTATTTACATAAAGATACCTTTGTTTATTAAGGTTTATTATTATTATTAATATTTATTATTTTGTAAGGTTTATTTGTGTTTTTAATCATCATTAAACTAAATTTTCTGTATATTTAATGCTCATCAAATCACTCAAAATTATTAAATGGCAAATTATGTATTTTTTGGAAAATGTTAAACTGAAAATTATTTATACTAATGTCCTTTTCAAAACCAGGAATACTAATACACTACAGGGTTTTTAAAAAATTTGTGCCATCCCTCGTGATGATATTCCTCTTGTAAAAACAAGATTTATTTTTCATATCAACATAGGTCCGATTCTGCTTTGTTCCGTAGATACAGGGGGTACGGCTTCTAGCGATTCGAATAAAATTTTGAGGGTAAAATTATTAGAGGTGCTACATATTTTAAAACTAAAAAAGTGTCGACTGGATATTTTCTATTAAGAGTTTAATATCATGCATTTGTAGCACAGTATGGATTGAAAGTAACGCATTGGAACTTGGTACCGTTGATTCGTAATTGTATACACACATATAATACAGGGTGGCCCATCGAAAACGTTCCGCAAGGCATAACGGCCAGAGTAATTTTTTTTTCAGAAAATTCAAAAACACGTCAATTTTGTTTGTGAGCGGGACAACTTTTGCCCCAAAAATGATTGCAAAATCTTCAACCCTCTAAGTGGGGGTGTCATTTCCAAATTTTTTTTTTAAATGGGAAGGGGGGTCAAGTGGTACCGCAATGAAAAGCTTTCTATTCTCTATACTTTCCCGCTTCGTTTTTGAAAATCGGTCGAATCATTGAGAAAATATGAAAGATTGAAATTTGAAAAGTTTATTTAAACATTTATCAAAGTAAATAATAAGGATAAATACCTTCGACCAATTTGCTGTTTTTTCTTATTATTTCTAGATGTTTACGCATTTTTTCACTTGCCACAATGTTGAACGATCAGGTGCGGTAGTTGCTATAGATAGCTGTTCTGTGACTTATGCGTTGAAGTTCTTCTCAATATCGTTAAACTTTTTAACAATTATGGTATACTCACTTGCAGAAAAAGTGGAAATAATCGAACTTTATTTTAAAAATAGTGAATATGGCAATCGGGTTGCGCAGATATTCAATGAACGCCATCCTGACAAAAAACTTTATCGCAAAATTGTTCGCGAGTTAGTAGCAAAATTTCGCGAAACTTGTTCCATTATGAATAAAAAGAGACAGAGGGAAAATCCTGTAGTAAATGAAGCTATGGAGGTATTCGTATTGAGCCAAGTTGCCATGGATAGCTGAGTACAAGAAAATTAGCCAATGAGACCGGCGTGAATCGTACAAGTGTCCAAAGGATATTAAAAAAACACAAGTTCCACCCGTACAAAATTCAGTTGGTACAAGACCTCAACGTAGACGATTTTGATCATCGCTTGCAATTTTGTGAAACTATGAGTGAACGAGGAGCGAATGAGATAATTTCCTATTTAATGTGTGTTTTTCGGATGAGTGTACTTTCTTTTCGAACGGTGTAGTTAATCGAACGGTGTGTTAAATTTTCGAACGGTGTAGTACTGGGCTGAGGACAACCCCAGAGTTTTTCACGAGGTGCACACACAAAACCCTCAGAAATTGAACGTGTGGGCTGATATTTTTGGAAATTCTATTGCGGGTCAGTTTAACGATATTGAGAAGAACTTCAACGTACAAGACACAGAACAGCTATCTAGCAACTACCGCACCTGATCGTTCAACCTTGTGGCAAGTGAAAAAATGCGTAAACATCTAGAAATAATAAGAAAAAACAGCAAATTGGTCGAAGGAATTTATCCTTATCATTTACTCTGATCCTAAATGTTTAAATAAACTTTTCAAATTTCAATCCTTCATATTTTCTCAATGACTCGACCGATTTTCAAAAACGAGGCGCAGAAATATAGATAATAGAAAGCTCTTTTCATTGCGGCGCCACTTGGCCCCCCTTCCCATTAGAAAAAAATTGGGGGATGACACCCCCGCTTAGAGGATTGAAGATTTTGCAATAATTTTTGGGGCAAAAGTTGTCCCCCTCACAAACAAAATTGACGTGTTTTTGAATTTTCTCAAAAAAAATTGCCCTGGCCGTTATGCCTTGCGGAACGTTTTCGATGGGCCACCCTGTAATATACTTAATGCATAAGACTGCTTAAAAAACAAAATAAAACTCTAATTTACCATAATACACCAAAACACTTTACTTTTGCACTAGACGCGCGTTTCACTAACCATGTCAGCATTATCAGCAGATGATTAATCATCTGTTATCAAAACGCGAGTCCAGTGCAAAAGTAATGTGTTTTGGTGTATTGTGGTGAATTAGTGTTTTATTTTGCTGTTGTAGCACCAAAGTTTCCAATCCTCATCTGTAATAAGTCTGCTTATTATTGCGTTACAACGGGTATAAATTTTTGCATTTTTCTATAGTAATAAAATTAAAAACTGTGACAAACAAACTTAAATCTATTAGTAATTAATTATGATACTGTGTAAGTAAATATTAAATCATATAGGGAAACTTGTTCTTATGTTTATGTGGCACTATTAATTCATTAAGAAAAGTTATTACATTTCACACCAAAAATATTTTTTAATTATTTTTTCCAGATACATAAATATTATGTCATCTCAATCAATTGTACCAAATCATTCAATTTTACCATCATTTTCGTTAATTCAATCCATTGCAATAATCGGCCAATTTTACAAATTTAGTCAGTTTCACCAGGTTATTCAATTCTACCAAAACAGTTAATTTCACCAAGTCTATGAGTGGCACTAATTCAGAAAATTTTACCAATTCAGCCAATTTGACCAGATCTGTAAAATTCATGAATTCAGTAAATTCATCAATCAATTTCTCAGTGGCTTTGGATCAAAAGTAATTTATGCACTAGCAATCGTAATTATATGGTTTTTTTGCAAAAACTGATTACTTAAGTCAATATTTTTGGGTCATGTAGGTAATTGATTTTTTAAAAATATATGTATATCATTTACTGTCACCATATTAACAATGAAAATACACAATTCAGTTTAAAAAACAACGAAAACTATCTGTTTTTATAGAGTTGAAGTATTTAAATCCTATATATTTTGATTGGCGATTTCAGGAAATTATGATTGTTTCAGATAATTTGCCATTTCTATGACTAAATATTAATTTCTCGTTTACATAACGGATTTAGTATAGGGATTTTCATGGTTTAAGTAGTGAAGATGGGATACCTATATAGTTATCAAATCTTGACCAAATATCCGGGCAACCCTTAATTTTAGCGAGAAATATGTATGAGGATCAGACTTACTAAATGTATTTTGTTAAGATTTTTAGACTTTTTAAGATTTTCAGTCAAACATTGCAAACTACATACAAAGAGTTACAATACGATGCCAGAAACGACGTGTTTTTTTTTTCTATGTGCTCTATGCCCATTGGCGGTAGACGAACAAACAGAAGTATGTCCTTGTGTGCTGTGGACATACTGCTCTTTGTTTATCATTGCCAGATGAAGAGTTTTTTTGTATTACAACTTGTCTATTTTTTGAATAATACTACTTAAATGACCATGTAGTTGGGGATACGGACCGTGGCGTGGTAGCAGAAAAATAAGTTTCTTCCAAAAAGCGTCGCAGTTTTTCTTTGTTTGCGAAAATTCGAAAAAATGGACCCAAAAAGCATCTAGAAAATCTGCTTCTCACATACATGTCCTCCATACGACATATACTTCTATTTAGTATCTTTAAAAGTCTCTATCTTCACGAAATAATATTTACCAATCTGTAACAATATTGCTTGGTTTGGTTAGGTCAATTCCGCATATCTTGGTTTCATCAATTTTACAAAAATATCATTCGTTTAGTAGAGGATTTTTTATACTAGTATTAGATTGATTATATTATCCGACTATTTGTTAAAAAAATTAGATACTTTCAATTGATGTTACGGTAACGATCAAATTGCAAGACTTGATATCTTTAAAAGGCCGACTTATCAATAACATCAAACCATAAAGTTAGCCAATACCGAACAAAACAGAATTCTTCGATTTATTATTACTATCAATCTTCGGCGCATAACAATTCCCCATCGACGACGACGACGAATCGAGCGAAGAAAAAACCAACAAAACACAAACACAAAAAATCCCTCCGTCTCTGGCGTGGCCGGCGCGCTCCTTTGAGCCATCACTGCCCCTGCACCTGTTCTTCGCCGACAGTCAGAGATCAAAAGAAACCACCGCCACGTCTCGCTCCACGCCATCTCTCTCTTACCTGTATCTCGATCCGCATGACGTAGCCAAGGATGCGGCAGCATCGGCGAAGGGAACACCACCAAAGTCCGATATCACACCGGGGCTGCTTCGACACGCGTAGCCTTCTTTCACCTGTAACGAGCGACGATGCTAGCGTAGTAAGGAGATTACGCTGACGGCGTGTTGTAGAGGTAAAGGGGACCGGACGATACACACGAGACGCGCTCTACCGAGTCCGACATGCAACTGGCTGTTTTGGGACCGGCGAGGTCTGGTTTATAGGACACCCCCACCCTGGGGCCAACGTGTTCCGAGCCCTTAAGTAAGGGATGGATGCGCGGTGGTGGATGCTGGGTCCGAACCTACGTTGATTGGTCGGGGTCCTGATGGAGGAGATGTCAATGAAGTCGATGGAAATCATGCGTTTCCTGATGAATTAAGGAATAAAGATTGCTTGTAAAAAAGGAGTAATTCGAATTATTTTACAATAGAGTCCTCTGTAGTTGAGTTTAATTAAGAGTTCTTTAATAGCATCTTTTTGTGTTCGGAGCCCTAATTGAGGAATGGATGTGTAGAGACGAATAGTATCTCTGAACCTATGTTGTAAATAATCCTTTTCTTTAGGTGCCTTTTCTCAAAAAAATTGGTGATAACCAAAACGAATTCTTCTCGTTTTGCTGTTCTGACGAGTGTTTGAACATTCGTTTCTGACCAATGCCTGCTTATGTTTCTCTCTGCTGGTTTCGTTTTCTTTATTTTATTCAAATCATCGGGAATGTGCATGAAGGTGTATGATAGACAGTTTTAAAATGTGATACCTTGGACAGCTAGAAAAACTTATCTGTCAATACTGTTGAATGAGTGGGAGGGAGGATTAATCACTGCGATCTTAAATATCTATTGTGTCCCCCTTTCCTGAGTTATAACTTATCATACAGTCTATAACCTATCATATATGAGGATTGTGTATATATACCACCCTTCCACGGTTGGGATTTGCCCATCCGTGTCCTTCACAGTCAAAGAGCTTGTCTCTGGCTGAGGTATCCGTGAGGTGGATGCTGGAGAATCCAATTTTCTCTACTTCTTTAACTTGGTCTCTCTTTAGACCTGATACAGGTGTTGTCCCGAATATAGAACAGATTATATATCCTTCTTTTTCTATTGCCTCCTTTGATTTGATGTCAATTCCTATTTGGAGTTTTGAGCCTGGACACGGTCTCTTTTCCTTTACTCCTCGGCAGAAAGTCCGTGATGGTCGCCTCTTTTGGGATGCTTTCTCCCTTCACCGCAATCAGTCGCGACCCCTGTCAATTCTTAAGTTTAGGTGCAGTTTCCACCAACCAATCCGCCGATCCTTGAAATACACAATCTATGAGGAGCATGCCCGCTCAAAATGTATCCCCGCAACACGCAGCTGATCCACATTTTGCGGATCGTTGCGCTGCATCCGCTGCAATCCTGTCGCCACTACTTCATCCAGTATCGCCTCTTCTAGAGCCGTTTGCCGGTCGGTGGTCAGTGCAGCCTCTGGGTAATCCTTTGGCAGCACCAATATTTTTACGTGTCCAGCAATAGCGGCAAAGCTGGTTATACTAACATCTAACTTATCTAAGAAAGATAATGAATTATACTAACATCTAACTTAACTAAGAAAGATAATGTAAATAAGATGTAAATAATAAGTTCTTTAAATATATTCACCGGCACGAAAAACGACACCTTAAAATGTTGATGTATTTTATAGTTTAATATATTTTATTCTGGTTAGAGAATTTTGATGATTTTTTAATTATTTGACTTTTTAGTATCTCTTTCTAAATTAAAAATAAAAAAATCTGTCGATTATACGATGGAAAACAAAATGTTGATATTTTGGTAAAAGTTTGAAACACCCTGTGGAATATATTATCAAGACAGCAAGGAATTTAGAAATCTATATCATTTCTCGGTAATTTATTTTTTAGTTCATCTCAATAGCTTTATTTTTGTTGGATATATTCGCTTTTGAAGAAGACGCTAACATTTTTTTCGTAATTTTTACATAAAAACTATCCCATACAGCACATTAAATCACATTTACGACGTGTTTACATTATTAGATGTAGACACAGGGTGACACAATTCCCCCGATGTAAATGTGCTACGTTTACACATTTTAGTTCAACACGTATGCACAAAGGTTAAACGTCCGCCTCACAATGTAGCCACAGTATAGCATTTACGTATACACAAAGTAAGGGATACACAGTGTGCCGTGGATACACAGTGCTTGTATATTACGTTCAAACTCTGTTTACACATTGCAGTTGTGACTACCGCGTGTATACGTATGTATTTTGCTTCGTATTTATCTTATAGCTAGATAAAACTACTTCTTATGAACGAATTTAGGAAATAATACATGTTTTGATGCCTAACTTTTCGTTCTTTTTAAGAAATATTTATTCAATGATACCAATTATATCTTTTTAGAACGAAAATTAGGAAGGCAAAACTTCGTATTTTCCAAAAGTATCTCGATCGTAAGTTCAAGAGAAGTAGCCTTAAAATTGTTCCATTTTTGTTTTGTATTAAATGTACCATTTTTCTTCCATAAAATGGATTAAGTGGTTAAAAATAAAATTCTTATATTTCTTTATATCATGGAACGCAATAGCACAAATAACACAATAATAATAATTATTTACACTGCAGAAACCAGAAGTAAGAAAACACTGTAAAAGAACAGAATTTGTATCAAAATGTATTAAAAATATAAGTACCTAGTATAACAACATACTAAAATGGCAAACACTGGTCGACACTGGTATATCGCCACGATTTGGTGGACCTCATTTAGTCATTTTTTTCTCTTCTTTACCCTCCAAGCAGTTGGTTTGTTAGCATACTCATTCATCGAGATTAACAATCTCACCCTTAAATTTTATATGAAACTGATTATTGAATATTAAACATACCTGTATATTGATCCATCAATAACTTACCGAATATCAGTGTAAGAAGTTCTTTGAAGTGTTTAAATCTTTCTTTCTCTGGTCCATTTAGATTTTTATTATTTCCAAATTAAAAAAAAAATATATTGTAGAGCTAACCTCTTTATCATTATACGAGAATATTTGGAGTTTTCATTCACTGGAGTCAAAATTTGGTAAATTGGGTATCGAGTAAGGGAAGAGTCGCTGCTATAATATTAATAATACTCTTAGGAAGGTGTAACAAAGTAATTAAAAACTTGTGCTTACCTTAAAATCTCTTTTAAACTACACACAAACAGAACATTTATATAGAGCTTCCGAATGATAAAACAATAATGGCTGCTAACACATACCACTCCTAGAAAGGGAAAGGAGAGAAAACACATAAGCACAAACATAAGATACACTTGGTCGGTGTGTCTACGCTAAGGCTATCCGCGCGTGCGCACACCTTCATTTCATGCTAGAATGTAGACACAACAGTACACTATTACAAAGTGTCTATATAGAAGTTTATATTATGTGTATACGTCACATTTTTACAAGGCACAACTATGATACGAAGTATCACACATACATATGACATATACATTGTATGTCTCATATACCGACGTAAGATTTCATCATTTTAATAATTATTTGTTACGTTACAAAAAACTCTTTAGAATCTTGAGTGCATACGGTATACAACTAGTAAACACTCTATCACACAATTCTATCAATATAAACCTGCGTGTATCTCATATGTATATGTTAGAACTAGATGAACACTTAGGTTCACTTTAACATATTTGGTTTCTCATGTGTCTCCCTTGTAGAAACGTAATTTTATTTGGACGTGCTGTATGGGATGTCTATGCTTTTAATCCTAGTCAACAGACCAACTAAGTTGTTATCCCAAAGCAGGCCGTCTTGACATAAGACTTTCTTCATTTAATCTTCTTCTTAGAGTCCGTTCACTTATATCACAGTACAGGGTGGGTCAAATTGGACGCTTTTAAACGGAGACACCCTTTTCGATAGCAGACGAAAACTAATATCGATGTCTGGAGCTCAATTTTTATCCAAAACTTGACGGTGGAAACCGCACAACAATATCTGTTACCGTTTACCGTGTTACCGATTACGGGGTGTTTTTCAAAAATGTGCATTTTTAACAAATCGCAAATTGCTGTTTCTCTTTTGCTATGGAAAATTTTGTATTTTTGTGCAAACATTTCCAAAGCACTTTTTTACTTAGAATTATATGGTATGGTTTTTAGCTTCATTTTGTAGCTCAATACTACAGTGAGGATTTTCTCAAAGTTGTACATTCTTGGTATGTTCTCCACTAAGAAATCAGATACTTAATAGAGGAAGAAAATACTTCTATATACATTTTTATGAATAGGTTGAGGGTTTATCGTTGTCAATAATGGTAGGAGTAAGGAAACTGATTCGCCAACAGGAGTAAAGAGCAGAAAGTGTTGCCGCCAGGCACCTCTGTTGTTCTCTATGTATATTGCAATATTAAATTATTAGTAAATAGTTAATATAACCATATATTACAATATAATTAAGAATAACATAGATCCTGTTAATGTTATAAGTAGTTTTTTTATTGTTTTATTCAAGTAAACATTAAAAAAACTTGCACAATACTTTTGATTGTAATTACAATAATCGAGAATCGCTGTAAGGTGTAAATAAAATTTAATTTACAAACTAAATTACCCTCATTATTAGTTAAGTAAATAATGTCATCGCATTTAGTATCTGATAACTTAGTACTATTTTAGAAGTTTTACATATGTATGTACTTGCGTAAGACATTTTCCAAATTGACAAAAATAGCACAACACATTCATCATTGTCGTTGCTAAATACTTTAGAAAATATATTTAAAAATACACGGTGTTATAATATTGCAAAAAAGGCGTAAAATATTGATTATAAAACAATTGTTCAGTATCTTTGAACAAGATAAAATTTAAGATCGGGGAAGTTAGCAACTCATTGAAAGCAGGAATTATAAAATACGATCCTGCTTGGGCTGCTACAATCCTGCTTTATCCTGATTCAAATCCCAACCCAGCCACACCTACCAATTTTGAGCTATAGTTACTTTTACTTTGGTTGCTAACTTCCCAGTTGTCAACACATGAGAAGCAGGATCGCCAAAACCGGTTTCTGCGGCGAACTCTGCCCATGCTTCAAAATTCTTTGTCTTATTTCTATACTCAGTTAATTTCACATTCCGCAAAACTTCTTTTTCTCGATATTTTTCTATTAAGCATAAAACTTTTTCATCTTCAACGACGCGATACTGTTGAAACAAAACGACTGACTGATCGGCAATAGCGTCTAGTGTCTCCACCTAAATAAACTTTGCGAACAGTTCTTTAGAAGTTACCGACAACCGACGGGAAATTTGGCGAGTTGATTGCGAACTGGATCAACGGTCCTTTTGTTACGCGATCAGTTCGCGATCTTAACGTGAACATTTTGCGAACAGGAGAAGAACTGTTCGTGAACAGTTCGCGAACGCCGGTGGATACGCACCACAAAGTTACTCTTGAGAACACTGAACCTGCTTTATTTTGTTCTCAACTGTTCGGAATAATTATTTATGGCTTGGAAGTTTATACATATTTTAGGCAAATAAAGCAAAAAAAAAATAGCTGAAACTTATCAAGTTAAAAAAAATAATTCTTAATCTTAATGTGCGACTGATTACCAGGAACAGATTCGTTCTATTTTAAAAACGACAAGAGTGGCTGGTATGGGGTTTAAAGCAGGATAAGGCAGGATTATAGCAGCCAAAGCAGGAACTTGTTCTATTGCTAACTTCCCCGATATTAAAATTTACCATAGAATAAGAAGTCATCTACTCTCGAACAGATAACAGACACAAAGGATAATATTTTGGAGAGCAGCCTTTAAGCAAAACAAGTGATCAATGTTAAGAAGAACTTAAAACACAATGAACACACTCAGAGTTATAAAAGAAGCCATCGATATCAGGTGCAAAATATCGTCCAGCAATCATTATCCAACACACAATCGTCCAATATAGTGATTTTTGGCATTATAAAAAATGGAGCTCCAAGTGATTCTTTAAGAAGATATATATTTGTAGATTTCCTAACTAGCTGGTAAAATAAAATCTTAAAAAATTAAATGAGGACTGGAATTTTAGATTTTTCGTCATCAATTCAATCATAGACTTAAAATAAAATATTTTATTTTAAGTCTATGAATTAATAAGTAGATATTTTTTTATCACTAAAATACAGGGTGGCGCACCTCATTCGTCTCGGTTGATTATACGAAAACGGAAAGATGTAGAAACGAAATATTTCATGGGTATATGTGAGGAGACAATGTGCACAATTTAAAATTATTTTGAATTATACAGGGTGTTTCAGAAGTAAGATCCATACCAAAGTTATATTTTTTCGTATGGAACACCTAGTATTTTATTTCATTTTTGGATTCTTGGGTCAAAAAAAAGGTATTTATTATAAGGGTTAAATATGTTTAAAATCTTGGGTTTTTGATATAGGTATTTATATATTTACGCTACAATAGAATAGATTATTAACAACCTGTACATTACTTTTTAGAATTAATTCTTGGGCTGAGTTTAAAGGTAGAGAAATAAACTTTACTGAAAAATTTATCGCTTCCTTAAATTTATACAGGGGTACCAAAAACTGCTGATCTATTTTAAGGATTTATTTTATATAAAAACTTCGTTATTTCAGACACAAAACCCTGTATTTTTTAAAATAAATCGAAGCAGATTCAATTTCTCTTTCAAACTATATTAGGGATTCCTATACCTATCTAGCTCAGATTTTGAATAAAAAGCGATTTTTCAATAAAATGGCAATCAAGATGGCTGGTGACGCCATGGTAATTTTCTAGTGACAGTAACTATTTTCAAAGTCGACATTAGTTTATGGACATTATTATTTAGATTTATAACAGTTTACTTAAATTTACCTACAATAGTTTAATACGTAAGTATTCATTATTTTATCAAGTAAAATAAAGCAGTATCTGCTGGCGGAACGAATGGATATGTTACTAGTGATTTTTTTTTGTGATGAAAATTGCTTCTTGGTCTCAAGGGTTTATGGTCAAAGATTTCCAAATAGGAATCTTTGTCCTATTTCGCAGAGCTCGTAGTGTGGTTCATAAAAAAACTGTTAGGCAGAAACCTGTAGTTGGAAGTGAAGAAAATTAATTTGCCGTAATTGGCTCCCTTATAGAAAATCCATAGATCTACGAGTTATCGTAAAATAAATTAAAGAACTTCTTCGTTTTTCTTGATAGAATAATAAATACATATTTAATATGTAAACTATTAAAAACAATTATCGCATATTTTCTAAAAAAATATATTAATTTGAAAAACAAGACACTTTGAATTCCCTGACTTACAGTTTTTACAGTTTTAACTAATTTGGACACTGTGAAGGGGAATTCGGAACAATACGCCTACGCGTTGACCTGTGATTTTTAGTCGGCCGACTATTTAATTGCAAAAGTGAAAACAATACACCCGATCTATTTGATTGCATATGAGCGCGGCTCCATAGGAATATATTGATTAGAAATATGCAACTAAATAGTCGGCCGATTAAAAATTGCCTGTCAGCGTATAGCTTAAGGCTACGCAATGCAATCAAATATTAGGTCGGCTCCATAAAATAATTATAAAATGCATAAAAAAAGATAGAATTTCTCCAAACATACAAATCTATTTCCAAAAAAAATATTTTTTTTTCGAATTTTAAACAACGCCATTTAAAAATCATATTTACTCAGACCATATTTACTCACTTTTGTTACTTATTATAATTTTGTTAATATCTTCAATTTGAAGAAGATATCAAGATGCGGTTTTCGCTCTTTTATTTGAAAGAAGATATCAAGATGCGGTTTTCGCTGAATTTTTAAGCTTTTATTGCTCTTTACTATCAGCTAAAATTGCATATACTATCGTATTTAATTTTTTTGAAAAAACGCGCCATCTTTGTTAAATTGTAAGACAGCGCCCCCTAGCGCCTACGTTCAAAAGCTTATTATTATTATTTTTATTGTATAATATAGAGTAAGGAACGCTCTTTTAAACGAGCCCTCGTTTGTTGGATTCTGATCATCCAGTCCGGAGTTATTAATATTTCAGCAAAGAAGATCTAACCTTTCACCTTTTATTTAGCAGATAGGGGAAAATGGTTCCTAACAAAAATCCAAAATTACTGAAGATTATGAAGCTAATATTTATAATGCCAATATCTAGGCAAAAATTCTATAAAAATTCTATTTTCTTATTTTTCTTAGTTGCGCCACTACATTCTACAAACGAAGATAATTTCCAGCAATTTCAACCCATAGACTTGATAAAAATATAGACTGAGCATCTCATTCATAAATAGCTGGAAGATGCGGACAGACAACGTCTTGTTATTGTTGTGTTATTGTTTTTTGGCTCTAACAAGTGCGACACGAGCGATAGAAAGGCTGTCTCTGTCATAACGGTCGTTCCCTGACGGCTCTGCCGCCCAACGCAACACTGTCTTTTGTTTCTTCAGTGCACCTGCACTCTCCGTATCATAGGCGGGTATTCTTTTTAATTTTAATGAAGCTATAATTCAATTAAAAATATATCGTATTTAAACTTTTTATATTATTAAGATTTAAGGATAAAAGAAATGAAAATTTAATATAAGCAAAGTTGGGACTTAGAAAAAAATACGTCTTATAGTCTAAAACGATAAAATAATAAAGTACGTGTTATAGAAGAAATTTTAATAATCAATTATTTAATTTTGAAATTGATGATAAATTATTAATTTAATAAAATATTAATTTAGTCAAACATTTACAACCCCTAATATTAGTCAGAACAGGATCTATTCTATAGATATAACAGAAGAGAAAAAAACTTTATAATTGTTTAATTTTTTTTCCGGTAAAAGTGATGTCTTATTATGTAAATTAGAAAAACAGAGAAATCTGTTCCATTAAAACAAACTTGGAAGTGAATAAAATAAGAAACTACATTATTTAACTCGTTACTGTCTTTATTATAGAGTAAGTATAATAATGGTAATGGTGACTATACTTTATTCAATGGAAAATATGCACAAATTCAAAACAAATATAAAAGGTATGAGTATAAACAAATATTACTACAGTAATATTGAACATTGGTTCAAATATTACGATATAATACAATATTACTGTAGGTATTACTGTCAACGTGCAAGCTTGTTTGAAGCTTGATGTATTTGTATGCGCTTTGTACATCTTGGCGTTGGAAAATGTATAGAAATTATTAAGAAAAACTAGTACGTAATGGGGATATCTTGATATACAGAGAGGTCCGAACTGTATTCAGGAAACTTTGGCAGCATAATCTGCAATAAATCAGTAAAAAAAATAGTATAAATTAGTATCTAAGAAATGCTTCGTTTCAGAGATACAGAGTGTAGAAATTTCATTTTTATTTCGCTTTTTCCAAATAATTTATGAAGAATGTATTGATTAATTCGTTTCCAAATATCTTGAGAACTATACTTGTGGAGAGTGTCAACAAGAGACTTTATTAAGTAAAAAACGTTGGAAATGTAAATTTTTCTCAGTAGTTTTATATAGATACAGACAAAAAGTATTACTCTTCAAATAACTTAAAAAATAGGTGGCGCCTATTGGTAAAAGTCAAATTGACATCTAAATCTAATTTTCATGTCAAAAAACTCCCAAACAATTTTCGTCCAAATAGCTGACGTTACTTCAAGAAATTATTTGGAAAAAAATCGAAATAAAATGACTTCTACACCCTGTATCTCGAAACGAAGCATTTTAAAACTTACAAGTTCATTTTTTTAGAAAGCCAATGCAACATTTCTGAGTTTCAAATAAAGATAAAACAGTAAAAACATATAATAATAATATGTAATTATTTCTTGAATACATATAGCAAATAATAACAGATTGTTTTATTAAAGATTTACGTTTTGGTTAATTCTAAAATATCTTCAGATTATATGTGATATTACTTAAGTGATATTACATTATAAAAGAAAAAATGAAAATTATACGCTATAATCGAAAAAAAACGGCGTCAGCGATGGCTATGAAATGAATCGCTGTCATTTTATATGTAAAATTATGGGTATGTATCGATGGTTTTTCCAAGCCAACTGGACGCCGTTTTTTTCGATCATACGGTATTACAAATTAATAGATTAACAGTCGAGAAAAAAACTCTAGGTAGAAAGTACTGGATAAATTTTAAAATGGCATATTTATTTTGTTTTAATATAAAAAAAAACGAAATATCTACCTGGTTTACATAACCCTGTATAATTTGTGAAATAATAATGGACAAAAATGCAAGCGGTAAGAAAAATATTTACAAAAATATGTTTTTTTTTTTTTTTTATTTTAATGTTTATTTTTGTTATCATAATGGTGACCCTATCGCAAAAACGTAGTTGTTCTATACCTGATGTGAAACTATAGGAAAAAAGTAATGTTTGTAAAATATTTTAGTCTTGAAAAAAATAAGGAATGTTTGGTATTTTAAAATGTTTGGTAGCTTGTAATTTTTTCGACTTTCTCGATTTTTTATAGTTTATAATAAGCCTTAAAATTGTTGTTTCATAATGGAATATCATTCTGGAATTCCTGTATGTTATTTTAGATTCTAAGGATAGTTTTAGAAATAAAAACACATTTTTCATAAAAAAAGCGTTAAATTAACCAATGCCCAAGAAAATAATGTGTCTACTTCTTATGTACTTAATAATGTATCTACTCGTTATATTAATAACGAGGTTAGTAAGAACATTTACGTAAATGATAAATATAAAAATACAGATTTTCCAGGGTTTATAATTTACTAAATTTATTATCTAAATAAGCGCCTTTATACAACGCCACTGACGCCAAAATAGTGAATTTGACTTACCTGTGGAATGTTGTTTCAAGACTTAAATGTCAATTTCTTTAAAAAAAATTTCTGAATTTTTCTTAGTAAAATGAGAATAATTTTTTTGCAGTCGAAAAAATTGTTTCCAATGTGCGTTGTTTAGGGGTCAGTCATTTCCAAGTTAATGTATTCAAAAAGCGGAATTGCTATTTTGTGTTCCAAAACTTATTTTTCTTATTCAAAAACATGGCGGCTTTCACTCTGTTGTTTTGGAGATTAAGATAGAGTAGTCGGCCACTGACCAATAAAGCCGCAGTTCAGTCTAACAGGTAGTACTGCATACTCAGTCGCAAGATCACAATTTAATCCTTCATCCCAGAGTTCGTTTTTGCCACCCTCATATTTAAATAAATGAGGGAGTGGATAAAGTAACGGTAATATGTCGATGTATATTTAAATTTAGTTTTATATGTACCTTTTCATTATTTGTATATAAAACTAATTTAAATAAAAAAAAAAAAAAAATATTATTAGTAAATAAAATGTTTTTTTTTTTTTAAATTATTTCTGTTGTTACGATGTTATTTCGTTAATTATACAGATTATCAGCAGACACTATAAACAAATCCTTTAATATATATATGTTTACAATCAATCTGGTTGATGATGCTAACATGGTTAGCGAAACGCGCGTCCAGTGTAAAAGTAAAGTGTTTTTTTTTTTTTTTTTTTTTTTTTTTTTTGTTTTATTTTTTTACTACCTTCTTATGTCCCATTTTAATTAAGTTTTTTTTATAAAAACAAAACAGCACTGAACTGTCTGACTGAACAGAACAATGAAGGGAAAATTTAGCATTCTATTGCTATGGTTCAATACAGATAGTTGCGCAGTATTGACGTCCTACCAACGTAAGAATAAGGGAATCTAAACAACGTTGGAATTAGTAGATCAGACGACGTTTGCATAACTTTGGAATAGGTCCTGAAAGTGACGTCGGAAAACTCTTTATTGCCCAACATTGTAACTACGTTGTCCGAATCACCTAAAGATCACTTAAGCAAAAAAGGTTACAAGACAACGTTTATTCGACGTCGCAGAAGCTTTTACTTTGTTGTAGTACTAGTTCAACGTCGCCACAATGTTACAATAACGTTTACATTTATTTTAATACCCAAAGTACGGAGCTAACTATTTCTTGTAACTAATCCAACGTTGTGTTTAGTAAACATGTGGTCGCAAGTCGTGAAAATGCTACTTGGGAAGGCTTTGGTCGAAACTATGTCATTTATCTTCACTTCAACTGTCTGGTTCCAATATAGCTGTTTTATGATTTGGATGTTTTTCTCATCTACCCCGATTTCACGTCGTTTGACGAATGCTCTTTGGTAAACAATAAAGCAAATGAAGACACCTTGTCATTGGTCATAACATTTCCGCACCAAAAGCTTTCCTAAGCGAGTTCCTAAGCGAGCTTTCCTTCTCTAGTTCCTAATCTCCTAATAAATCCAAACTGCATCTCTCCGCTCATTTCGTCAGATTTATTATAGCTCCTACGGTCAATTATTCTGATGAACGCTTTAAGTACATGACTCATCAGGCTAATAAATTTAAAGTATTCAAATAAACTAAAAAAAAAAAAAAAAAAAAAAAAAAAAAACACCTTGTATATTATTGCATTTTTGGCTTCCTTTCTAATCACTTTACATAATCCTAATATATGAATAAATATAATTCGATAGTTTCAGAGATATTAATAAATCTTTTACTACTTCGTTCTATTACTTTTCTTTTTGCTACTTCCAGTTATTTGTTTCAGATTTTATGAAAATTAAAGCTCCCATAGAGTTGAAGATTCTCAGCTTCTTCACATTCATATGTCATCCAATCACTTTGGCAATTTTTATTTCGTGTCTTTTTTATTTCCATATTTTCTTTTTCTTTTCCATTTAATCCAATATTTCTTTTGTCATCCATGTTTCTCCACATGATCTTTCATCGAGATCCAGGAGGTCCAAACGATTGATCCCATAGTTTAAAAAATACCTCCACTAAACTTGATTAAACTACACATGGAATCTACAGGGACCCTGCAAATTCCATAAGATACCTCCGACTGGGGCTCCACTATCTACTACTACCTACTACTAACTGCTACCATCTACTAATCCAGGAAACAAACCAAATATATAAAATGGAACTTCCTTCCCGAAAGAGGCCAGAAACATTGTACTAGAGCAATGGCGGACACGATGGGAAGTATATAGCAGGGTGGACAAACACTTCATACACACCTAATATCAAAGATTGGATTAAATGCGACCAGACAAACACGGACTACTACATCACGCAAGCTGGAGTATAAACACAATAATATAATAGTTTGGCACTGGCTATGGAGTATTTGGCGAGTATCTGCATAGGATCCGCAAGGCTGACTCTCCTAAATGCTGGTATTGAGAGGAGTCGGACTCGGCTAACCAATCTAACTTATACTCTATTTGAGTGTCACGCGTACGAAGATATAGATATACGGGAAAACGCAGAGACAGTATGTGGTACGAAGAAGTATATCTTTGATATGCTCCTTTGCTCTCCTGGCCAAAGTACGGGCTGTCTGGCTGCTGGTAGACATCACATCTGTACAGGGTACTACTGCGCATCACATCCCATTTTCGTGTGTTTCCTGGGGTTTATCGTTTATGAGCAGAGATACAATGATCACAAGCAAAACTTACATCCGATGAGCGGAGGCATGAAAATGCAATAAATTTAAAAACTGCGTAATTTTCTAATCAATCGAAGACTTTAAATTCAACCAATAAAATTAATATAGTGTCATCGTCGGATAACGGATGCATGAAAATCAAGCTTAAAGGATGCTAGGATATGTGCCCATTAGTGCGGAGTATTTAGTTTTCGGTCGGAATACTCCCATCCTTGTTCTTTCTTTGGTTTTGGAAGCATCTTTATCGGTTCATCTCTATCGGTTCCTCCGTACACCCAAGTCAAGTAAGAACTAGTCGTTTATTGTCTAAACTTTCTGATAATAATCTCTCCTTGTTCCTGCCCCGCTACTCGGCGCCTCTGCCCTAAAAGTACCTTAGTTTATTTTATCAAAAAGCGCACGCACGCAATTCAAACCCGAAGCCATATATTCCTAAAACGCCCGGCCGACGCGCGCTTATTTAAACGCACTTTTTCTTTCGTCGTCCTTTAGATCCGAGTGCGAGATCCCAGAGATTCCCGCGCAGGCCGGTCCCTTTGATCTCCAATCTCAAATAACAACAACGAGCCGAAAATCGTTCGGTAATAGATTCCGTTTTTTTCACTCTTGCTGCTTCCCGGGTCGATTAATTCCGTCGTTCGGCAATCGTATATTTCCGACGATCAAACGCCGTCGCCGTCGACAAAACGTAAATGTTTTGGGTATAATTTAGCCGATAATTGCCGGCGGTACCTGTAACGCGGTGCGGCTTGTTTAGAGAGCCGATGCGTGATATACGCGGCTCGCGATAGAGATATGAATGCGAGGAAAGCAAAATGTAGCAGTCCAAATATCTAAAATATTAAGGAATTCAAAAAGATTTATATTGCCGTTAAGCCGCCTACCTTTTTTTTGGTGAGGAGGGAAAAAATCTTGCATAAGACACCCACAATTGGGTAGTGCCGAATTCTTACCGGCTAAAAAAACCCTCCTCCAACTACCACTTTACACTGGAATCCGCTCTCGCTTTGCTTCAGTGCAAAGGGTGTCTATAGATTTATGGTGCTCGTTGTCTTTCTTCCCTCTCTTTACAACTTATGATATTTCGGACTATCTGATATACAAGCTTCCATTGTTCTTAACCTTTAACTAGGTACATCACAAAAATGCGGGTAAGTCAAAGTCTCTGCCTGTTTCTATACGGAATTGTTTCCTAAAGACCTGCCATCGTTCACACGCAAATAGTGTATGTTGAACATCATCATCTTAACCATAATAGATGCATGATGTCCAATCAGCCCTACGACGATCTTATAAATATTTTCTAAAACACCCATGGCCAGACAATGCTTGACTCATGAAGTAATCGACTTCTCCATATTGTCTGTTTGAGTTGTATATCGGGTATTAACCTGTTAGTCCATCTGCCATATACTCCGTTATTCCATTTTTCTTGCTACTGTTGAAGAAGTTTTGTCCTTGCTAGATTTTTATCCATCTCATGGTATCTATCATATCGTTCTTGTATGAGCAGATCAATAGGCACTATTTCAGCAATAACTCCTATAGCCTCTCCAGATACAGTTTTGTATGTGCTGCATACCCTAATAGACATAATGCGTTGTATTCTGCGTAGTCTTTGCATTAGCTTGCGATTGTTAGTGACTTTATGCCATCCCGGTGCAGCATACAACAGCTGCGAATGTACAAGACTAGCAAGTACTCTTCTTTTGGATGCTCTAGCACCTCCTATATTTGGCATGAGTAAGGCTGAAGCGAGGTTTTCTCGACCTTGGTGATGGTTTTATTAATATGGTCCGCAAAATTCAATTTGGTATCCAGCCACACTCCTAAGTATTTTAAAGAATTACTTCAGTAAATTACATTTCCTTGTATATAAAACTGCACCGGGGATATTTTTCTTTTTCTGGTCAGTAATACTGCTTCATTTTATTTGAAGCTATGTTAATAGATTATTCTCCATCCAGTTTACAACTCGCTGGACTGCCAAGTTGACGATGTTCATCAGTATATCTTCATCCTTTGCACATGATACAATGGCAAGGTCATCTGCAAAGGCAACTAAAGTTGTTTTATCTGGCATTTCTATTCTCAGTAGTTCATAATAGATTACGTTCCAGAGCATAGGTCTCAAGACTGATTCCTGTGGTACACCGCTATTTACCATCACAGTTTTTTGTACCCCTTTGGCCTCTATTGTGATTCTTCTCTCTGATAAGTAGGATGCTATAATATCAATTAGACATTGATCTCTATTTTCCTCTTTTGCAGATTGTTCAATATAACTCGCCAGGAGGCGTTGTTAAATACATTTTTGACGTCAATTGTAATCATTGCACATAGTCTACGATGCTTACTCGTGTATGCAGCAGCTTCTTCCGCTATCTGCATTGCTTTAAGGATAGCATCTACAGTCTGCCTTCCTTCACGAAAGCCATATTGAGTGTCTGAGAATCTCCCTTTGTGAGCAATTTCTTCTTCCAGCTTAGTTCGTATGAGGTGTTCATACAGCTTGCTTTCCTTCTGCATCTAGAAGACTGAGTGGTCTGAAAGATGCTGGTTCGTTCAGTAATTGGTTTCCCTTCCTCAGTAGTACCAGTTTACCTATTTTCCATTTCGATGGGAATTGACTTTTCCGAGCTAATGCTCGGTATGCTTCCGAGCTAATGCATTAAGCCGCCTGCCTAATCTACCTAGTAAAAACCCATCTTTTCTATGTACTACCCTGGAACTGCCGCGAAGAATGACATCGGGATGGTAGGCGATCCTCAGTTTTTGCATTCAAGAACAGTTAACCTAATAGGACTGCTCATTCAGCCAAAAGTGTCCGCCAGGTGCATGCGAAAACTACTCGCTTTGTGACGTCATTGTAGTCCTTGTCATGGTTATTAGTCCTTATCCGACAACCAATAATACATACACGTGCATTATTGGTTGCCGAATGCAAAACGTTCATTATTTAGTTATTTATTTAAACACCTTATATGTATGCAGTATAGAAAATTAACTTTATAAATCGTATTAAATACTCGGATAATGCATTTTTATGAACAGAAATTTCCAGCATCACCTTTTGCAAGCATTCTTTTTAGAGTACTTCCATATTTTGCTTTAAAATAATTAATAAACAAAATCGTGGGCACTTAGTATGCACTTTGTCACAATCCAAAACACAAAATGAAGGTATTTATACACTCTATAGCTCTAAAAACTTTAAAGGCAACTTTTTCACATTTAAAATTGACAAAATAATTAACTCAAAATTTCTCAGCTATTATTTTTATAAGTTTACCATAGCAACTAATAATACACACTATCATGACAAGGCCACAAAGGCTTTGACAAGGACTACAATGACGTCACAACTGTCAGCTGAAGCGCGGGAAGAGGCGAACGTACGTCTTATGAGGATGAGCAATCCTATTAGTTTACCGTTCTTGATTGCATTCTCAATTGATTTCTAAACATTCATTTCCGTATACACAGTCACACATATCTTCCTTATCATTCTTATCATATCACAGAGTTTAATTCTTTATCACAGGCAATAATATCACAGTATAATCACGGATTTTTAGCTTTAATCTCATCGTCTACTTTATGTTTCATTATGGTATGCAGCACTGATATGATGGCTCGGCACTTTTCTTCATCTTCACTAATGGTGGTACCAACTGTGTTTTTCTCCAGCTTCGTTTGGCATATTTCTTCAGTTTCTTCCCTTATCGTTTGCCACCTAAGGCAGAGAAATATTGTATGAACCAAGCTATCCACATTTTTACAGTAAGAGCAAGTGTCACTCTCTCTTTTGCCGCTTTTTTTTAGGTAGGTGCCAGACACCCCGTGTCGGGTAATGGCTTAAAGTGGTCTATATACAGGGTGACAATTTGAAAACGAATAGTATTTAATATTGCCTCTACCGATGATAGTATGAAAATTTGGCGAAACACGTCAATTTACATATCAACGGGGACAATTTTTGAGGCATTTATTGTCGTGTTACTTTCAACCCCTTAATCCCCAGGGCACCTACCCCTAAAATTTTAAATAGCAACAATAGTTTCTTATAGAATTCTACATAAACTGCATTATTTTTTTGTCAAAATTGTGATACTTAACCTCAAAAATGAATGAGATGTGTTTTATGTACATTAAAATTTAATGCATCTCCTTCAAAAATTATGATAATGATAATGAAATACTGGAAGGCTTACCTTTACTACTTTATGAATTTTTCAAAATGGGTTCCATTCTTCTCCAAGCACAAGTACAACCGGTATTCAAACTGTACTCGGACGTTTTGAAAAGTTGGTGAAAAAAGGTGAAATAGCTCTACACTTCTGTACATTTCTTTGTTGTAATTGTTCAATGGAGTCTGGTTGAGTTTTAATTTTTTTTTTAAAGTTTACGGATTTCAAGTGGCTACATAAGAAAAAATCCAGCGGTGTCAGATCTGGTGACCTAGGTGGCCATTCTATGGGTCCCCTCCTACCAATCCACTGCTTTGGGTAATGATTATCCAACCACGCTCTTCCTGGGTGTACATAATGCGGAGGCATTATGTCCTGTTGGAAGTGCAGCAAATGCTCATCTAGAAAAAGATTTCCATTGGTGTCCCTTTGATTTCCCACCTCACGAATTATAAGAGGTTCTATAGCTGTATCTAACATTTCTGCATATATTTCACCATTTAGATTTTCATTAATGAAGAGAGGACCGATGATACTATTGCCTGACATTTATTTTATGAGGGTATTGCGTATGCCCCTCTCTAATAATGTGTCTCAACCATTTTAAATCTTGGGTTAATTAAATACTGGTCAAATAACTGATAAAATTGATTGCATCATGCATAATTGAATAAAGTAAATATAGTTAAGCAAATTTAAATATAGATCACTTTTTCCCAATTAAATATGGGACAAATACACCATTTAGTTGAATGTTGGCGTTGTAGTTTTTTTCTGTGTAATAATGCAGTTTATATAGAATTTTATAAGGAACACAAAAATGGTAAAAGAAATAGGGGTTGCCATTTAAAAATTTGAGGTAGGTGCCCTGGGTGTCAAAGGGTTGAAAGTAACACGACAACAAATGCCTCAAAAATTGTCTCCCTTGATATGTAAATTGACGTGTTTCGCCAAATTTTCATACTATCATCGGTAGAGGCAATATTAAATACTGTTCGTTTTCAAATTGTCACCCAGTATATTAATCGCCTTACAGTTTACCCATAATCTTACATCTAAAATAAACGTTTTAGCCCATCCTTGATATTGCGACCACGCATCCTACCGCTTGTCCAATATAATATTTCTGGCCTCGAATCTGAGTTGCTCTCCATGTTTATACACTAGGTTCCTTTGTTCTGTATGGAGCTTTATCGGTGGGATACTGGCTAGGACCAGAATGGCCTTAGTTGGATATACGGAGGTGTATCAAGTTTTAATCAAACTTATCCGATAGTCAAGCAGCACTAAAAGCGATCAACTAAGTAACCATCAATTCGAAGTTGGACCAAGAATGCCTAAAGAATTTTTCTATGAATCAGAAATTTTCGAGGAGATTTTTCTTGATTTAAGTAAGAACAATCTCCGAATTATTACGGGGTTTTTAATTAGACACTGTTTCTGAATGAACAATATTGAAGTTAAGAATCAACGGCGAATGCAGATTCTTTAGAGAAAATGGGGAAACATCAGCGAAACAACAACCTACACCTCATAACTGAATGCGCCATGACAACCATTCGTGCCATAAACTTTGATAAGACTGATATCCGAGACGGAGAACTAACCTCTTAAAACAGGTCCCAGATACTGGCTTTTGTCAAAGACCTGAGACTGTATGATGACTTACAGCTTAAGAAAGTAGCCCCCTTTCTTTACAAGCGATCTATAAGGTCGCGGTGATTAACTTCCTCTCTCCAATACAATCTACAATCTATACTCTCGCTCAATAACTGCTAATACCGATGATATAATGAAAATCACCAGAAAATTAAATTTACTGAGAAAATCTACAAAAAAAATCTCCCCAAAGAAGTCCACGTAGATATCACGATCTCTCTTAGATCCTAGACCGTCGCGAAGGACACCTTTAATCATTTTAATCGTTCTCGACTAATAAAACTGGGGAATTTAAATTTTCGTAGTAGTGTTCATTAGTTTAATTACTAAAAGGCCTGCTGTGATTCCGGCGAGATCGAGATCAAAGGGGCCGCCGACCGCCGATCCGCTGCCGCGTTTTGAACAAAATCATGAATATTGTCGTATCGAATATTTTTTCCTTCCTCTCTGCCGTTCGCTCTTCGGCTCGGCAATTATCGAAACGTTTAGTCCATCGGTTAGCTTTTCCGATGGAATTAAGATTACGCAACAGAATTAAAATAAATGCAGTATTAAAGTTTTTGTAGATGGTTTTAAAAGTATACGGAAAAATTGTATAATCTACTCCCTGTGATATGTGGTAGAATTGCCAAATAAATAACCCACAAAACTGGTGAGATTTGTGGACTACCTAAGTGTACCTTGAATGTATCTTGTATACGAGTCGACATCTGCTAGACCAGAAAACGGACTATATGCTCACCAAACATGATTTTGGAGAAAAGATATGGATTCGCATCCCGGCAAGAGAATAACGGGAAAGCAACCGAGTAATGAACACTGAAGAGATAGCAGTATACACAGATGCTTCCGTGACATTAGGAGACACAGGTATAGGCATCGTCTCATCAGATGGCAGTAATGTTCTACAAGCAGAGGTTTACGCTATAAAGGAAGCGGCAAGTTATATACGAAGGAAAATCGCCGATAGACCAATAGGAGATATCGTGACAGTTTGGACGCTTTAAGGAGCATCACAATACCATCAATGAGATCGAAAATTGTGATGGACTGCCAAGAAGCACTGTCCTGGCTGCGTCAAGGCGGGATCATTCTGTGCTGAGCGACAGGCCACAGCAATATGGTAAGCAACCAAGAAGCAGACAGACCCGCTAAAGAGAGGGCTAGGGGGGAGGCCATAGCAGATGACCCACCACTTGTGACGATCAATACTCTGAAGAAAGCTATAGGAACTACCATCAAAGCCAAGCAGCAAGAGACATAGCAACACCGTGAGGACTGTGCTACAGCTCAAAAACTACGGCCAGTGATAGGTAGCAAAAAGACAAAACAACTACTAGAGCACAAAAAGAGCCTAGTACGCATAATTATAGGTGTCGTTACCGGAAACCGTTCCACAGGGGTATTGGTAAACTTCGTGAGATGGAAGATTTCCAACAGAGACTATTGCAGAGAATCTGGAGAGGGGGAAGAAACCATAAAGCACTTTCTGTGCCACTATCCGGCACTGGAATACCGACGCTTTAAAACTTTAAGGCACGGTTTTTTGGAGAGACTAGAGGAAGCAGCAGAAGCCATCATCAGCGACACCGGAAACTTTGCAAAGAGCTAGACGTGCTTTAACGCAAAGAAAAAATGAGAGGAAGGTTTGGTACAATAATACAGGGGTATCGCAATGGGCCCAAGGCCTCCGAGTTGAAAAAAAAACAGGATCAAAAAATCAAACAGGATTCCAAACTCCAGCAACTTAACCTAACCTAAGTGTACCTTGTGGTAAAAAAATTTCAAATAAACTAAGGACTTATATTCTAATGCCTAGTGTCTACTTCCAAGCCGTTTTTGCTTTTTGTTGCGGAAAAATGCCGTCTCGAAAAAGTATTGCTGCTCATCAATTGTTGAACCGTCAACGTGTTTTCAAACGTATCGGTCCTTAGAAAAGCTAGCTGCGAGAGCGCTAAAGTCGTGGTTACTAAATCCCGCTTAATATGTACTGAAAAAAATATTGTTTATAATATTAATGAACATTGATTATTAACTGTTGTTTCATTGGGACAATGATTTTTTTCATTAATATAATGATTTGTTAATCATAGATCGATGTCCGATTTATTAATACTATGAATCTAATTTCTTCAATATAATGAAAATCTGGTTATTAAATTAATGTACTTATGTCCTAATGAACGCGTTCTTTATTTTAGTGCTGAAACTTTAATAAACACATATTCATTATATTAATGTACTAAATCATTGATTAATGAGTTGTACAAACAAACAAACAAACGCTTTAATGTACAAAAAGCCAAAACAGCTTCATCGACAAAGCAAAACAAAAAAGCACAAAAACAAATATACAAATAAACAAATAAAAATGTCATACAATACAAATCAATTCAAAAAAAAATTACGTCATAAAATTACAAATAAAACATATATGGACATTGCAGAACACAGGCGTATCTAGAAAATTTTACAAAAGGAAAACTGTAAATGGATAAACTAATGTTATATATTATAAAATCAAGAGTTATAAAATATTAAATATTATTAAATGTTAAATATTAGATACATTGTGACAATGAACAATGTTATTAATACAACGAAAACACTACATTATATTAATGTACGCGGTTATTAATATCATGAATAAAATATTAGGGCTTAAATGTCCGCCATGTTGATCGGTTACTTTGGCACTTTAATAACGTCTGTGTGGTTGAGTTATTCAGTAAGGTTTTAGTTTCATTAGAGCGGTAAGTGTTCTCTTCAATATTTTAAATAAAAGTCCTATCGTATTATAGTTAATTTTTTGTGTTGTCAAATCAAATTCCGCTGTGTGAGATCTCTGCTGTGGGTATTCATTAAAACAGCGGTTTCCAAATATGTTTCAGAAGATAAAAAACAAAAAGAAGAAAAACATAGTAACAAGTCGAGGCATGGAACTGATTATGGTAAATTTGAATGTTCTTTTAACATTTGGCATTTTAATTATTTTGATATACGTCTTTTAAAACCGGAAGAAAATGTTGAGACCTGCCTTCAAGCCCTCAAATTCGACAATTTAACATCGGATCCACTTGATGCGACTTGGACAGCCTGTTGCAAATTCGTCTAGACTTTATCAAGTCTAAGGATACAGCTAATATAAAAAGAAATGGTCTTTTTATAGAAATACCTCAGGATATCGACTGGTAAATTAATTTTCTTATTATAATTTACCCTAAAATTAATAATAACATTACTATTCTCTTCGTCGATTCGATTTTTTTAATTTGTATATACTATATCGAGTTTAATAAATTATTATTAGTTTATTGCACTTGTTTTTTATAAATGATCCCTAATGGAAAAATTTACTGTACTCGTAGGTAAGTCGGCACTATTAGTAATTTTGTTACCTTTGTACCTAAGGGCTTGTTCAAATGGAAATCTATTTATAGTAGAATTGTTTCAGGTAATTGGCTGAGAAATGACTATCAATGACATTTCATATAAATGACAGCGATCTTCATCATCGATTATACGGTTTAACAAGAGTTACTACTAGTGTCGACTTTTAAATGTATAACTAAATAGGTTATGAAATTATTTCATTGTATTAATAATAACGGTTCATTAATACAACGAAATAAATTTCATTGTATTAATGATACGGTTCATTAATACAATGAAATTATTTCATTGTATTAATGATCCGGTTCATTAATATAAGGATTTATGTACATTATATTAATGAAATCTGTTCATTGTACCAAAGAATGTGTTCTTCAAATTAATGAACACTGTTCATTGATTTAATGGACTTAAAGTTCATAGAGTCAATGATTTACTACTCATTGTGCCAATGAAATCATTCATCGGCTCAAATTTAATGATTTAATTCATTATATTAATGAACTTTTTCATTATATTTATGTCGACTTTTGGTTCAGTGTGGGTTGGTCGCGTATACAGGATGCAAGAAAACCGCCTACCGAAATCTCTTTTTTACGGTGAGCTTGGAGACGGTAAGAGGAAACCGGGTGAGTAACTGAAATAAGGAGGAAATGAATAAAGTATATTTTTCGTGAAAACTTAAAGGGGATAAGCATGCAGAATCAGTGGGAGGAGGCAGTGCACAACAGAACGCAATGGAGAAGAATTGTAAACTCAGTTAACAACGATAACCAAAAACTAAAGAGGCAAGAAAGTAATGCGATTTTTGAATATCCGCAGCGCAGCCGGGAGTTAGCATCATGTTTCGAGCTTTTTGGTCACAGATGAAAGAAAACGCCTTGCGTAACCATCTTCTGATGCGTGTCAAATACTCGTCAGCGAGTAATGGCAGTAAGTAAATAAGTAAGTTGCCCCTATATTAAGAAAGCACAAAGAAAGAAATAGAAACGGCAAAAAGCAAACACAAATCTGAATAAGGAAGTGAATTCAGGTTAGATATACTTTAGGAATACACGAAAAGTTGCTGACGGAACTGAAAAGAGAAGAGAATTAAGAGAATTAAAAAATGTTCCACGAATGTCTGCAGAAGATTTTGATTTTTTAGTAAATTGAATAAAGGTAAAATATGTACGAGAGATACAAAAATATAAAAAATGTCGAGATATAAAAATGCTATTAGCCCAGAGGAAACAGATTCAAATTTCTTTTTTTTTAGAAATATAAAATACAAATAACAAATGTTAAATCGTAATTTTTGGGGCTTACTCAACCGGGTCTCACAATGCAAATTCACCTCAAATATCCATTTAGTTGGTCATTGGCAAGCACTCTCTCATTGTACATGAAAATAACAAAACAAACATTTACTGATCTGGATAAAATTGATAGTTAAATAGTAAGACTAACCCGGGGGTACTCCGCCCCCTAGCCACTGATATATTCTATTAATATATCCCATTCCATATTTTCCATCTAATTCAAATATCATTCAGTTATATATTGGTTAATTATCTTCAACAACTAGCTAGTGTCACCTGAAATAGTATAGGGGCTTCCCCTGGACGCAAATCTGCCGCTAAACAGATTCGCATCCCAATCGAGTAGGCTAGGGGTACCTCACTATCCCAACGCCGCATCGTGTCAATCGAGAAGACAAGGGATACCTCAAACTCTCAAGACCAATCTCGAAGGCAAGACGTCACAAGAGGTTTTCTTTTGGTCAAACGACCCGTTGCCTTACAGTACTTGCAACGTTTATAGTCAAAAGACTTTGAACCCCCAAATATCAGCTCTATGACAAAACACAACACAACAGCCGGCCGGCCTATCAACTACTGATTCGCCTCCGGCATGCTAAGCCTCCTCTTACATCACAATTTTACCGGATCGTAAATATTTCCATTACTTGCCAATGAATCATACTATTTTCTCTAATCGACTTTCAAATGGAGTGTGGTTTGGTTGTGAATAAATAGAGAGTTTCCGAATTATAAAACCATTATTATAACCAACTTATTTTCCAAGTTTTACACAAAGGTTGTATGTGAAATTTGAATTTGCTTAGCAAAGAAAATTCAGCCCTTTGAATTGTTAAAACTGCATTCTATACTAATATCACTGTGGTGTAGGTCGTGAATTATAGTGTTAATTTATTTATCTCATTTAATAATTGATCTAATTGGTGTTTGTTAGTTTTGTGTGACTAAGTATTACTCCAAGCGGATTTATTTATAGCTTTATTTGATATTATAATAAATTAGCAGGAACTGTATTTAATAAACCATAAACACGATAGCTATATACGTATAAATAAGAAAAGAAATCTGGAAATGTTTCTAAACATATTAATTATCACAAATCTAATAATCATATCTGGGTTTCACCTGTTTTAAGGCCCTACGTAGAGCCTATTGACATCACAGGTTTATCTATTTAATACTGGATGCAATTTTTAGCACTTTTTATAAAGAAATTTATTTTTTTATTTATTTGTGTTACAATTTTATATGCTTATGTTAAATAATGACTATAGACTACGTCATATTATTAGTACCCAACTGCTATAAATTAGAAGAACGAAAGTCTTAATCATATTAGATATATATATATATATATATATATATATATATATATATATATATATATATATATATATATATATATATATATATATATATATATATATATATATATATATATATATATATATATATATATATATATATATATATATATATATATATATGGGATTTGGTTTAAGTATTTAATACTCATTTCCAACTACAGCCTATTGCTGCCTCCCGTTACCCTACGCCACACATCTCGATTTAGAGCGTCATCAGCTTCTAGGTTACAAGCTTCCATTGCTTCCGTAACCGTTCCGTTCCAGGATTTTCTAGGTCTACCTCTCTTTCTTCTGCCCTGGGGAGCCCATTGAAAAACTCTTTTTGGCCACCTGTTCTCCGGCATACGCAGAACGTGTCCAAACCATTTTAAGCTGGATTTTTCGATTCGATCCAGTACTGTCTCCTCCGATGCATTCATGATACGCCTGACCTCGATGTTTGTCTTTTTTTCCATTGGCTTGATATACCTGCGCTTCTTCTAAGGTAGTCCATTTCAACAACTTCGATTTTGCGCTTCGCGTCTGCACTCAGAGTCCACAGCTCTGAACCATAGCAAAGAACTGACTCCACCAATGTTCTTCCAAGTCTCTTTTTAGTTGTTGCAGATAAGTTTCGGTCCCACCAGAGGCTGTTAAGACATCCAATAACTTGTTTGCTCTTCTGAATTAATGAATTCGGGTTTGTATTTCTTCTTTGCCCAAACCCTCGTTGTTGATAGTAGCACCCAAGTATTTAAATTTGTCTACTTGTTGGATCTGGACGTTATCATTAATGAAGACTTCAAAACAAGCGTTGGAATTGACAGCTAAGTATTCGGTCTTCTTTAGACTAACCTGAAGTCCCCATTTGTTGTATTCTTGATAAAGCCTCTTAGTCATGAACTCTAGATCGTATGAGTCCTGCGCAATCACGACCTGATCGTCTGCAAAGCTCAGGGTAAATAGTGTGTTGTCCCCAATGGGTATTCCCATACCTTGATATTTCGTCTTCCATTCCCTAAGGGCTAATTCGACGTAAGCGTTGAAGATCAGAGGAGATAAGCTGCATCCTTGTCGCAACCCTTTTGTGGTGTTAATTGGATTAGATAGCCTGTGTCCTATCTTAACGTACGATTCATTTTCTTTATATAGCTATTTTATTATCTTAAGCAAAGGTCTATCTACTTCTAAGATATTCAATACTTCCCATATCTTGCTGCGGGGAATAGAGTCGTACGCTTTCTCCAAATCAATAAATGCTAGATGGACTTCTTGATCTACTGCTATCTTTTTTTCCATCACCTGTGCAGGACAAAAAGGTTATTTGTGCAAGATTTCCCCGGTGTGAATCCGCTTTGGTCTTCCGAGATTTTGTCACCAATACTGTCCCTGAGCCTACCCTGTAACACCTTTCCAAAAAGTCTGTTGACCGAACTGTTAATGCTTAGGCCTCTATAACAAGTGGGGTCGTTACGATTTCCCTTTTTAAAGATGGACACTATGTGAGCCACTCGCCATTCTCGGGGTAGTTTACTTTGCAGGCAGCATTGGTTAAATAGCTCTGCCAGACGCCAGCGTAGTCTTTGGGTTCCACACTTTAACAATTCGGCTACAATATTACCAGGACCTGGTGACCGTCCATTTTTCATTCTTTTGAAACTTTGATGTACTTCTCTTTTGCTTATCATTAAAGTGCCTGCAAGGTTGTTCTCATCTTCTACTGCTCGGAATTCTGGTCGGTTTTCTGTCAGTAATTCTGCATAGTAGTTGCGCCATTTTTCTATATCCATTCTATTCAAGAGCTTGTCCGTTTGATTGGTTTTCATTTGTCGGATTGTTCTCCATACCTCAGTACCTGTGTGCCCCCTATTAGGCTTTCCACTTGCTGGCACCTTCTTCCCAAATATCTGTTTTTCCTACCTTAATGGCGGCTCGTACCTCTCTATTTTTTTGCTTGTAATGACTCCAGTTAGTATCTGTTCGGTCTGAGAGCCATCTTTGATAGAATTTTTGTTTGTCATTGATTAAGGCCTTTATGCTGTCAGTTATCCAAGCTGGTTCATCTGCATGTTCTGTTCACCTAAAACTTCGAAAGCTACTTTTTTAATTAGGGTTTTTAGGTTGGTATACTCTAGTTCTACATCGTTACAGGCTTTCACTTCCTCTAGGGCTACATCTAATCTTCTCTGGTACAACCATTTAATACTGGCATCGTGTAGTAAATGAAGCTTATACTTAATACGCTCAGATTCTTCAATTTCCAGTTCTTGTGATGTTGTGTATTCTATACTTTTGGCTCTGCTCTGGAAAGGTACTACTAATTCTGCAACGACCAGACGGTGGTCGGATCCACAATTTGCTCCTCTCTTAACTCTGCAGTCTTTGAATTTGAGTTTCGATATTTGTTTAGCAATCATATAATCAATTATAGATTTTTGTTGCAGAGAGGGCCTTTCTCAGGTATATCGATGAATTAATTTGTGTGGGAAGAAGCTGTTAAGTATACGTAGACCATTCAGTTCGCAAAAGTCAATTAACCTCTCCAGAATCATTCAGGGACGTCCTCGCCGTGTTTTCCAACCACTTTACTATCTTTTTCTTACCAATTCTTGCGTTAAGGTCTCCCATGATTAAGACTTCCTGGCTCGGTTTTATTTCTGTGAGGACTTTCGATCATATTAGATCAAAATTAGATCAAAATCTTTCGATCATATTATATCAAAATCTTAAATATATAATTTTAGGTTAAGGAAAGTTTTAAAAAATAATTATTAAAAACGATTTTTTTATATTCTTCCATAATATATAATTGAAACATCGTAAATTACCAGATTGCTAATACATTTGAAAACCTTTATTTAGCTTATTACTACAAGGTGCGTTTCACTTTTGTTGTTTACGAAAAATATTGCTGTAGGTCTTGAATATTTATTCATAGTTTTTGTTGGCATTATTTATTAGTGACATTTACTCATATTTAAAATTCCCCCAAGCAAACTTGAGTCGTAAAAGGCATAGACAACATAATTCATTAGAACCTGTTTAAAAGACATCTTTTTTTATTAAAGAAGAAAAGAAAATATATGTATTTATTTAGATAGTAGCTTAGTATTTAAATGGGTTTAGGAACATAAGCCTTGAGCAGGAATTAGTTGCAGTTATATAGGTAATGTGAGCTAAATCATAGAATAAATAATATATTACCATATTTTTTTTCCATAAACTTGGTTGGTTAAAATATGGTTTTCATAATAATTCTCCATAAATGTCTAACATACTATCGCCGTGAATCACGGATGGATAGGCTGTTTTTCTAACTTATTTTTTTTTTATTTACACAAGGTGTCCCAGAAATAAGTGCAAGTATTTTAAGGGGTGGTAGAACTGGCCAAAAGAAACATTTTTTCTCTTTACCGTTTTTCAAATGAGTCCAAAATAACTGAGTTATTTTACTTTGAAAATTTACAAAAAAATGATTTTTTGCTAAAATTTTGAGAACAATAGGATCTTTTCTGAATTTTTTTTTCATGTAAATTTAAGCTACTAGCTATGTTGCCATATTATCCAGAAATTATGTTTTTAACTTAAACTAAAAAAAATTCCAAATTTTTTTTCAAAACATTCCAAATTTAAATGTGTTTCTGAGGCCGAACTATACTACCAGTTAAAATACTCGCACTTATTTCTGGGACACCCTGTATATACAGGGTTGTTCACCACATACGTCACGGAGTATTGTAGCTAAACGATTAGATTTTTGCAAATTGTAAGTTTTGGGTTCGTTGAAGGACTATTGGAGCTACAATTTAAAAATATTTTTACAAAATAGGGTGTCCCAAATACATAAAAAATATCAAAGTTGTATTTTTTAAACGGAAAACCCTGTATATTATTACATTTTTAGTTTCTACGATTAAAATAAAGGTACATTTGATTTAGGGTTTCCACACTTAAACCTTACCGTTTTTGAAATATTTAGGTTTTTGTCAAAATACAGTAATAATTTTAACGCTTCATTTCTTTGGGCGTATTTAAGTTTTGTATACCAAATATTGTACTGAAATATTTCTATTTACTAAATATTGTGTTGCAATAATAAAAACTATACTACCTTAGACAGAGTATTTAAAAATTAATTTTAAATAATTACTAGCTTTAAACGACAATAACTTGTTTAATTTAAATGGACCACCCTGTATATTTTATGAGAATCAGATGCTCAATTTAATTGTCTCAAATTGTATTTTACCATTTCTTACCTATCTCGTCAAGTTGTCGAGGACAATGCATTTTCTTATAATTTAGACCTCATTTATCAATATACCCATGGAATATTGACATTTTGGATTATTTTTTTAAGGTGCCCGGTGGCGTAGAGCCCGTAGAGGTACAGGCTCTCCTCTACCAATCTCAAGGTAGTGGGTTCGAATCCCACACCCAGCATTTCATCAGCCGACTATTTTTATTAAAATAAAAAAAGTTTGGGTACCTAGGTTGACTCAGCCTTAAATAAGTACTTGGGATTCACAATCCTGAGGTAATAATAGGCGGTTGAAGCGTCGTGCTAGCCACATTACCTTCCTTGTATACCGAAAGGCTCTAGCATGCTCTAGTATGGCAAGCTGTACCTTGCTACTCCCAAGGCTTTAAACGCTATATACGGTAGCTATTATTATAGATTATTTTTAAAGATGTAGAATGAATGAATTTTGAGTGGGAGGGGGGTTAATCACTTCGACCTTACAGATCCATTGTAAGGTCGAAGTGATTAACCATTTTAAAGATGTAACACTTACTACTATTGTCGATATAGTTCGTTTATTTCATTAAAAAATAAAAAAAAAACTCGTTTTAATATTTGTTAAAGAGGACCACAAACGTTGTTTCGACATAATAAGCAAAAACTGTTTTAGCAAATGTTTGAAGCGTTAATTTATAAAAAACGTGTCCATTGAGGGTCATCATTGTTATATATCTCGTTTTTCTAGAAATACTAATTAATATTTAATTTTTAAATAGAAGAAACACAAAAATAATTCGGATAAGGCGGGTTTTGTTGCAGTATGCATATTGACTATGAAATTAAGAACGCTGACATTTTATAATATGTAATTTTTTAAGGGAAATGTCATCGATCGTCATTTCGTTCATCACCTAGCCAACTGGTCGCCGTTTTTTTTTCAATCATACGATATTTGCATCCTAACTTAATTTATTAAATGTACAATTTTATTAAAATTATGTAAGGATTTGAAAAGACGTCAGTAGTAATATTATACTTGTGTATAAAACTTTTGAAAAAATGCGTGATTTGTAATAATAATGACAATAAAAAGCAAATATAAGTGGACTAGCGTGTACCAGCGACTTCGTTCGCGTCGAATTAATCATTTGTAATGGTGATGATAAAGCAAATCAAGAATTTCCATTAACATACCAACTGTATAAAATTTTCTCACATTTATATCAGCATGGCGATATTATTATATAACTTGGTAATATTTGAGGGGTAGTTTCATCTCGTTGGAATTTGACTTTTGAAAAATCCGTTTGCCAAAAATAAGCTTTTTACGTCATGCAGTTTAAGCAGAATCGTGGTTAAGAAATTACCCATCTTTTTGGAACACCCTGTATGATTTTTTAAAAAATTTCAAATTATGTAAAAAAACAAATAAATTATGCTTGTTCAAGCGTTTTCCCAAAAGACTAACCATTTTTTTAAATAAAAAATATTGTAATATTTGAGTGGCGTTTTCACCCTCTTGGAATTTGAGATTCGAGAAACAACTCCTTATCGAACCTCTACACCCCAGAGTCAATCCGTTTGCCAAAAATCAGCTTTAAACGTCAAGCAGTTTAAGCAGAATCGTGATTACTCAATGGTCATATTTTATGAAACACCCTGTATAAATTTATAAAAAATCTTAAGATATGTAAAACAACAAAATAAAATATACATGTTTAAGAGTTTTTCCGAAAAACTCACCGGTTTTTAAACAAAAAATATTTTAATATTTGAGGGATAGTTTTACCCCCCTAGAATTCGAGTTTCGAAAAATCTCTTTTTATCGAACCTCTACACCCCAAAGTCAATGTGTTTTCCAAAAATCAGCTTTTTACGTCAAGCGCTTTAAGCAGGATCGTGATTAATAAATGACCAGATTTTTCGAAACACCCTGTATACATTTTTAAAAAATCTTAAAATATGTAAGAAAACAAAATAAAATATACGTGTTTAAGCGTTTTTTCGGAAACTTGACTGTTTTTTAAATAAAAAATATTGTAATATTTGAGGGGTGGTTTCACCCTCTTGGAACTGGAATTTCGAAAAATCCCTTCTTATCGAACCTCTACATCCTAGAATCAATCTGTTTGCCAAAATTGAGGTTCTTACGTTGAGTGGTTTGAGCAGGATCGTGATTAATCAGTATGTCAGTCACTTAAGGATTTTATATATTAGTATAGATAAGACGGATTTTGCTGCAGTAACGTAATTTGTAGTGAATTTTATATAGGAACAGGTGACTTTTAGTGCAGTTTGGGATTACGTTTATGTAGATTTCAGGGTTCACTATTAATATATGTCATTAGGCCATTGTTTTTAAAAAATTGATAAGGCAGGTTTTGCAACTTGACTTGACTTAATGAATTTATACCACTTTAAAGACTCACACTGTATACAAAAATTGCAACATTTATAAAGAAATATCCCGAATGTTTATGCACATCGAAACGTATCAGCTAGTAATAATATAACTGTAGTGGTACTGACGTCATCTGCCTTTTTTGTCATCTTCTATCGAATTCTTTCCTGAGTCGTAAAACAGAGTAATATCACCATATTTCCTAAATTATTAATTTATTTTTATTAGTTATAAAACTGGCTTTACTACTATTCTATGTCATAAAAATTTAAAAACTATAGAAGAGGGTATAAATTATTTGTCTTCTCTAAGTTTATCTACTTCCAAGTCACAACCGAAACCTAATAATGTTAATAAGCCATAAACCAAAGTCTTCAAATAGAAGAATCTATCTATGGCGCCTATTTATCATATACCCTCTACCTGTACGATTTATTAACTCCCAGCCAAATCGCCGATTAGATCGGAATTTTTAGAATTCGAAGGTCTCATCTCCTTTGAATAATTGAGCCGCACAGTAAACATTAATTATTAATAATATCGGGCAATAAATAATGGCCGGTTGATTTACAGCTTTGTTGATGCAGGACCGATGTTGCTTATGTTGTGTCATTAGGCGCTCGTTAAATGGTTGTGTCCGCCGATATCCGGTTTTTCTGTTACTTACGATGCCTATATGGAAACATTAAAGATTTACAAACATTGTAGCGGATTTAGTTATTAAAGACTTATTATAAATAAAAAAAAATAACTTGCGATTGAGACAAATCATCACTAGGAAGAACAAGCACGGGAAGGTCGAGAAAAAGATGGTGTGATAACTTTACCATCGATTGAAACTATAGGCATGATGTGAAGAATGAACAGGCAATCTGTCTAATATAGAGTAGGAAGAAGAAAAAGAAAAAAACTAAATTCTTACCCCTGCGTACGACTACTCGTATTGTTCAGAGAGCTGGATAGTAGATTCGTTTATATTTTATTAGAGAAAGACTAAGTAAATATATTAATAGTTATTTTTTATACAAGACGATGAAATACCATTTTATCGTCTTGTACCGAAATCATCGTCTTGTCGACCGAAAGGATGAATTAATTTCGGGTGACAATAATGCAATTTTATCATCGTGTATAAAACAATATTTTTTTCCATGGCGAGATACGGTATAGTTATGTACGGTTATTCATAAATTATTATATCAAGGAATTTATTACGAGTAGAAAAAATATTGTGCTGGTTTGGCATTGGTTTCTATGTAATTTGACAAATAAATAAAGCTGTCTCTTTAGTTGTCAGTTTTGAGTCACTATTTTTTAATTCTCTTTCGTGTCGATTGCTGATTGAATTGGAGCCAGAAATGGCTCAAAATGAAATAAGTAAATTACCAACATATATTTAGGCTGAGGCGACAAACGCCATATCCAAACTACTTTCATTTAAATCCCGAATAACTTATGAAAAGGAATACAAAAATTTTCAAAAATGGAAGCAATTAAAAAACGTGCGAGAGGAAATAAAGTTTTTAACCTATCCTCGCTGTTAAAGTATTATTTTAATCTACCCTTGCGGTTAAAATACTATTTTATCTAATATTTTTGATAGATATAAGGCAATTTTAACAGTTGCTATGGAAAAAAACTAAAGAATTGGTTCGCCAGACAAGATACAAAGAAAAAAAAGACATTTGTAGTTGCTGGATGGTCCCTAATGATGGTAATTAACATTTGAAACTGATAAATTAGAGTAGTAATGTTTATATGTATGGAAGCAAAGGATATAGAACAGACGAGAAATGGAACTGATAGTGTGCATTGTCTTATTCAACTACATGATATAATATTTTATGTAAACGGAAGGGAAATGGAAGGTAGCTGATACGGAAGGTATAGTGAGAATCAACCTATTTAATCCAACAGGAATTAATTTCGTATATATGTTACGGTTAAGGTCCGATGTCCGGTTAATGTCGACATTACCCGGTTAATCTCGAGAATAACACACAACAAAACAACCAGAAACATAACCTAACCCAAACATTAACGTCTTAATGTTGACATTAACCAGACATCGGACTTTAACCGTAACATATATATTGTTCAGTAAAACTAATATTGAGATGTTTTCTTTTTCCTTGCTAATAACACAATTAAGCTACCAAAACAACAATCAAGTTATATCTTGAAGTTTTAATGGCATTGTTTGGCATTTTTGTATGGGGACTACAAAAAGTTTTCCCTAATTTTCCGAAACATATTAAAAAACTGTACTTTTGATGAAAAAGGTACTACGAGGTATTGTAGATGCACAGTGGTACATTCGCAATGGCAATCTACATAAGGACTTAGAAGTGGATGATTGATATCGACGTCATTACGAAATATGCCTTAAGACACGAAGAGAGACTCCATCGGCACATCAAAATCGAGGCTCACCAGCTCCTAGACAGTGATGGCTTACTTAAAAGACTGAAAAGGATAAAACTATTCGAACTAGTGTAGTGGAAAGTGTTACTACAGCCAATGCATTCGAAAATAGTGCTAAACAGAACTGACAGAACTAAAGTTACTTTCATTGAATTATTGTTTTGTATTATATTTTGAACTGTAGCAAATTAAGTCAAAAACAAATAGCGTATAAGTGTAATTTTACTAGATATACCGATCTGGTCATTTTAGAAGTGTGGTCTGGATTTTAACGTGTAAGACAGTAATGTAGGCAGCTTAATGGAAAATCAAATGTATTAAAAAGAGATAAAAGTTGGGTGATTAATTTATTCTATGGGGTACTGCCGGATTTTGCATCAAAAGTTCAAACTGCACATATAGGCAGTTATGGAAAATATTGCATCTAAGGTCTGAACCTTAGATACAATATTTTCCATAACCTCGAAAACCTTCCTAAGGTTCGAACCTTAGATGCAATACTTTTCACAATTACTTGCTAATTTTACTACAGCTGTAATAGCTATATTTAGCTTTAGATATATTATCTTCATTTGTAGTATACATGAAAGTTTTAAAATATTTTTTTCTGTACACAAACGTAAAACAAACGTAAAAAATTTTGTTTTTTTGTCTGTCAACGGGCCATTTATATTATTTTTTCTGTCTTACACGTTAAAATCCAGACCACACTTCTAAAATTACCAAATCGGTATATATCAATCAGTTTTTAAACTTTCTTCGGCGTATTCCGATAACCAGTCGCCATTGCTCCCTATCTAGCCAGAGATCGTCTTCGAGCTTTCGTTCTTTTAGCTCATTGTCTATTCCCTCTCTCCAGCTCTTGGTGTTCAGCTGATGATCTGTTTTGGCTTTATCCAGAATATAGTGATCTAATGGCTTCATCTAGAATGCCATCCCTTGAAATTTTGGCTAAAAAGTATTTATATCTTATGCAGCCGTTAATATTTGACCATTTTCAAGGGGATATATTCTTTGTGTTGGCGTTTAGGATACCCACATGGCTACATTTCTGTTTCCATTGTAGTAGCGTCTTTTTCTAAAATATTTTGAAGAGAGTTGGCGATAGGCAGCAACCCTGTTTCAACTCCTCTATTAGGAAGACTGAGTTTTAATTTTTATTTTTATATGGGAGTTTCATGTTTGTTGTCTCCAGTACCTCCCTAAGATAAATGGAACCCCTAAGATAAAATGGAACGCTATCGTACGCTTTATTTAGATCAAGGAATAGTAGACGGACGGCCTTATTAACAGGTGACATTTTTTCCAGGATTTGTGTGATATAAAAGAGATGGTCGACAGTTAATTTTCCTGTCCGAAATCCAGCTTGTTCTTCAGTTTCGTAGTCAGCAAATTCGTGTTCTATTCTGTTCTTAAGAACCTTTCTATATAGCCTGCTTATTGACCCCGCAACTGCAATTCCCCTGTAGTTTCCTGCATTCATATTCATATTTACCTTTTTATATATTGGGGTAAGATACGATTCTTTCCATTCTTCTGAGATCTTTCCGGTATTGACACAAGTTTGGAATAGTTCTGCTAGGTGTTCGTATAATTTGTGTGTTCCAAACTTTATTAATTCTGCTGGGATATTACCAGGCCTGGGGGCTTTTCTGTTGTTTAAATAGTTGCATGCATATTTTACTTTTTAAAGATATTCTAATGGGTAAGGTGGAAATTGATATGTTTGTGTTATTTTGTATAGGTTCTTTAAATTCGTCTCGGTCTTCTTCTTCGAAGTATTTGTCCTATTCTTGTAATGGAATTGGGGAAATTATATCTGTCTTTTTTCTTCTGGCACAATGATCTTAATATTTGCCAGCTCTAAGTGCTTTTCCTTCCTCCAAGGTATGTTTGGATTGTTGTGTTTGTTTCTCAGGATTCTCTCTTTTGTGTGATCTTTTTCATGACTTTTACTTCTGCTTCTAAACACCCTTTTATCTTCTTGTTTTTATGTTGTTAAGAATCTTTGGTATAGCTCCCTTTTTTCCCTTAATATCTCTTTCAATATTCTCGTTCCACTAATACGGTTTCCTTTGCATTGTCTGTTCTATGTACCCAAGGCTTCATTTGTAGTTTCCTTTACGCATTTCTTTATGTGGTTGTAATGGTAATTGCTGTTTTTTTAAAGTATGTCTTTTAAGCTTTTGATTGAGCCTGTTTTTGGTGCATAGTTTTTGGTGAATTAACCCCTAAGGGTTAAACAAAAATAAAATAAATTCATGACGAGTTATTTTTTCTCAACAGGAAGTATTTAATTTGGTGATTCACGTGCACATGTTCACTCATTAAGAAACCGCCACTGCTTTTTGGCGTATGCCCTATGCTTACATATATTTCCCTGAGGATACACTCATCACCATCATCATCATTTTCAGCTTATTCAACCATTTCTAAATATGGTGTAGCCTCCCTCACATACTCTCTTTGTAGTTGGGCCCATTGCTTTCTATTGTTGGCTATGCTGGCCCAAGTTATCCCTAATTTCCAAATATCATGGTCCCATTTCAGGTTTGATCTCCTTCTAGGTCTCTTAGTTCCTTGTGGGTACCATGCTGTAATTTTGTGGTCCATCTGTTGTCCGTTCTTTTGCCAGGTGTTCTGTCCATTGCCATTTGAGGGATTTGACTCTGTGGATGACATCTTTTACCTGGGTCTTTTAGCGTATCCACTCTATTCTTTTACGCGCGCGCTCTTGGTTATTCCCAGCGTACTTCGTTCTATTGAGCGTTGTGCGACCTGCAGTTGCTTATGATGTCCTTTTAAGTATGATATATGCTCATAACTGGTATATACATTGGTCGAATGTTTTCTTTTTTTAGATAGAGTGGCATTCTAGATTTAAATATAATTGAGTTTCTTCCATAGGTACTCCATGCTAACAATTCAATTCTTCTAATCCTTTCCACAAGTTTGTTGTACAATACTTTAGTTTTGCTAAATTCATTTTTTTTCTAGACCCACTTTATTGCTGGCTGTATTTAGTTCATTTAGAGGTTGCAACGACGTCCCAAGCAATCCTGCTGTTAAAACAAAACAATTGGTTTTTATATATAAGAACCAGCTGTTTTGTTTTAACAGCAGGATTACGGGAAGTCGTTGCAGCCACCCTAATTTGTGCTTGTAGTTCTTCAGTATTATTGGCAATTAGTACTATATCGTCAGCAAACCTTAGATGGTTAAGATATTCTCCATCTATTTTAATCCTTTGTTGGTCCAGTCCAGTCGATGGAAGATTTCTTATAGTGTTGCTGTAAACAATTTTCGGGCGTCAAACAGCGTCTCCCTTTGTCGTACTACTTTCCCACTTTTCCCAGTGGGGAACTCTGGGATTGTTATACATATCATTACTTACTTGCTTCTTTGTATATATTGGCGAGAGTTTCTATATAAGGTCTGTCAATTCACCTTGTTTCGTTAGAGCTTCTATTATTGCCTTAGGATACATCGAGTCGAAAGCCTTCTCAAAGTCTAGGCTAGAAGAAGTTCGTATTTTTTGTTCGGCTAATAGTTTCTCTTAGTGTATGTATGTGATCAATCGTGCTGAAGCGCTTCTAAAGACTGCTTGTTCTGGCGGTTTTGCATCGTCATAAAGTGTTTTGTATTCTGTTGTTTACTATTTTGGCTTATTGGCCTATAGTTTCTAATGTCTTCTTTGCTGCCTTGATGAATAATCACGTTTCTTGATGAATGATGAATGAATGATCTTGATGAATGATGAATTAGAATTATGTTGCCTTAGACGGTTGGTGTATATATTTGCTAGGATATTCCTACCTAACTACTAAGTTCTCCTACCAGCCTACTTAAGTATTATAGCTGTTATTTCGTCGTTCCTTGTTGCTTTTCTATTTTCCATATCTGAAGATCTACATTTTATATCTGAGGATCTACTACATTAAAATAAATCAGAATTCTTTATTATTTTATTATATAAACGCGCAGGATTCAGGCCATTGGCGGCGTCACCAAACCAAACCACATATAAATTCCTGTTTCGCTTACTTTGTTCCGACTCGAAACTAATCTAGTGGCAGCTATTCTGCATCGGGCGTCCATTTATCATATTCCTTACCTGGCCGATTTATTAATTCCCAAGATAAATCGTCGATTAAATCGGAATTTTTCGAATTGGAGCGGCACCCTTTGAAAAATCAGGCTGCAAAGTAAACATTAGTTATTAAACATGGGAGGCGGTAAATAAAGCGCTCGGCTCGGCGTTGGCCCGTTGTTTTAAAGGGGAATATTGATGTAGGACTGCTTAGAGGTCTTATCTGTTTACTAACTGGCAGTTGATTTGTCGGTTAACGTTTATGGATGTTGTTTCCGAGCCCCGAGAGTGAAAAATATTTACTTTTTTTCCTCTCCCTTTTGTTTTATTTGTGCTGTTAAATAACGAGATACTCTACGGTATGTTTTCTGCTAAATTTTTGAGGAAACATTTAAATGTAATTTTAAAAATACTTTTAGAAATAAAAAAAATTTTAGAAAATAAAGTTATGTTATTTAAAAAAATCCTTATAAGGTCATGATACATTTTTGATGATTGATGGTTATGGTAGAATTGGTATTCAAAACATAATTTTAAATCTATTAAATTTTTAAAGTCAAAATTGACCCTGTATTGTAATTCTCTATGTCCAATCACGCCCTCTTAAGAGTCTGTTACGCTGTGCTGTTCGGGTCGCTCTCAGGGAAGGAAATACATATATTTCAGAAATCTGCCTAAGGCTTAGCCCTATCCAAAATCAAAATTCCAAACACACATTAAGGCTTCGATTAAGGCTTCATTAAGGTTTGCAGAGCTTCAGCATTTGTCATAAAAATAACGAGCAATTTGTTACAAAACCATATAAATTATATATCACTGTAATCACAAAATTTCAAATCTATTTCCGTATTGTAACGAAATTTTAAATTATGTCTTTATTTTAGAGAAAATTTAGTCCAAACCTAAGGAATATTTTGTTGATGTTTGACCATCAAAATCTTAAAAATAAAGTTGTCTAAAAATGTGCTACAATACGGATATAGTATAATCCTTTATCTTTAAATTCATTCTTCATTTGGGTAAAAACACCGTCAGTTTTACATAAAACTTTAAATACCGAAAGCTGTTTTTGCTACTTTTTCGGACTAGTGAAAAAAAAAGGACTCTTAAGCATTATTGACATAGTCAAAGGTGAATCCGTTATTAAAGACAAATTATTAAAAAAAAGTATTCCTCTCCTAAGCGTGATTCATATGGCACTCGTACCACGAATGTCACACTGAAGGTAAAGAATGCAACATAAATCTACGGAAAAAAGTTAAAACGTTGTAACCACAAATGTCAAATGTAGTCATTAAAGTGTAGCTAATTTTTGAAACCTATCATTAACATTGGGCTAACAGTGATATCAATTACAATACTTGCATTACTTGCTACTTGCTACTACTTTACACCAAAAATTTAATTGCATCCTCTTCCTCATTTCTATTACTCTACGAGAGTATGATATCGCATTTTTTGTGTCTATCCATGTTGTTCTGTCCTGCGCAGTAGTACTGGCCGCATGCATACTATGCCCTATTATCATCTATTAACGTCTTCATTTGCTCTATGAAGTGTAGAGGTGTGGAGAAATATCTCTTATTGGACTTTATTTGAAAAAGTGGTCACAAAAATGGAAAGAATAAAGGTTCACCAAATAACCACAGTGGCGCTAATGACGTATAAATTTAAAAAATGAAAAGTAACCATAGATAAGAGAATAAAAGTACCAAACCAAATATTACCCAAAAAAGCTTTGTTTTTATTTCTTAGAATATAAAACAATTATTTTTATATATTGCTGCCGAATAAAAATCGATAATTTATTTCATCATACATTTTCATTATTTCAACCCGCTCCTTCACGTCAAATATTTATCTCTTTTGAATAATTTCCTGTTCTAAAATTTTTTGGCGCATATTTTAAATATTAGGTTTTTGCTACAGCAGCGCCATTAAAAGTCTTCCCTGTTTTTGACCCATTTGTTAATGCACGAAGATATTTCTCCTTACCTTTACACTCCATAATTTGCTTTATTGGTTTGGAGATCTCCCTTTAGGACACTTCCCGTTCACTTTTTCCTCCACAATTAAATAATTATTTTCTAGGCCATTGGTGTTCCTGGATATGTGGCCAAAGTATTTTATATATGATTGATTTATTGATGTTGACAGTGTTGACAGTCTAGATTCGATAATCACTTGTTCGAGAATTGAAATGTTTGTACGGTGAGCTGTGTACGGTATTCGCAGCATCCGTCTATAACACTACATTTCAAAAGCATTGATTTTACGTTGCATGGCCAACATCCATGTCCAGGTCTCTGAGGCATAAGTGGCATTGTGGAAAATTAGGGCCCTTAGTAGTATTAGTTTGTTGCTAATTGAAATGGCTGTAAAGTTTTGGTCATGAAGTTGCGTGATATAAACAGTCTTCTCTTGGTTTCAAACCAAACCAAACCAAACCTAACCGAGGTATATGAGGTATTGCTCTACAACTTCCAAACCTGCTATTTCTGTTGTATTCGTGGGTTTTCGATCGATAATCATTAAGTTTGTTTTTCGAGTAAAGTGTATCATCTGCGTACCTTAAATTCGTTATTTGTTTAATCTTCCACAAATTCCCTCATTATAGATTCGCCACATACAGGCTGGTGTGAACTATATTCCGGAAACTTCGGCATCATAATCTGCAGGCAAAAATAAATAAAAAAAAGTTCGTATAGTGCGTCCTAAAATGCTTAGATTCGGAGATACAGGATGATGAAGTTTTATTTTTATTTCGATTTTTTCCAAATAATTTCTGAAGTAACGTTAATATTTGGATGAAAATTCGTGTCTGGGAGTTTTTTGATATGAGAAATTTTATTGTCAATATGACTCCTACTTGTAGAGGGCGCTGATTAAGACTTTTTTAAGTCTTAAGTCAGCTATTGAAAAATGACTTAAAATCAATTGACTTAAATTTTAAGCAATTAAAATGATTGAAATCTAAAAAGACGAAGTTTTCTGTGAGCTTGCAGCTCTGTTTATACTAGCACTATAGGCACTAGCGACCTCAAAAATATAATTTTTAAAATAAAGCATGGTCTTCATATTCCTGGCTTGCGTTTAATTTATATCAAACTACAAAACCAACGTTGCAACAAAACCGCGGCACTACACGCTATTTGTTCTTACCGCCCTCCCCCTCCGCGCGGGCCACACCCCACCCCTATGTCTTATAGTCCGTGGGCCCGCGGCGCGGCACCGTATCTCATTTGCGGGATGGTTTATGGCCGGTCCGGCCTATCGGCGACTTCAAACGCGGACGTTGTTTACATAATAGAGGTCCTTAGCAGCCGGAAACAATACGGAGGGGGCGCTGCGCTAGCGGATCAAAGGCGCCGCGACCGCGATCGTTACAGCTGCTGCCTTTTTCTCTTCTCTCCGATTCTTCTTCGCCCTCGTGTTCTTCTTATTCTTCTTCTTCTTCTTCTGTCAATGCTCGTGCTTTTGTTGTGGCTGTAGGTGCGTCGGATTTTGGTCTTGCGTATTTTTGATCGCTGGAGTCCTTTTAGAGCGATTTTTTGTTCTAAAGAGTTCGATTAGCACTTAAATGTTATTCCTTAAAATTTACTGACATGCCTAGACTGCAGATTAGTAGAAGTTAATCACCGCGACAATTAGAGAACCAGTCGGCCAAACGAAAACCCGTCATATCTCTCGTCTTTAATAGGCTATTTCAGACTTGTTTGAAAATATCCTTCACAGTTTTGTTATTTAATACTAGATCTTCTAATTCGCCACCAACACACACGCGTCTTTTTTTTGTTTAGCCCCAGTCCATATTTGTCGTATTCTTCTATCATTTCTCTAGTCTCTTTATCTTGAGCTATTCTGCTCGTCGTCGTCGGCATCTGGTCATCAGCGAAATTCAGAGTAGGTATACAGAGAAAGCAAAATAAAACACTAAATCACCACAATACACCAACACTTTTACATATACACTGGACACGAGTTTCGCTAACCATGTTTGCATCATCAGCAGATGATCAAGACTAAACTAAAATGTACAATTTCAGCGTTTATCGCGAGTGATGTATGAGTTGTGAGTGTGTGTTATGAGTTATTTATCAACAATACGTTCAGCACCGCAAGATTTATCCCGTCTACCATATCTTATCTGAGCTAAATGTTCTTTAAATCTAGTTAATATTGATCTTTTGTTTTGCCCAATATATTTCTGATTACAATCTTTACAAGAAATTTCATAAATACCCGACCTTTCCAGTGGAGGTGTTTTATCCTTAGGATTACCTAATAATTGTTGTAATTTATTATTAGCACTATACACTAGTTTATAATTGACATTCTTAAAATTTCCTTTTAGACCACGGGATAACTCTCTATCAAACGGTATTTAAAGATATTTTGATGTATATTTATCCACTTGAAAAGTCGAATATTCAGAAATCAAAATCTTATACCTACGTTGTCTAATTATTTTATCAACTAGTGAAGGAGAATATCCATTACACTCAGCTACATTCCTAATGTAATTTCTTTCTATTTCATATCTTTCGTCGGTAAGTGGAAAACTAAGTAATCTATGAACTAAGCAATTTAAACTAGCCATTTTATGTTCAACACTATGATATTATTTATTAGGAATATATCTGCGTGTAGTGGCATTTTTCCTATAAATATCAAATTCCAGGCAATTATTAGTATTTCTAATAACTAACACATCTAGAAATGGTATTTTACCGTTGTTTTCAATTGCATGTGTAAATTTAATGGAAGGAAAACGATTATTTAACTAGGAAATAAAATTATCTATGGTGTCTGAATGTGTCAAAAACAGCAAAAATATCCTCCTCGTACCTAAACCATACTCTTAGAAGATACTCAAACTGATTCTTATCCTCTACTCTCTACTTCAAACCTGCTCATGAATAAATTAGCCAAAAATGGAGACAATGGATGACCCATTGCCTTACCTTCCTGCTGTTCAAAAAAGTTGTTATTAAATAGAAAACAATTTTGTTACATGATGATGTAAGCTCAATGTATTCAATTACAGTTTTTTTGGAGAGACTATTTGCGTTCAGTAATTTCTTCAAGTAGCCTAAAATATGTGGAATTGAAACACTTGGGAGCAACAAAGATACATCAAAAGAGACCAAAATTTCACCTTCATACAATGTTATATTTTTAATTTTGTTAATGAATTCAATATTATTTTTAACACAATTATTTTTTCACAACTCCCAACTGTAATACAGAGAAAGGTTGTCCTTAATAGATATTCCCATCTGAGAACATTTCTTGCGCCATCTGTTGCACCCGAACACAGAACACCGAGGAAGAAGAACATAAAAAGGACAAGTTGGAAAAATGATGTAGAATCATGGCATTGCAGGATAGGAATCTAAATGTAGAAGACTGGCGAGCTGGAAGGCAATAATCGCAAATAAAACGTCTCAAAGTTGAAAGATATCCAATCTATACTAATAATATTAGTATAGATTGGTTTGGTTTATTTTTAAATTTGATTGAATTGTTTTTTTTTTTTAATAATATTAGTATAGATTGGATATCTTTCAACTTTGAGACGTTTTATTTGGTGATTATTGCCGTCCAGCTCGCCAGTCTCTACATTTAGATTCCTATCCTGCAATGCCATGATTCTACATCATTTTCCAACTTGTCCTTTTTATGTTCCTCTTCCTCGATGTTCTGTGTTCGGGTGCAACAAATGGCGCAAGAAATGTTCTCAGATGGAAGATTTGCTATATTATATAAAATCCTTAAGTGACTGACATACTGATTAATCATCACGTGATTCTGCTCAAACCACTCTACGTAAGAAGCTCAATTTTGGCATACAGTTTGATTCTAGGGTGTAGAGGTTCGATAAGAAGGGATTTTCGAAACTCCAGTTCCAAGAGGATGAAACCACCCCTCAAATATTACAATATTTTTTATTTTAAAAACGGTCAAGTTTCCGAAAAACGCTTAAACACGTATATTTTATTTTGATCTTTTATACAGGGTGTTTCGAAAAAATCTTGTCATTGATTAATCACGATCCCGTTTAAAGCGCTTGACGTAAAAAGCTGATTTTTGGAAAACAGATTGACTTTAGGGTGTAGAGGTTCGATAAGAAGGGATTTTCGAAACTCGAATTTCTAAAAGAAGGGGAATTGAAACTATCCACAATTATTAAAATATTTTTTATTTAAACACCGGTGAAGCCTTTTCGGAAAAGCTCTTAAGCATCGTTTATTTTATTTTGTTGTTTTATATTTTAAAGAATTTTTTTATAAATTTATACAGGGTGTTTCATAAAATATGACCACTAGAGTAATCACGATTCTGCTTAAACTTGCTTGACGTTTAAAGCTGATTTTTGGCAAACGGATTGACTGTGGGGTGTAGAGGTTCGATAAGGAGGGTCTCCCGAATCTAAAATTCCAAGAGGGTGAAAACGCCCCTTAAATATTACAATATATTTGTTATTTAAAAACGGTTAGTCTTTCGGGAAAACGCTTGGACAAGCTTAATTTATTTGGGTTTTTTATATATTTGAATTTTTTTTTAAAAAGTTGGGTAATTTCTTAACCACAATTCTGCGTAAACTGCTTGACGTAAAAAGCTTATTTTTGGCAAACGGATTTTTCGAAAGTCAAATTCCAACGCGATGAAACTACCCCTCAAATATTACCAAGTTATATAATAATATCGCCATATTGTTTTTTCTCATGCTAACATAAATGTGAGAAAATTTTATCCAGTTTGTATGTTAATGGAAATTCTTGCTTTCCTTTATCATCACCATTAATGATTAATTCGACGCGAACGAAGTCGCTAGTACACGCTAGTATCCTCTATATAAATAATACACACTAATTAATACAATACCCTCATATTTTCCTGTATTGAAACTCCCCAAGGCCTAAATATTATTTAACTATACTAGTTTTATAACGAAAATTTCACACCTCTACTTTTCAACCAATAACATGCTTTAATGTTGACTAGTTACCATGGCAACTGAAAAAATTTCCGGAAATTTTTTCGAGGCGCCACGAAACTTTAGTGGAAATTTTTTGACAGTTGAAAAAGGTTGAACTTAACAAATTGAAATTATTTTAAAATGTAATGTTGGATTAATATTTTTTTTTCAAATTTAGGTGTGAAATTTTCTTACCGAATACCACGCAAGCTTAAATTATTCCTGGAAATTTTCTTTCGGGCACGAATATTTTAGGAAAATTATCCCTCGTCTTCGACTCGGGATAATTTTCAAAATATTCGTGCCCTCAAAAAAATTTCCGAAAATAATTTAAGCTCTTGTGATATTATAAGTGATCATTTAGTATTGTATTTTATTTGTCAATTAATTTATATATATAGATGACTTTAAGTTTTTTTTTTGATGTGCATACGATTAGGAAAAGTTGTCATAAACAAACAAACTCGAAATTTCTAGTTATCACGTAAAGAGATGAAGATGAAACTACCCCTCAAATATTACCCCGCCATATTGTTTTTCTCATGCTGACATAAATGTGAGAAAATTTTATCCAGTTTATTATGTTAATGGAAATTCTTGCTTTGTTTTATCATCACCATTACAAATGATTAATTCGACGCGAACAGAAGTCGCTTGGTACACGCTAGTATAAAATAAAATATTTTTATTTTTGTTCGGGCACTCAGCGACTCAGCCAAACGATCCCATAGAAATCGCTGATGGCACTAACTGGCCGATTTAAATATTAACAAAGCCGACGAAAATTAACCCGAAACCTCGTAAAAAGAGTGAGTTATAAAAAAATTCTGATGTTTTTAATTGTCGCTCGTAAATTAAAGGCGGCGACGGGCGAACGCCGTCTGAGGAGGAGGCTGGAAACGAAACGTCGAATCGCTTAAATGGTTCTCGGGGCCCGATTAAAAATCAATGACAAAAGTTAGTTGAAAGGCGGCCCCTTTAATAAATTAGGCGGCTCGGCTTCGTAGAAGATTTTATGGCTACCGGTCGGCGTTTCGAACTGGCGCATAATTCTTCGCGGCGAATTTTTGAAATTTTCCTCTCTGTTTTTCGATACGGTACGGGACCGAAATTGATTTTGGTCTGATTTATGGACGCCGTGCCCGCACACGGCCGATATACAGGGTTGTTCACCGCATACGACACAGAGTATTTAGTAATACGATTAGATTTGTACAAATTGTAAGTTTTGGGTTCGTTGAAGAACTATTAGAGTTACAATTTAAAAATATTTTTACAACATACAGTGTGTCCCAAATAAATAAAAAATATCAAAGTTTTATTTTTTTTAAGTGGAACCCCCTGCTTTTTAGTTGCTACGATTAAAATAAAGGTAAATTTGATTAATGTTAATCACACTTAAATCTTACCGTTTTTGAAATATTTTCAATTTTGTAAAATTGCAGTAATAATTTTAAGGCTTCATTTCCCCAAGGGCATCAAAGTTTTTAATACCAAATATTTACTGAAGTTTATATATTGATCAGTTACAACAATAAAAATAATACTACTTCATACAGAGTGTCTAATTTATTTTAAATAACTTCTAGCTTTAAACCGCAATAACTTGTTTAATTTAAAGGATACACCCTGTATATTTTTGAAGAATTAGATGCACAATTTAATTTGTCTATCACCTTAAAATAGATCACCAATTTTTGGTACCCTGTATAAATTTCTAGAGTAAGCAAATGACATTTTCAGTAAAGTTTATTTTCTTACCTTTAAACTCAGCACAAGAATTAATTTTGAAAAGTATTGTACAGGGTGTGAATAATCAATTCTTTTGTAGCGTGCATATTTAAATATCTTTAAATATCTCAAAAACCAAAGATTTTAAACATATTTAACCCTTATAATAAATGCCTTTTTTTGGGCCCAAGAATCCAAAAATGAAATAAGATACCTGGTGTTCCATAAGAAAAAATATAACTTTGGCATGGATTTTACTTCTGAGACACCCTGTATGTTTCAAAATAATTTTAAATTGTGCACATTGCCTCCCCACATATACCCATAAACTATTTTGTTTCTACATTTTTTTGTTTTCGTATAATCAACCAAGGCGAATGAGGTGCGCCACACTGTATTGATAAATGAGGTTCCAATTATATGAAAATGCATTTTCTACGAAAAATTGGAGATATTGATAAAAAATGGTACAATACAATTTGATAGACAATTAAATTGTGCAACTGATTCTTCTAAAATATACAGGGTGTTCCATTTAAATTAAACAAGTTATTGCCGTTTAAAGCTAGAAATTATTTAAAATACATTTTTAGACACTCTGTATGAGGTAGTATTATTATTATTATTGCAACACAATAACCGATTAAGTAAAAACTGTTATACTCTTGGAGCCTTAAAATGTTTACTGCATTTTCACAAATTTGAAGGTATTTAAAAAATGGCAAGGTTTAAGTATGATTAACCTTAATCAAATTTACCGTTCGTACCAAGTAGAAACTAAAAATATAATAATATACAGGGTGTTCCATTTAAAAAATACAACTTTGATATTTTTTACAATTTGTAAAAAATCTAATCGTTTAGCTACAATACTCCGTGGTGAACAACCCTGTATACGTTGAAATAGACATTTTCCGAATAACCCTCTACACTATATCCCCGGATCGACTTAAATAGAAGAAAACTTTTTATTATCAACTTTTGAGAAAAATACATTCTTCTTAAGTTTCTAGTTGGTGTAAAAAGATAAGGTTTAGAAAAAAAAATAAAAGATATTAATAAAATAAGATGTAGTTGATTTTTTTCTTAAAGAAGGTTGAACTCTTAAAAATCAAATGTTTTCATAGTTTGAGAGCTTTTTTGCTGCTTTTAAAAGAGAACAAAATTGATTTACTTCAATGCTATGGAAAATATATATAAAAGTAATTGCCTCCTATTCACTTAATAACTAGAAAGAAACATATACAAAGCAACAATGATGACATAATTAAAGTATTTAGATAAAAAATTGTATAATACAATTTTATAGACAAATAAATTGTGCATCTGATTCTCATAAAATATACAGGGTGTTCCATTTAAATTAAACAACTTATTGCCGTTTAACGCTAGTAATTATTTAAAATAAATTTTTAGACACTCGGTATAAGGTAGTATAATTTTTATTATTGCAACACAAAATTTTGTAAATAGAAATACTTCAGTACAATATTTGGTTTTAAAAACTTAAATACGCTTAGAGAAATGAAGCATTAAAATGATTACTGTATTTTGACAAAAACCTAAATATTTCAAAAACAGTAAGATTAAAATGCAGTAAACCTTAATCAAATTTACCTTTATTTTAACTGTAGATAAAATAGAAATGTAATAATATACAGGGTGTTTCGTTTAAAAAATACAACTTTGATATTTTTTATGTATTTGGGACACTCTGTATCTTGTAAAAATATTTTTAAATTGTAGCTCTAATAGTCCTTCAACGAACCCAAAACTTACAATTTACAAAAATCTAATCGTTGCAATACTCCCTGTCGTTTGTGGTGAACAACCCTGTATTTCGAACCGATCAAATTTTCGCTTATTAATCGCTTTTTTTATTGTGGCAATAAATAGTTCCGAAAATGATTGTAAATCAAATGAGTTTTATGCTTGTTTTAAGTATTATACTGGCGAAATTTGATTTTTTAAACTGTACAGGGTGTCCCACTAATAATAGCTCTCGGCTGTATCTCAGAAAGTATTAGCCGTAGGGCCTACGGAAAAAAATATTTATAACTAAAGGGGCTATGAGAAATTGCTGGAATTTATTGTCAAGTTTGTAAAACGGTCGCTAGAGGGCGCAACTGCTATGGAAAATAAGAAAATAGCATTTTTACAGAATTTTGCCTAGATAATGGGTACTATAAATAATAGCTTCATAATATTCACTAAATTTTGGATTTTTTTCATTAACCATTTTCCCCTATCTGCTAAAATAAAGTGGTGGGGGAAGGTTAGATCTCTCTTTATTTAAATATTAATAACTCCGGACTGGATGACCAGAATCCAACAAACGAGGGCTCGTTTAAAAGAGCGTTTCTTACTCTATATTATACCATAAAAATAATAATAATAAGGTTTTGAATGTAGACGGTAGGGGGCGCTTTCTTACAATTTCACAAACAGCGCGTTTTTTCAAAAAATTAAATACGATAGTATACAGTTGGATCAATGGATCTTTGAGTGCACGTCATAATTTGATGTCACCTAACGTCATATGAATCAATTAGTCGTCAAACTACCACCAGTGCCAGCGGCATTTTATTTCATATTTAAAAGAAATACTATAATTTCTTTTCCAAAATGTTTGTAAACTTTTTGGACGTTTTTAAATTAAAATATATAATTATTTATGCAAAAAGGTCATAAAAAGGGAAAAATACAGAACAATATTATACCTATACAGTATAATTCAATAGGATAGTTGTTACAAGAGGATTGAGTTGTTAACTAATACATTGAAATCAAGTTCTATGCAGTTTTAGATATCTAACTTTACAAGATTTTACCCAAATTAGTATTATACAAAGTAGGTTAAAACAAAAAGTCTAAATATTTTGTTAAATACCTAATACCTTCAACAAATAATAAATTTAATGAAAATGAAAAATAATTTATTAATTTTACAAGTAACTTAGATCAGTACAATTTTTTGTTTAAAAATAGCATGGATAGTATTTAAATTAAAAAATTTGAAAAATGTATAATAACTTATGTCAACAATTTCTCTTCGACGCAACTCCTCGTTTAGTTTATTAATTGTAACTTGTTTCTCTGAAAATAAAAATTTAATAAAATAGTTCAGTAAAATAAGTTGCGAACCTCCATCTTCAAACCCTCATTCAAGTATTGAGTTTTATATTTTTTTCCAGGTCTGTTCTTTCCCGGTGTTGAGGGTAGCTCAATTTTAATGCTTGTAACCAAACTGATCTTCAAGGCATCAGCAACTCTCTGTAAATTTATTAGTTGGCACTTGTATTTTTATAAATCAAAATATATATTTACCTCTTGGACAGCATTCAAAATGTTTTATGAGTTTATGTAGAGAGGCAATGTGCATAATTTAAAAGTATTTTCAAATGTACAGGGTGCGTCAAAACTAAGATCCATACCAAAATTTTATTTTTTCTTATGGAACACCCGGTATTTTAGTTTTGAGCACTTTTATATTTTTTTAACGAAAAAATTTAGGCCTTGCATCCTCCCCAGCGCATAACTGTCGTTATCCCGAAGTCATATTTTCCATACATCCTCCCCATGGCGTATTTCTCTCTACCTCTAATCTCGTGACAGGTGTCGCGCGGGGTCGTTTTTCATTCACGGGGGCGAGAGCGGCAATATAAATATTGTGTCGTGGCGGGGACCTTTAGAGTAGCGAGATGGGATCTGCCCGTCCTCGGGCACTTTGAAGTCCGAAACGTCCCGCCGCGACCGGCCGGCAGCGAGTTTATTAATTTTCGTTAGATGCGGAGATAACGAACGGGGCCGGTACGGTTGTCGTTGTTCTCGGAAAAGCGAACTGGCAGACGGGACAAGCTACGCATCGTTGTGCTGCTTTTCAGTATAGTAGAGGGTTATATGTCTTCCTCTTCTTTTAACGCCATGTTCTGTATGAACGCCATGCTCTGTACATTGTAATAGAACGTGGTGTACCGATGCTTCCAAATCCTAAGCAAGAACAGTAATATTGGAGTATTTTGTGCATAAAACTGAATACTCCAAACCAATGTTATCTACCCCAGCATACTTCAGGTAGCAATCTACGCTATCGAAAGATACGTTCTACTTATCTTAGATAGAAACTATCGGAGAAAAGAAATATCTCCTTATTCCTATCGATTCGAAGTTGCCAAAGAATGCCTGAACAAATTAGGGAAAGAAAATAAAGTCCTGCTAGCCTGGATTCCAGCCCACCAAGGTATAGGTATTAATGAAAGAACAAAAGATCTAGCTAGAAAAAAAGCGAACACTTGACTAACTTGATCAGAACGGTTCTGCATAGCAAGTGGAATCCAACTTAAAGCAGAACTGAAGAACCTGGAAGGCTATGTCCGTAACTTGGCATCGGAATCCTCCATCAGTTTAAGATACTCAAAGAAATTTCTTAGGACTTACGACCGGGAAATAGCAAATAATTTCCTTGATTCAAGTAAGACCAATCTTCGGATTGTCACGAGGTTTTTAACAAGACACTGACTTCTCAATGAACACCTCAGAAGATTGAAGCTAAAAAACAACTGCGAATTCGGATTTTGTGGGAAAAAATGGGGAACACTAGTACACCTCATCACTGAGCTCGCCGAGACGATAACCAGCGAGAACTAACCTCTGTAAAACCGTCTTAGATACTGGCTTTTGTCAAAGCCCTGAGACTGTATGATGAGTTATAACTCAAAAAAGGGAAACATAATAGATCTGTGAGGTCGCGTTGATTAATTTCCCGCCTTCCATGCATCAATCTATAATTTACAAGCTTTTAGCAAAGAGACATATGGAGATATTCAGTCTCCAAGTTATTAGACGGGACCCGTTTGTTAGACGAAATGTAGTGGATTTAACTATAACTAAGGATAAACTGCTCAAACGAGAAGCTGTTGAATTTCCAAACAAATTCAGATGTGCACAGCACAATGACGTTTTAACAGCCAAGGAATATAAATTTAAACATTAGATTATAATATAAGTAAAAATCTCTGTAAAATATCTTGAGGAAAGGTGTTCCACGTTCCACTCCTGTCGTAGATTTTCTCCCAAAGTTTAAAGATCTGGTGTTTGCGAACAACTTTGTAGTCTTCTATTTAGTAGGTCCCAAAGGTGCTCAATAGGATTGAGATCAGGGCTATTATCAGGCCAATCCATAATTGTGATATTGGACTCTTCAAGGTATCGAGTAACTACTCTTGCAGTATGAGTCCTGGCATTATCCTATTGTAAGATGGATTCTGGACTATCCTGAGCAGCAAATGGGATAACATATGGTTGAAAAATTTCATCTCTGTATCGTTCAGGATTAATTATGCCGTCTAGAAACAGATGCAAGTCCGTACGCCCATTTAAAGTTATACCTCCCTATACCCAAGAACAGTTAACCTAATAGGACTGCTCATTCAGCCAAAAGTGTCTGCAAGGTGCATGCGAAAACTCCTCGCTTTGTGACGTCATTGTAGTTCTTGTCATGGTTATTAGTCTTTATCCGGCAACCAATAATACACACACGTGCATTATTGGTTGCCGGATGCAAAACGTTCATTATTTAGTTTATTTAGAGAATTTATTTTAGCCTAAAAGAAAATATTTTGCCTGAAGAAAAACTCTCTTAACTCAAGAAAACTGATTTTCTTGAAAAATTCGAAAATTTCTCTTGAATCTATTTTCATTCAACCAAGTGCAAGTTACTTTGTTTTAAGATAATAAGAAAAATACGTTAGGAAGTATTTTATTCAAGAAACATGGCCATTTTTCCAATAGCTAAATACTCTTTTTATGAAAAATAATAACGACACGCAAAGATGATGACGAGCCACCGTATATACAATCAGTCGATAGTCCGATAGTCCGATCAGTCGTACGTCTCATTTCATAGGTCGCACATCATAGTACGCACGGGTTTGGTTTGGTTGCTTAGAATTTTCCACTTGGAATTTTGCATAATTTGTTTTTTAAACGCATATCGTATAACAAATTTGTGATCGTTATTAACATGCATTTGTCATTTTTTATGGACAAATTTTAGGATATATGGATTCTTTAAAGGAGCTTCTGAACAATGGAAATTAGAGCATTTATTTGCTATATTTGAAGGTAAGAGACATTTACCTAATGCACCTGGTTAGATAATGCATGCGTGACTATAGACAGAATAAGAATATAGGTATCGATTTTTTTATGCAAATAATTACAAAAATTTTAGAATTTCAAGTCGTCGTATTAAAAGATTCAAAATGTGACCAAAGCTTATAATTTTAATAATTTATTTGCTTTACTTTGATTAATCGTGATGTAACATTTTTTTGTAATTTGTAGAGTGATGAACCACCCCAAAAAATACCAAGGAGTGAAGAAGCAGAAATAACTGCTATCGAGGAAAATAATATCACCTGACTTACAACAGACCAGGAAAACCTAAATTTATCAGAAAATAATATACCTCGTAATATGCCTGTATATGATGTATAGACTTCTCTTAGATCAAAATAAATTTTAGTTGAGTCAATAGTATTCGCTATTGGTTTAAGAACAGTGTCTCTTTAATCAAGAAATGTCCCTTTTCAATCAAGAATTTTTGTATGAATCAAAGAGACTATTGTTCTTGTAGCAATATGTATATTTGTATATTCATTTTGGGTCAAGAGTGAAATACTTTGGACAGATAGATTCTTCTCTTCTCTAAGGTAATTTTTTAAAGCTTATGAAAAGATAGTTAATGCTTTGGGCAAAGAAACGTCGTTCTTGGCCCTATTGAAAAGCGCCAATCTTTTGGGTCAAAGTCATATTCATTTCGACTGAGAGGTCCTTTTTTCAGTGTGGGTTTTAAGTGCGTCTTTATTGTTATTTCTTTTATGACGGGGAAGGATTAGGTTTTGTATCAATTTGTGCATGAAAATAAACAAAATTGATGTGATGATATGCTGCTATAAATATACGGAGATTGGTCTATAAACATAGTAAATATGTGATCCCTAATTCGTTTTGATTAATTTATATAGATTTTCAAATATTATATTGTTAAAAAATGAAAACTTTAAAACTAAACTTTTTTGACAATTTACTTTATTTGCTTTCTGTTCTTTCATCAACAGATGCAGTGTCCAAGGAGAAACTATTTTTTTTGCAGATTTATCTAAAATTTTTGGAATTGATGTCTTTGAAATACGCAATGATGCTTTAATTTCACAACATGTGTCGATCTTCTAGAATCAACTTACGTACATCGAAGTTTTTCGGGGTGATTGTCGTTGTACTTGGATCGTCATTAAGACTAATCCTTCCACGTTTAAACTCTTGATACCAACGAGACATTGTCGGTTAATGTGGTGCCCCATTTGCGAAAACAGAAACCAACTCGGCAAGGTAACCTTGTTGAGACAACTGTCTTTCAAAAAATTGTAAAAAAATATTGCGCAAAAATTTTCGAACAAAATCTGACTCGTCGGCTTCAAAAATTCAGTTTAGTTATTTTTTATATGTTGACAGACGCATACTATATTTCTATATGCAAAATATGAAAGAAAACTCTCATATATATATATATATATATATATATATATATATATATATATATATATATATATATATATATATATATATATATATATATATATATATATATATATATGACAGACAGACATACTATATTTCTATATGCAAAATATGAAGAAAACTCTCATATATATATATATATATATATATATATATATATATATATATATATATATATATATATATATATATATATATATATATATATATATATATATATATATATGAGATATATATGAGTTTTCTTTCATATTTATATAAAATATAGTATGCGGGGTCTGTCAACTTTATATATAAAAAATAACTAAACTGAATTTTTTTGAAGCCGACGAGTCAGATTTTGTTCGAAAATTTTTGCTACTACTATATTTCTATATGCAAATATGAAAGAAAACTCTCATATATAATATATATATATATATATATATATATATATATATATATATATACTATATATATATATATACAGTGTGACCCACTCAAGACCAGGCACCCTCCATAAAATCTGTGTTTATAGTCCGATTTTGATGATTTTTTTTCAATATAAAGTTTCAAAAATGTACTTTAGGGCTCAACAAGGCCTACTTAATAAAAAGTTTTGTGGTGAAAAATTTGCAAAATCATATTAGTGATTTTTTCAAAATTTGAGTACACCCCTACATTCGGCATCCCCAAAACAGTTCTGTACCAAATTTCGTTTAAAATATTAATTATTAATAATTCTGCAGTTAAATTAAATAATTCCCTATTTGTGCCAATTTAACGATGAGTTATCACGTAACCCTTGAAAAAAACATCCCACAACAATGGGTTTTTATTAGCTGTCAATTCTTGCAGCGTAGAATTGAATATTAATTTAATAGCACGCAGAAAAGTGTTGTATCAAGAAATATTATTTGCATTATGGAACAATTAAATATTAGGGATAAAATTGAAATTATTCGTTTAGTGGGTGATAACTATCTTCAAGCAGGAGAAGCTGCCAGAGGAATTTAACAACAGACATCCCGACAGACCTGCAGTAAGTAGAAGCACGGTTCAACGAATAAATAGAGTTTTTAATGAAACTGGTTGTGTGTCAAAATACTTACTAAAAAACAGAAGGCCGGAACATCGAATAAATAGGCGGAATGAGGAAATATTAGAATATTTTCGTAACAATCCTCGTTCAAGCATTAGAGGCGCCAGTGTTGATTTGGATATACCAAGGGAAAATATTAGGAGATGTTTGCGAACTAATAAAGTTAAACCTTTAAACCAAAGATTTTACACACTTTGAAAACGGAGATGATGTTAGACGATTAGAATTCTGCATGGGCTCAAGCAGAGTATTTAAATAATAGAAATTCCTTAAAAGAAATTTTATTTAGTGATGAGACAACATTTAGTACAAACGGAGTAGTATCCTCTCAAAATTCGCGATTCTGGGCAGTCGAAAACCCTGAATGGGTGATCAATACAAGAAGACAGTATTCTCCAGAAATTAAATGTGTGGTGTGGCATACTTGATGATAGAATCATTGGTCCATATTTTTTGAGAGAAATTTGAATAGTCCAACGTTTTTGAATTTTCTGATTAATGACTTTTGGGATGCAATATATAATTTACCATGCCAAAACCCGTTTGAATTTAAAACTTCAATTGGACGGATCACCTGTGCATAACGCGGCAGTTGTCAGGGAATGGTTAAATGAAAATTTTGAAAATAAGTGGATAGGTCGAAATAGCCCGCTAATTGAGTGGCCACCGAGATCCCCGGACCTAACACCCCTTGATTTCTTTCTTTGGGGTTTCTTAAAGCAACAAGAGTTTACAAGTCTAGACCTCAATCTGTAGATGAATTTCGTATTGGAATTACAGAGGCTTCTGCAAATATTACACCACAGCAGCTTAGGAATGTAACTGTTAATCTAAGAAAAGATGCGACAAATGTATTGAACTGAATGGAGGGCTGGTAGAAGCAACTAAATTATTTGAATATGTTTAACTTATTATTCAGTTATTGTGTTGCTTTGTAGTATTTTATCATTGTTTGTAATAAAACTCGTTGTCGTGGATTGTTTTTTTCAAGGGTTACTTGATAACTCATCGTTAAATTGGCAAAAATAGGGAATTATTTAATTTAACTGCAGAATTATTAATAATTAATATTTTAAACGAAATTTGGTACAGAACTGTTTTGGGGATGCTGAATGTAGGTGTACTCAAATTTTTTGAAAAAAATCGCTAATATGATTTTGCAAATTTTTCATCCCAAAAACTTTATTAAGTAGGCTTTGTTTTTTTTGTGAAATAACATGACATTGAGCCCTAAAGTACATTTTTGAAACTTTATATTTGAAAAAAATCATCATCAAAATCGGACAATAAACACAGATTTTATGGAGGGTGCTGGTCTTGAGTGGTCACACTGTGTATATAATATATATTATTATTATTATATATATATATATATATATATATATATATATATATATATATATATATATATATATATATATAAATATAAAGCAAGGTCCTACAGCTTCTGCCGCATCCGCATTTCGACCTCCATATTGCTCGATTTTGCCATTCTTCCTGGTTAATAGCTCTGTCTCTCATATACTGGTCTACTCCATCTAACCGTAGTTGTAGGTCTTCCTTTTTCCTTCTGCTTTGGAGACGATACTCCATTGCCCTTTTTGGCCATCTTTCCCCTACCATTCTTTTTACGTGCCCATACCATAGTAGCTGTCTCGATTCGATGTTGTCGGTGCTGGTATATATTCGCCTTGTTCTTTGCCTGATCTCCTCATTTCTAATGTGTTCCATCCTTGATATGCGACATGCTCTTCTGAGAAAGTCCATCTCCACTGACTCGACCATCCTTCTTTCTTTTGCTGTAAATTGCCAGCATTCGGCACCGTATGTTAAAATTGGCTCTACGATTGCTTTGTAAATCCTTATGTTTGTTTGGATGGATGTTTTATTTGACCACAGGAGAGGGTTTAAGAGACCGATTACTTTCTTACCTTGTTGAACTCTACTATGTATATCTTTCTTGGAGTTCCCTTCTTCAGATATAATACTTCCTAAATATTTATATTCGCTACACCTTTTAATTTCATGTATGTGTAGTTCAGTATCTTCAGTTTGTTCTTCTCCTACTTTCAGGTATTCGGTTTTTGTGAGGTTGATATTGAGTCCCCATCTGTCGTATTCTTTCTCAAGTTTCCTGAACATAGTCGGCATTCTCCTCACAACCTGCAACAATAACTTGGTCGTCTGCAAAGAACAAGGTCGATAGACAGTGGTTGTCAATCTCTATTCCCATAGTTCTACTCTTCCTTCTCCAGTTTTTCAATGCCTCCTGGATATATATTTTAAATAAGGTAGGTGATAAAATGCACCCCTGTCTAAGTCCTTTAGATGTCAGGAAGGATTCCGATAGGAACTTCCCCTGTCTAATCATACTTTTTGGATTTTTGTACATATTCCAGATTGCATTGATATATGTATGTTTTACTCACATTTTCTTCAACCAAGATTACAAATAATTTCTTCAAAGGCGCCGTGTCATAGGCTTTCTTTAAATCTATAAATACCAGATGCGTGTCCAAATTTCGAGCTTTCCTTTATTCAATTATTTGTTGTAACACAAATATGTTGTCTGTACAAGAACGCCCAGCGCGGAAACTACCTTGTTCTTCTATTTCTTCAAAGCTCTCTTCTACTCTCTCTTTTAATATCCTGCCATACAACCTTCCAATTGAGCTTGTCAAACTAATGCCTCTATAGTTGCTACATCTTTTTTTGTCTCCTTTCTTAAAGATAGAGCTGATATACGCCAGGTTCCAGTCTTCAGGAATGTTTTCGTTTTTATCAGGCATCTGTTGAAGATATCAGCTAGTATTTCCAATAATATATCGGGTCCCTGCTTTATTAGCTCAATGAAAATGTTTTCCGGCCCCGCAGCTTTTCCATTTTTTGAGTTCTTCAAAACTCTCATACAATTAGAAGTAAAGACCTAAGATACCAGTGTATTATACAAGATGTAGTTAGATGAATACGACATTAAAGATTAAAAATACATATTTAGATCGAATGAATAAAAAACTTAAACTTAATCCTGATCAATTAAAAGTAAACAAAATTGGGACTTCAATACAAACTGTCCAAAAAGCCGAAGATATTATTGACTCCGACATACTCCACAACTACCTGTCTTACTCCACTCCGACGGCCGCGCACCTGAGCAACGACAACAAGACCAAAGCGGACCGCCGTTCCTGCCCCTCGCCCCGATCGAACCGCATGGCCTATTGTTACGGCGACCCCACGTGGTCAGCGGCGGCGGCTCAGCTGATCTTCGGCGCGAAGAGGTAGCGCGGGGGCGGGGCGCGCGCGTTGTGCCGCTCCCGCGCCGCCGCCGAGTATTAGCGCGCCAGCCGATGTTGGTAAACAACGCCGGCGGATGACCCGGGGTAACCCTAAAGATGTCCGTGGACGGGGAAGAATTACGGTGGAAATATAATCCCATCAAAAGCATAGAATGTAAAAAATGCAAGTCTCGCAACACAATTCTTCCACTATAAAAAGTTGTGAGATCTCATGTAAAACCAAGTCAGTTTATTTTATATTTTCCATAGCAACTGTTAAAATTGCCTTATATCTATAAAAAATAGTAGATAAAATAGAACTTTAACCGCAAGGGTAGATTTAATGATAATTTCACACCCAGGATAGGTTAAAAACTTTATTTCTTCTCGCACGTTTTTTAATTGCTTCCATTTTTTAAAATTTTTCTATTCCTTTTCATAAGGTATTCGGGATTTAAATGGAAGTAGTTTGGATATGGCGTTTGTCGCCTCATCCTGAATATCTGTTGGTAATTTACGTATTTCATTTTGAGCCATTTCTGGCTCCAGTTCAATCAGCAATCGACACGAAAGAGAATTAAAAAATATTGACTCAAAACTAACAACTAAAAAGACAGCTTTATTTATTTGTCAAATTACATAGGAACCAACGCCAACCCAGCACAATATTTTTTCTACTCGTAATAAATTCCTTGAAATAATCATTTCTGAATATTTTTTAAAACGTAACTCGCTAATGGAAAAAAATATTGTTTTATACACGACGATAAAATTGCATTATCGTATCGTACCATTTTATCGTCTTGTATAAAAACTATGGAGGGCTTAAAAAAGGAGGTTTATCGGCAATGGGCATATTTGAAATTTCTGTCCCCACTTTTAAGCAGGTTCCTCGGTTTGACAGTAGAGGCACTGCGATAGATAGGGAAACTATATTTTCATTGTTATTATACGGTTTAAGTTTGTTGAATTTTTAGGCAGTATAACAATGAGCATTGTGAAAAAAAAAACTATACAGTAGAAATAGCTCGGTATCTGGCTGTAGAAGTGGATAATTTCAATGAAAAAAAAGCGAAGAAAGAAAAGTAACCCAAAACTTTTTAAAGCTCCTAATGTAAGTAATATGATTATTTATTTAAAAAAATATGTTAGATGTTAAGAAAAATATTAAAATTATATACTATCAGTATACAGATTTATTTAAAAATCATATTAATAGAGAATATAGCCCAAAATCGAACATCTGCATGACATAACCTAGAGAGCCTAAAATAATAATAATGTAATACTTTAATACCTACTAACATGTTATTATATATATATATATATATATATATATATATATATATATATATATATATATATATATATATAACAACCATTGCTATTAAATATTATTTGAATATTATAAGTGAATCTTAAACATTATTTACACTTCAAAAATGTAGTTTTAAAATAACAGCTACCTCGAATAGTGAAAATTTTTTTAAATTTATTTAATAATTAGGTATATCTCTTTTACTAGGATGACTAGGGATAGCATCGACAAGAAGAAAGACATCTAACTTGCTACAGCATTGGCAAGGGGCAGTTCCCCAGACAAAACTACTTCGCAGTAGTGATGTGTTTTATGCATATTTAGACAAAATTAGTTGACGGAACAAAAAGCGGAACTATCAGTAGATAAGGGTAGATAATTTATTTTACTATTAGTAGATAATTTCTTTTGTGTATATTCAGGTTGTATATTACATTTATTAAATTTAGCTACTTGGAGTTAGTCAATTATTCAAAATAAAAGTTATCTATTTATATTCCTAAATAAATAAATTTAATGTTTCAATGCTTTCAATGTTTCCTGTAAGCCTATTTTTTTAATGTAGTTTTTAGAGGAGGGTTTTTTACCACGTTGAGTAAGTTCTTTTCTATGATGACTTTATAGCCTTTTTTTCTGTAACATGTATTTCCATTTCAGTGTCCTGAGGATGGAATAAATAAAAGATTGACCATTAACAAAAGTGTATTAATTGTAGTCCAAACCCTTCCAACTGCGACCCCACTAGTTCCTAGATTTTCTTTCTCATTAGTCAGTCGATACTACTCATAGAATGTATACACATAGGAATACATACAATGATCGAAAAACGGCGTCAGCGATCATTTTATATATAAAATTATGTGGAGATGTCAGATGTTCATTTCCTAGCCAACTGGACGCCGTTTTTTTCGATCATACGTTAGTCCTTGACCTTGACTTATTATTTTATTTACAAACCTACCTCATACTTGTATTAATAGTAAAGTGGATATCAACAGAAGGAACTTTAATTACAGATCAAATCAAATGTATACATATGTATTTATAACACAATTGTTAGGTGACATTGAACATAATACATCTTCAATTTAAATGTCTGTGAAACAGTCATAATTGGCAAGTTTTGCCGATGACATTAAAACTTACAATTTTGAAAAGCTAAAAAAAAAGTAAAGTTACGAGATACACAACACCAATCAAACACGATAAGTGCAATGTTTATATTATATAATTCCTGATTAATTTTCGTCATTCATTTGCTGTAATTTGTCATAAAACCACTACTAGTTTAAAAGTGTTTAATGTTTATTATTAGTATCACAATGAACTGCACGTAAACATGTCCATTCCAAGTGTTTTCATGAAAAATTATGAAACTTTAAACTGCGTCAGCAAAATTATTAATAAATCACTAACACACTCACATCATAAACTATTTAATTCACATTTCTCATCAATTAACAATTACAGTTTACATCAAATCAAAGGTTGAACTGGAGATACGTTTGTTGCTGGAACTTCTATATTTTGTGTACACCAGTTGAAGGAAACATTTACTTTAGCAGCTTATATTTTTCTTCGGCCGTGTATGCACTAAATAGAACTCCATAATAAAACATTTTTATAATAAGAACTTAGGAAAAGAATATCTAAAACCGGCATCTAATATAATCAAATGATATGATAAATAATAATAACAAACTCAAATTTAAGGTTTTGTATTCACAATTTTAGCCACGCACATTGCTCAATTAGAAAAAAACACGTTTCTAAAAGCTAACTCTGGTAAAAATATGCCCAAATATTAACTTGGCTCTATAATTTATAACAAAATAGTTATTCTTGCCATAAGAAGCTGTGTATTTCTAGTATCCCTATCATCACATGCGCTCCTAACGGCGATTTTCGAACTTCATTTAGATCATGAAATCTGGGCCCAAAATTTTTGCGTTCGATTCGCCTCCTCCTTTTAGACTCCATAATAAAAACTGTAGGTATGTCTTCAAGTGTAGTAAAAATTAATATTCTTGCATTATCCACAACGAAGTTAAAGGGTAGTCAAAAGTGCCGCTAATACCTTCGAGAAAAAGATGGTACGGCTGTGTTCGACTTGGCCCAGATAATTATGGTATTTGATTGTAGAATGGCATGGGAGGGGAAAGTTAATTACTGCGAACTTATAGATCTATTGCGTCCCCCTTTCTTGACTACCCCTTCCTTTCTTCCCCCTTCCCATCGTGCAGTCTCAGGGCTTTTACAAAAGGCAGTATCTGAGACGGTTTTAAAGAGGTTAGTCTCCATCTCCATCTCGATATACATATATATTACGTGCACGAATCGTTGTCGTCTCGGCGCACTCAGTGATGATATGTTCTGGTGTTTCCCCATTCTCGACACAGAATCTGAATTTGCCGTTGTTTCTTAGCTTCAAACTACTAAGGTGTTCGTTTAGGAGACAGTGTCCTGGTTCAATCCGAAATCCCCTGACAATCCGAAGATCGTTCTTACATGAATCAAGGGAAATCTTTGATTTTTCTCGGTCGTAAGTTCTGAGAAATTTCTTTGAGTGTCTTAGACCTAAAGGATTCTCATTCCAGATAAGGAGTCTTGCAGATTCTTGAGTTCCGATTTAAGTTGGTTTCCACTTGGGAACCAGAACATTTTTAATCCGGTTAGTAAAATGTCCGGTATTTATAGTTGCGTCTACTGGGTCTCAGGAAAGACCGACAAAAATAGCAGGCTTACGTTTCGTCGCCCGTATCTGAGACCCAGTTTCGAGACGCAACTATAAATACGGGCCTTAGAGAAGGTCTATGTCCAGCAGTAGACGATGATAATAATGATGATGATGAGTCTGCTGAGCAAAATAACAAGCTCCATTCAGCGTATGGCAGACACGACTTCCAGCGTAGAGCGACCTTTAGGCGGCTTTCCTGGTCATTAAAATTAAAATGCAGAAGCTGCAGGGCCGACGCAACTAAGAGTACTAAGGCCGCCGTTGACTGCCGGCTTTTTAAAATTGTATCAAACGGTCATACGCGCCCCGCAGCGGCTTATCATTAAAAAGAAATTTCCCAACGACCGACGGGGACGTTAAAAGACGCGAGCACCGGTAATTTGTTGAATTGCATGAGCCCGCACTTACGGACACCTTTAGCAATGCGAAATTGCCAGCGAATAGGAATTGTTAGTCTTGCTCTTTTTCTTAATGTTTATAAGTCTCTATGTAGATTGTAGATTTGTATGGGAGGGAGGATTAACCAGCACGACCTTACAGATCTATGATGTCCCCCTTTCTTGAGATATACCTCATCATATAGCCTCAGGGCTTTAACAAAAGCCAGTATCTGAGACGGTTTTACAGAGGTTAGTTCTCTATCTCCAATATTAGTGTCTTACCAAAGTTTATGGCGCGAATAATTGTCGTCTCGTCGCACTCAGTGATAAGGTGTTCTGGTGTTTCCCCATTTTTCCCACAGAATTTGCATTCGCCGTTGTTTCCTAGCTGCAGTCTACTGAGGTGTTCATTGTTGAGACAGTGTCCTGTTAAAAAACCCGTAACTATCCAAAGATTGTTCTCACTTAAACGAGTGGTAAGATATTAAGTCCCGCATCGCGAGATAGCGGCCTGTGTTAAATGGTAGTACTTTCGTACCACCGAGGCACAACTATCGATAGTAAATAAAGGCTTTTTTCAGCTAGCCCAAAATATATAATGGATGCGGGACTTAATATCTTACCGCTACTTTACGACAAGTCGTATGTATATACTCTGCGCTGTGCTCGTCCTTTTGTGAAAATACCCAAGCTCACCTGATGATGGGGTAGGACCCCGAAACTGGTAGTGAGAGCAGGTTGATCCACATTATGACGAGCACAGCGTGGAATTAATTTCTATATTAGCAGTTCAAAGCAAGAAACTCTTATATAATTTTATTATTATATTATAGCTATCGTATCGACACTTGATAGAGTTTCGATTCTAGAATTCATCTCATTCCGTATTTAATTTTAATTGATTTGTTTATTTATTTAACCTAACCTAACCTAACCTAACTTATTTAAAAATATATGTATAACAAGTGAGATAGAAAGACCTAGCTGGATGATGGAAGGAAAATACTGAATAGTGAGCCATAAAAGCTGAAAATTTCTAGATTTAAAAATTTCAAAAATACCGTGAAATACCCCAATACACTAGACGAATAATTCAAAAGTTAAAGGTAATAAATTTCTCTTCAATTCGATCGGCTTCTGTCACCTTTCGCCACACACCAAAACCCGGAGGCGATCGGCCCTAATCCGCAAAGCTCCAAGTCGAAAATGCGACAAATCCGGTACTACCAGTGTTGCCAAAAGTTCTTTTTTATCGGGGTGTACTAACACAGTCATCATCTGCTGGTCCCCTGGAAATACTGGTTTTAGTAACAGATAGTACTAATCAGTACAGTTTCAATCAGTAAGCCAGTACTATAGGTTTATTTATTTATATAAACTTATTTATTTGTTCAAATATATCGACTGGCAAACCTCCACTTTAAGAGAGACAATGGCACACAACCTTGAGTAGTCGCTCTGTGTGCTATATATGGTTAAATTGGGGCAAAGTTGCGCCTTGGGATGTTCGCCAACATGCTATCAAAAATTTTTTCAGGGATTGCTGAGTTTTTTGAAAAAAAAACTGATTTTTTGGAAAATCAAATATTATTTATTCCTCTCGTTACTTTTGAGAAAATCGAGAATCCAATTGCACATTCTCATAGCCACTTTATTAGTGCTATCAGATCGTATTTTTAAATCTTCAAATTTCCTAATAGTTTCTGTGATATACAGGGTAGTCCGAACTGTATTCCGGAAACTTCGGAAGCATATTCTGCAGATAAAAATAAGTAAAAAAGTTCGTATAAATGTATGTCCTAAAATGCTTAGTTTCAGAGATACAGGGTGTACAAGTTTCATTTTTATTTCAATTTTTTCTAAATAATTTCTGAAGTAACATCAATATTTGAATGAAAATTGGTTTTGGGAGTTTTTTGACCTGGTCTGGGAGTTTTTTGACCTGAGAAATTTGATTTTGAATATTACTTTTGAATATGATTTTCAATATGACTTCTGCTAGTAGAGGGCGCCACCTATATGTGTTTTGACTGTTTTGAAGCGTAATAACTTTTTGTCCGTACCTGTATAAAACTACCGCGTAAAAAAATATACATCTCTGTGACTTTTTACGTAAAAAAATATCTCTTTGAAAAAATCGCTACGAGCAACCGTTCTCAAGTTATTTAGAATGGAAATAGTCAATACATGTCATTATAGACGAAAAATAAACGCGTTGAGTTAGATAGTTATTTCACTGAAATAATAAATTTGGGAAATTTTTATTTTTTTAAATTAATAATAAATTTTTCTGCAAAAAATTACGATAAAACAGTTTCTGTTGAACTTTTAGCACAAAAATATTTCAAATTTATGATTTCAGTCTAATAACTATTTAG